>NC_036848.1:14454383-14558719 GCF_002910315.2 Salvelinus sp. IW2-2015
TCCACTACAAACAAGGCAGATCTGGCTCCCACGACCGAACATTTCTTAAAGCCCGCACTCACCTGTATTAATGGACCGCGAACTGATCAGTATAAAATACACTGTCCACACTCAACAGCACACTCCAAACCCCTATGGCCAAACCAAAGCGTCAAAGGACACCAGAAACAAAAGTAGACCACCCAGGCTGGTGAGTCGCAAGAGCAGTGGTGAAGAAATCAACTGTGGGAGCATTATTAGGAAAATGGAAGACATACAGACCCTGCATAATCTCCTCGATCTGGGGCTCCACGCAAGATCTACCCCATGGGGTCAAAATGATCACAAGAAACGGTGCAGCAAAATCCCAGAACCAACGGGGACTAGTGAATGACCTGCCAGAGGCTGGGACAAAGTAACAAAGCCTACCATCAGTAACCCACTACGCCGCCAGCGAGATCAAATCGCAGTGCCAGACGTGTCCCCCCCCCCATGCTTAAGACCAGTACAGTCCAGGCCCGTTGAAGTTGCTTTAGAGGCATTTGGATGATCCGAAGAAGAATTGGGAGAATGTCATATCGAGTCAGATGAAACCAAATATAGACTTTTTGGTAAAAACTTCAACTACGTCGTGTTTGAGGACACATAGAATGCTGAGTTGTATCCAAAGAACACCATACCTACTGTGAAGCCAGGGGTGAACATCATGCTTTGGGGCTGCTTTTTCTGCAAAAGGGACCAGGGAGACTGATCCGTGTAAAGGAAAGAATGAATGGGCCATTATCCGTGAGATTTTGAGTGAATACCTCCATTCATCAGCAAGGCATTGAAGATGAAACGTGGCTGGGTCTTTAGCATGACAATGATCCCAAACACACCGCCCGGCAACGAAGAGTGGCTTTCGTAAGAAGCATCAGGCTGTGAAGTGGCCGAGCCAGGTCTCCCAATTCTCAACTCCTAGAAATCTTTGAGGGGCATTGAAGTCCGTGTTTGCCAGCAACAGCCCCAAAACATCACTGCTCTCAGGGAGATCTGCATGGAGAATGGGCCAAATACCCAGCAACAATGTGTGAAAACCTTGTGAAGGACTTACAGAAACGTTTGACCTCTGTTCATTGCCAACAAGAGGGTATATAACAAAGTATTAGAAACTTTTGTAGTGACCAAATACTTATTTTCCACCATAATTTGCAAATAAATTCATAAAAATCCTACAATGTGATTTTCTGGATTTTCTTCCCCCTCACTTTGTTTTGTCTGTCATAGTTGAAGTGTACCTATGATGAAAATTACAGGCCTCTCTCATCTTTTTAAGTGGGAGAACTTGCACAATTGGTGGCTGACTAAATACTTTTTGCCCCACTGTATCTATGTGATGTGTTCCATATTTCATAGGTAGAAAATACAGGTTCTCTCTACTTTACAAACTAGATTATAATTGTCTGACTTTACAATATCTACAGATATTATAGTTGATGAGTAAGTAGTATTGTTAGCTCAATTTCTCCCCAAGTTTGATCTCGAGTTTACTTCGACTTGCAGTCACAGCTAATGTTCCCCAGCAGGGGGRACACAAGTCTTGCAGCTGGGTCAACTCAACAATCCCTTCTATGGAGAATATGGGTTTTTGCGCCAATCCTCACCTCCGGATATTAAAACACGTTGTTAGCTGCCGGAAAAATACATTTGTGTATCCTAGGCCGGCAGAGGCAATCGGGGAGAGAAGTAAACTCCTCCGTCCACCTTAACAAATTGACACTGCTACATAATTATCGGTTTCCAGGTCACAGAGGACTCGAGAAGAGGACAGACTTTGGTCTAATTGAGAATCTCCCTGAGAAATTCAGTTTCTAATTCAATGGATTGACGTGCTACCTTGTTCCAGGCCTGCTGTTTCGACCCTCTCTCTCTCTACCGCACCTGCTCTCTCTAACTCTGAATGATCGGCTATGAAAAGCCAACTGGCATTTACTCCTGAGGTGCTCACCTGTTGCACCCTCTACAACCGCTGTGATTATTATTTGACCCTGCTGGTCATCTATGAGCATTTGAACATCTTAGCCATGTACTGTTATAATCTCCACACGGCACAGCCAGAAGAGGACTGGCCACCCCTCATAGCCTGGTTCCTCTCTAGGTTTCTTCCTAGGTTCCTGCCTTCCTAGGGAGTTTTTTTCCCTAGCCACCGTGCTTTTACATCTGCATTGCTTGCCGTTTGGGGTTTTAGGCTGGGTTTCTGTATAAGCACTTTGTGACATCGGCAGATGTAAAAAGGGCTTTATAAATACATTTGATGCTGTCAATAGATTTAAGTTCAATCAATCTAGGGATTGGTATGTCAACTGAAAATCAGGCTACCACAGGCCCCAGCAGCACATGACAGATTTTTAAATATAATATTAACTATAAGAACATGTTCCTGATTGTTGAAACACTGAGCCTTGTGTTAGCTGTGGACATACAGTATGACCTCAGTGAAATGCAGAACAAAGCTGGCTGTGCCTCATTTGTCTTTCCGGGCACCCTTAGAGCCCATGTGGAAGCTGGAGATGTGGTTTAGAGAGGACTATGTGGAGACTACACCACAGGAGAGGAATACTACCACATACACTCAAAAGCAAATCAAAACACTTTTATTAAAACAAATGCATTTAAAAAAAGAACATAATGGTCAAATGTACACAACGGCTACACACCAAGGTTTAGGGTGACTTCCACTGGCTGACAAATGCAAKGAATCAACTTGCTCTACCATTGATYCACATGCACAAGCCCCAAATTGTTCATTCAATGACAATTGATTGTAGAAAATACAAGGGCTGAACTCTGTTTTAACATCTTGTGTGTTTGATGAAAACTTTGCCAGTGGAGAGAATCATCATTGCAATTGAGCCTAGACCTAAAAGCATAGTCTAATAATATTGATGACAAACAATATTAAAGCATACAATATTAAAACATGATGACCTTAGGGCTCTGTTTAAGCTGTAAAGCTGAAGTGTTACAGATTCCGRGATAGAAATGTAAAGGTKATTTCCCATTGAGCCGACATATGCAGCGTTTACCGTGAATGAGGTCTCTGCTAAAGCGGGAACATTGCCTTTAAATRTCAATCACGCTGTAWAGCTGAACTTKCYCYATGCGGATTGAATAGAGAGCCCTTAGGGTTGCATAATCCCAGTAACTTTCTCCAAATTCCCTGGATTTTCCAGAAATCCTGGTTGGAAGATTCCTGCAATTAGAAGTGGATAAGCAGTAAATCTGGGAATACTCTGAGATCTCTGGAAAACCGGAGACTTTTGGGATAGTTACCGTAATTTTGCAAATGACACGGTTCCCTCCTTCCGGCGAGGTTATGTGTCGTAAAATAAACATATACACCCAGAAATAACAAAGTCGGATACAACAACTGTGTAACAATGGCAATAATACTGTAACATAAATAGAAAAGTTAAAAAGTAACCCAACGTAAACAATTGAGCTTCACTGCAGAAGTCTTAAAGGTGGCGAAGTGAGGGGAGGGTCTAGGGCTATGGATGTCATGACGACAAAGGCATAAACTCTACCAGCTGTAGTTCAGGGGTGTTTATTGGGTGGTATTTGGGTTAGGAGGGCTGAAGGTAGAGGGGGGTTGGTTTAGGAGGGCAGTGGCGGTTCTTGTCTGGTCCCTTATTTTCGTTTGCTCTTGGTGTCAGTGGTCTGGAACACGCTGGAGGCAGACATAAGGTTCTCGATGTACTGACCCAGAACCTGGTTCTCAGACTTCAACTTCAGGTTCTCCTCCTTCACCGCATCCACACGCGACGACAGGTCTGACAACAACAATGATTTAAGGATTTGCAATAACTAACATTATTTACCGCTGCTTTCATCGGTCTGCAAACATCCAGCTGTCTCACCTTCTAGAGTGTGCTGAAGCTCCAACACCTGGTTTATAAGCCTGGTCTTTTCTTCCAGCTCAGCCTGATTCTCCATGTCACCTACAACACACACAATGCATTTCTATTACAAACATGTCCACAGGAAATAAATGCTGTTGACATTGCACATTTCCCAGAAGTATGTGAAGCAAGCCTTAGGCTCTTACCATCCCCGTCGGAGCTCATGGCGAAGTACTCGTCTTCCTTTTTGGAATGCAGGGCTGCGACTTACAGGGACACTGGAAGGGGACAAACATTTTGAAGGAATAGGATCTTAGGCAAGGGTCAATGGCCCCTGACTGACCTGTTCAACTCTTATGTATACTGAACAAAAATATAAAAACGCAACAATTTCAAAGATTTTACTGAGTTACCGTTCATAAGGAAATCAGTCAATTTAAATAAATTCATTAGGCCCTAATCTATGGATTTCACATGACTGYGAATACAGATATGCATCTGTTGGTCACAGGTACCTTAAAGGTAGGGGGGCCTCCCGGGTGGCGCAGTGGTCTAGGGCACTGCATCGCAGCGCTAGCTGTGCCACCAGAGTCTCTGGGTTCGCGCCCAGGCTCTGTCGCAGCCGGCCGCGACCGGGAGGTCCGTGGGGCGACGCACAATTGGCCTAGCGTCGTCCGGGTTAGGGAGGGTTTGGCCGGTAGGGATATCCTTGTCTCATCGCGCTCCAGCGACTCCTGTGGCGGGCCGCAGTGCGCGCTAACCAAGGGGGACGCATGACTTTCGACCTTCGTCTCTCCCGAGCCCGTACGGGAGTTGTAGCGATGAGACAAGATAGTAAATACCACGAGAAAAGGGGGTCAAATTTAAAAAAATAAAAAAAATAAAAAAAAGTAGGGGCGTGGATCAGAAAACCAGTCAGTATCTGGTGTGACCACAATTTGTCTCATGCAGCGCAACACATCCCCTTCAAATAGAGTTGATCAGGCTGTTGATTGTGGCCTGTGGAAAGTTATCCCACTCCTCTTCATTGGTTGTGCGAAGTTGCTGGATATTGGCGGGAACTGGAACACTGTCGTACACATCGATCCAGAGCATCCCGAACATGCTCAATGGGTGACATGTCTGGTGAGTATGCAGGCCATGAAATAACTGACATTTTCAGCTTTCAGGAATTGTGTACAGATCGTTGCAACATGGGGCCGTGCATTATCATGCTGAAACATGAGGTGATGGCGGCAGATGAATGGCCAGACAATGGGCCTCAGGATCTCGTCACGCATCTCTGTGCATTCAAATTGACATAAAATGCCATTCTGTTTGTTGTCCGTGGCTTATGCCTGCCCATACCATAACACCACCCCCACCATGGGGCACTCTGTTCACAACATTGACCACAGCAAACCTCTCGCCCACACGATGRTATACACGCGGGTCTGCAGTTGCGATGGAGGTTGGATGTACTGCCAAATTCTCTAAAACAACGTTAGAGGCGMRTTATGGTAGATAAATTAACATTCAATTCTCTGGCAACAGCTCTGGTGGACATTCCTGAAGTCAGCAATACGAATTGCACACTCCCTCAAAACCTCTGTGGCATTGTGTTGTGACAAAACTGGACATTTTAGAGTGGKCTTTTATTGTCCCCAGCACAAGGTGCACCTGTGTAATGCTCATGCTGTTTGATCAGCTTCTTGATATGCCACACCTGTCAGGTGGATGGATTATCTTGGCAAAGGAGAAATGCTCACAAACAGGGATGTAAACATTTTTGTGCGTTTGGAACATTCYAMATCTTTTATTTCAGCTCATGAAACCAACACTATACATGTTGCATTTATATTTTTGTTCAGAAAAGTAGAGGTTTGTGACATGGCGCCTGCATGTGTGGATTGATCAACAGTTTTAGGATTGACTGTAAATTATTAAATACAATCAATGCAACGGTCTCTACTGGTAGACTTACATTTGTTTCCTCTGCTCCATTCAATTTGCAGCGAAGTGGTACACTTCCATTGTGAATAAGTTAGTTGTTGGCTAAATTTAATTTCAGCTACTTTGAAAAGGAGCAATCTGGAATTGCTACATCCATTTAGACTTTTATTAATGATATAGCTACACCCATTCATTCTTGGATGGTCAGTCCTTAATCTGATGGTCATTCCTTGCACAGCTCCGTCTGAATATGAGAGCGGTTACATTTCTCCAGACCCAATTCAGCTTTTTAATAAAACAGTGGCGGGGTTTTGCTTTGTTGTTTAAATCGCAATTTCTCTCTTTTTTTTTTAACAGATACACTGTCTGACAAGATTATTACTCTAACGCTAGTTGAGCATAGATTTAGCGTGCTATGTAATTTAACCAGCTAGCTAGCTAACGTTAGCTAAAAATAAAAATTGGCTGCCCGCAATCACAACCTAGAAACACTTGTCCACCCAAAATCTAACATTATTATTATTATACACTTTGACTTACGAATCGGGTAGCCACCGGTAATGTTATAAATTATGTTATTCTACCAGTGTCCAGGCGAAATAATTAGCACCAAAGTTAGCAGACTGTGTAGCTAATCMTGCTAGCTATGCCGACAGAGGCCAGCTGGCGAAACAAACCCCGACTGGCCTGTTTTATTTGCTACCCAGAACAATACTTTCTACAAAACCATTAAAACAACACAAGTCGAAATTGATAGAAKATATTCAAATGACTTACCCTCAAAGACAAAAAAAATAAATATGCAATGTTGTGCTGAAATGGGAAAACGTKAGAAAATAATTCAACAATCCTGCCAGCAGCTGTTCAAGGTAATTTAATGTGTCAAGCGCCTCCTTCGTGAGATTTTCCTCGTGTGTCCGCTAGAGGGTGGTGTAAGACTGATTATTGTAACCAGAGCCATAATTTATCTACAGGAGATACTAATGTATTTATGGCATTGATTGTGGCCAGWATTGCGAGCCCCTTTGAAACAATGCTGCAGCTGGTCAACGACATTGCATTTTGTTGTAGACAATTAAGACACGTAAAAGCGTGGTCAAAAGCTTTTTTTAAGATTTKAATTTTATTTTAGAGTTGCACAGGGGGTATACCACAAAACAGAAATGCTACCACCATTGCATTTTCTCCATACATTTGTTAATATTTATTCCTAATGCTTTTGCATCATAGAAACCATTTTGGAGAATGGAGAATATGGATGGTTCTCAGCACAGACAAGCAGAGTAAGTTAATGTAGCTATTCATTACAGATTCTCCAGTACTTTTGTATACTTTTTAGCCAATAGTTCTGAAAATTGCCTACTACGTCACATATGAGCAGATATGTGCCCCATGTCATTGCTCTTTCTCTCTGCTGTGTCCACTGAGCCGTTGGGCCCGCCCTGCAACCTCATTGGAGAACGCTGGACAGGTCTCTTCTAGCTGTCACTTGTGAGAGCAAAATTATGTTATAATACTGTAATTGCATAAAATGGTTGTTTTATGGAATAGAATAGGGTTCTTAGAACACTCATCTGTGCGTTGTCTTCTGATTGTAATCAGCTTAATGCTGACAGTGGATTTACCATGCCTTTGGTTATAAAACCTAAAGACCGCATTCCATAGCAGGGAGGTACCAGGGTTCAGATTGCTCGGATAATTATGAGAGGACAAAAGCTGAAGAACATACAGACATCCAGGTACTTTCCTCAGGTGCTGGAGTTGTAGACAAACTCATGGYAAACAGAAAGGAAAACGCTGCACACTGCTGCTCATTCTCCCAGGTGATATCTATTTACAACGGTTCGACCCTTAGGTCTTCATCAGGCATCCATATCCCAGGTCGSGGTGGAAGGTCCTATATATAGGGGCAGTAGTCAGTGACATCACTTCCTGAAACAGGAGGTAAACAATGTATAACASTTTCACAATATTACAATTCAGTGTATCAAAATATATGATCATACACAGGGAATGTGATCAATATTTACAGTAATATACATGCACATWAAAAAAAATCCTAATTGAATATTGTAACTACATTTTGACATAAAAACAGTTTCKAGTCAAACTCCTCYTTAAGGCCAAGAGGAGACAGTGTGTTGAGCCTGTGGATCCAGGATGATTCCCTTTGAAYAAGTTTCCTCTCAATGTCCCCTCRCCTGCGTGACATCTTGACCATTTCTATTCCAATGTATCTCAGAGAACTAATAGGATGTCCAGCTTGTGCAAAATGAACAGCAACCMGATTTTTTGTCTCACCTGTCTGTATATTGCCGCGTTGTTCATTGATCCGTGTCTTAAGGCTTCTATGGGTTTTCCCTATGTAAGACAGAKCACAAGGATATTTCAACATGTAAATAACATTGGTGGACATGCAGGTAATTAGGCCCTTGATTTTAAATCTTRGTCCTGTGTGTAAATAACTTGCATTTGTACGTAAAGCTGCATTGACCACATTGGCCACATTTGTAATTATGCTKCAGAACCTTGWCCWAAAAAGTTTCCCCCTTTCTCTGGRGGGTAATCAGATTTAACCACAAAATCTAATATCAATATTATTAAAATGGCGCCGAAGAAGGCAGACGTTTTACGTGTCCTCAACCGATTTTGTTTTTTGTTTGTTTATTTGTGTTGTTTGTAACTTATTTTTTAAACTTATTTTGTACATAATGTTGCCGCTACRGTCTCTTATGACCGAAAATAACTTCTGGACATCAGGACTGTGATTACTCACAACAGACTGGCAAAATCCTTTTTTCCGCTTTAACCGACAAGAACGATAAACTGCTTTCTCGGGAACAGGCCCAGATCCCCGTGATTTGCGTGAAGAGGAGGTGGAGAAAAAGGGGCCAGAGGGCGGGCTGRCTTCTGAGAATTCATAGGCGATAGAATAAACCCCCACTTCCTTCCACTCTGCTAGCAAACGTGCAATCTTTGGAGAATAAAATCGATGACCTACGCGGAAGATTAAACTACCAACGGGACATTCAAAACTGTAATATCTGATGCTTCACAGAGTCGTGGCTAAACGACGACACTATCAACATACAGCTGGCTGGTTGTACGCTGTACCGGCAGGATAGAACAGCGGCGTCTGGTAYGACAAGGGGCGGCAGACTATGTATTTTTGTAAATAACAGCTGGTGCACGATATAAGGAAGTCTCGAGCTATTGCTCGCCTGAGGTAGAGTATCTCATGATAAGCTGTAGACCACACTATCTACCTAGAGAGTTTTCATCTGTATTTTTCGTAGCTGTTTACATACAGTCAGAGGCTGGCACTAAGACAGCATTGAAGGAGATGTATTCTGCCACAAGCAAACAAGAAAACGGCGCTCGTAGTAGCCAGGGACTTCAATGTAAGGAAACTTAAATCCGTTTTACCAAATTTCTATCAGCATGTTAAATGTGCAACCAGAGGGGGGGGGGGGACCCTGGACCCTGGACCCTGGACCACCTTTACTCCACACACAGAGATGCGTACAGATATCTCCCTCACTCTCCATTTGGCAAATCTGACCATAATTCTATTCTCCTGATTCCTGCTTACAAGCAAAAATTAAAGCAGGAAGCACCAGTGACTAGATCAATAAAAAAGTGGTCAGATGAAGCAGATGCTAAGCTACAGGAATGTTTTGCTAACACAGACTGGACTATGTTCCGGGATTCCTCCGATGGCATTGAGGAGTACACCACATTAGTCACTGGCTTRATCAATAAGTGCATCGATGACGTCGTCCCCACAGTGGCTGTACGTACATACACCAACCAGGCGCCACATCCGCACTGAGCTAAAAGCTAGGAGCTGCCACTTTCAAGGAGCGGAACTCCAACGCGGAAGCTTATAAGAAATCCCGCTATGCCCCCCGACGAACCATCAAACAGGCAAACGTCAATACAGACTAAGATCGAATTGTACTACAKCAGCTCTGACGCTCGTCGGATGTGGCAGGGCTTACAAACCATTACAGACGACAAAGGGAAGCACAGCCGAGAGCTGCCCAGTGACACGAGCCTATCAGACGAGCTAAACTACTTCTAWGCTCGCTTCGAGGCAAATAAAACAGAAACATGCATGAGAGCACCAGCTGTTCCGGAAGACTGTGTYATCACGCTCTCCGCAGCCGATGTGAGTAAGACCTTTAAACAGGTCAACATTCAGACCGATTACCAGGACGTGTACTGCGAGCTTGCGCTGACCAACTGGCAAGTGCCTTCACTGACATTTTCAACCTCTCCCTGTCGGAGTCTGTAATACCAACATGTTTTAAGCAGACCACCATAGTGCCTGTCCCCAAGAACACTAAGGTAAACTCCCTAAATTACTACCGACCCATAGCACTCACATCTGTAGCCATGAAGTGCTTTGAAAGGCTGGTCATGGCTCACATCAACACCATCATCCAGAAACCCTAGACCCACTCCAATTTGCATACCGCCTCAACAGATCCACAGATGATGCAGTCTCTATTGCACTCCACACTGCCCTTTCCCACCTGGACAAAAGGAACACCTATGTGAGAATGGRATTAATTGACTACAGCTCAGTGTTCAACACCATAGTGCCCTCAATGCTCATCAATAAGCTAAGGACCCTGGGACTAAACACCTCCCTCTGCAACTGGATCCTGGACTTTCTGATGGGCCGCCCCCAGGTGGTAAGGGTAGGTAACACACATCCGCCACGCTGATCCTCAACACAGGGGCCCCTCAGGGGTGTGTGCTCAGTCCCCTCCTGTACTCCCTGTTCACTTATGACTGCACTGCCAGGCATGACTCCAACACCATCATTAAGCTTGCCGATGACACAACAGTGGTAGGCCTGATCACCGACAACGAGACAGCATATAGGGAGGTCAGAGACTTGGCCGTGTGGTGCCAGGACAACAACCTCTCCCTCAACGTGATCAAGACAAAGGAGATAATTGTGGACTACAGAAAAAGGAGGACCAAGCACACCCCCATTRTCATCGACGGTGCTGCAGGTGAGCAGGTTGAGAGCTTCAAGTTCCTTGGTGTCCACATCACCAACAAACTAACATGGTCCAAAGCACACCAAGACAGTTGTGAAGAGGGCACGACAAAACCTATTCCCCCTCAGGAGACTTGGGATGGGTCCTCAGATCCTCAAAAGGTTCTACAGCTGCACCATCGAGAGCATCCTGACTGTTTGCATCACTGCCTGGTATTGCATTTGCTCGGACTCCGACCGCAAGGCACTACAGAGGGTAGTGCGAACGGCTCAGTACATCACTGGGGCCAAGCTTCCTGCCATCCAGGACCTCTATACCAGGCGGTGTCAGAGGAAGGCCCTAAAAATTGTCAAAGACTCCAGCCACCCTAGTCATAGACTTCTCTGCTACCGCATGGCAAGTGGTACCGGAGTGCCAAGTCTAGGTCCAAGTGGCTTCTACCCAGCTTCTACCCCCCAAGCCACAAGACTCCTGAACACCCAATCAAATGGCTACCCAGACTATTTGCAGGGTAGCCAACCCAAAAATGGGTTTCAATTGTGGGTCCGTATCAATAATTGACCAGTGCTTCTTGATAATGTCCTTAAATGCCTTCCCCAATGGTGAGTATTGCGTAAAGCATGATTGGARATGTTCTGCTTTTTCTTTTACTTTCTGTTGAAGGCTATCCAACTGTTAGTCCTTCAAAATGATKATTGACATGTTTTACCCAATTGTCTTTGTACCCCCTTTCCTTAAACCTTTGTGTGAGGTCCGTGGAATGTTCCTGATAAGAAGCATCAGAGCRGCACATTCTTCTGATGCGACTGAATTGACTTATAGGGAGACTTTTAATAAGTGGACGTGGATGAAAGCTGTCACCTCTAAGGAGGGTATTCCTGTCCCTAGGTTTCCTATAGAGATCTGTAGAGAGGGAGGTTTTGTCCTTAATAACCATCACATCTTGAAKCCGTTTTTATAGTTTCAATGTCTAAATTGTGTTGTTTTTTTATCCTAATTTAATATTGTATGTGTATGTATATTACTGTAAATACTGATCACATTCCCTGTGTATGATCATATATATTGATACATTGAATGGTAATATTGTGAAACTARGTTATARATTTTCTTTTACATCCTGTTTCAGGAAGTGATGTCACTGAGTACTGCCCCTATATATAGAACCTTCCAGCCCCACCTGGGATATGGATGCCTAATGTAGACCTAAGGGTCGAAACGTTGTAAATAAATATCACCTGGGACCATGAGCAGCAGTGTGCTGCGTTTTCCTTTCTGTTTTCTATAATTATGAGAGGAACCTTGTTTTGGGGGCCAGACCCTGGTTTCCACACAATGAGACCAGTCTTTACAGCAGATCCTGTCTCCTGTGAATTATTCATTTCTTTCATACAAATCCTAACCTTGCGACCCATTCCACACATCTGTTGTTTGTCATGTAGACTATAAAAGATCTTTGTATCCTTTGTGTTGGTGTTCTCCATGAAGGGTGGTTCGTCGACCAGCCATCGTTGTTGCAGAGCACTCACATCATTCACTTGTGTGTGTGTGTGTGTGTGACCTGCTCTCCTTAATAAGTGAATAAATATTTAGTTTAAGTATAACTCTGGTAAGTGATAAGTTTGTCTCTCCTCATTTTTGATAATACAGAAATGAACCACCACACACTCAAATGCGAGGGGCTGACGCTCATTTGCTAGAACTCAAATTGCTAGTGGGCTGGCTCACGGGGGGGGAAAGGTAGGAAAAATGGTATAGCACAGCTTCAAGACAACAGTCACTTTCAAAGTAGAGATGTCATGGCGAATTGAGGTAAGAGAGTAATTCTGCTCATGGATTATGCATGTATGAACTACACATTAACACATCCAGCCCAAAGCGTGAGGTTTAAAAAATACTTTCTTTGTTGCCAGGTCTTTAAGAGTGGCAGAATACAGTACAGACTTAACCATGTTCACCTTTTCAGGCAAACCTGCCTTGTTTTAGTGGACAAGACGTATCCATTGAAATARATTTGTCGAGCCACCATACACACACACACAACACCTCCAAGAACTACAAGCACTAGGAAGACACAAATGTACAGTATTTTGTGGTATTTTATGGTACAAAATGTAAAGAATGCCTTAAAACACGGGTGTCAAACTCATTCCACGGAGMGCCGAGTGTCTGCAGGTTTTTGTTTTTTCCTTTCAATTAAGATCTAGACAACCAGGTGAGGGGAGTTATTTACTAATTASTGATCTTAATTCATCAATCAAGTACAAGGGTGGAGCGAAAACCCACAGACACTCGGCCCTCTGGGGAAAGAGTTTGACAAATGTGCCTCAAAACCTCAGCCATATTACCTCCCCGAAGAGCAGTCCAGAAGTCCACAGCACCACTAAGAAGACTGGGTACCAATCAACACTTTTCTGAATAGGGATGACAGGAAGCAATGGGACACACACACACACACACATCAGCATTGAGTTATGCAGACACAGCATTTAACAATGAAGAATGACATCATGTTCATCTAAAATCAAGTAACTTTAGAGTTCTTACTGTGCCCGGAATGTTCTCTCAATCTCTGGTGGTCCAGTGACAATGGGCGGCATGACCTTGTGTGTCATTCTCGCCAGCCACAACCCTCTTGCCAGGTATCCTGAGGAACATGTGCCAACAACACTTCAATCTTATGAACTCAACATTACATTTACATAAGGGTACATGGTTCTGTTCCCATAAGCATTGTCATAGATATCTGTGTAGACTGCCATATGGCAATGCTAAGTCTCACTTAAGAAAATAAAGGAGAGCTGCACACTCTAGGAGCTCAGATGCAAAAATATTTATGTCCAACGTTTCGACAGACWAGCTGTCTTCATGTTATTTKTGTAGTCATGATTTTGGTAATAACGRCAGGTTGGTTTGCATAACTTCCTTAGGGAAAGTCAAGTTACACCTGTTGTCCACAAGTATGTTCCTGTATTATGAATGACCCAGAGCTGAGTTTCTAGAACACACCCACAATATTGAGGAGGGATTGTTTTAGGAGGCTGAGTGAAAACAGGTGYATGTCTATTTCTGATAGCAAAAAGAAAAATACAGTAGGGCTATCTACATTATCATAATTTGGTATTGTATAGTACAGTATAGAATATGCTATACAGTCATTCGGTGCAGTATATTGTCAGAACAACTTGGATAATGTTGGAGGTGTCAACTGATGACTTCTCTCCAGTGGTGGTGAAGAAATATAATTTACTGGGGACTGGAGGTGTGTGTGTGTGTTTGTTTGTCTGAGGTGGTCACCAAAATCTAAAACAAAACTGTCCTTTTGAAAGAGTACCCCCAAAATTAATAATTTTAGGCTTGATGTCCTTTAGATCTGTGCCCACCCCGCCGCATGCTTTGGTTACATAGRGATCGACCGGTACCGTGCAGCTCAGTGGGGTTTAGCTAAAGAGTAGAGAGCTGAGGGAAGCAGTGGAGTGGTAGATGAAGTATATAATATGACAGCAGTCAAAAGCGACGTGAAGGTTGGAACTGCTGCTCGCAATTCAGGGCATTCCTGCATCTGCAGGAACCCCTCTTTATACTTCTATACTATTGGTCCATTGTTAAGCTATGACTTCAGCACATAGGCAGGGGCGCTCCAGTACAGTAGATGGTGGTAATGGACCATAGCGTTGGATGCCCACCGCCGATAAACCCCAAAGAAGAAGAGGCGGGGGCGACAAAGGTAGCTAGCTATAGCTAGTACACACCGGTAGTGTCCTTCAAAAGCTCATGTTTGGTGCAATCCAGTGGGGAAACGGAGAAGACGTTCTCTGTCCCGTTGAGTTTTGATGTAGAGTCGTTGCCAGATAAGGTTAATGTAGGAAATGGAAGTTATCCAGTGGGGAAACAGAAGACGTTGTCTGTCCCGTTGAGTTTTGATGTAGAGTCGTTGCCAGATAAGGTTAATGTAGGAAATGGAAGTTATCCAGTGGGGAAACAGAAGACGTTGTCTGTCCCGTTGAGTTTTGATGTAGAGTCGTTGCCAGGTAAGGTTAATGTAGGAAATGGAAGTTATCCAGTGGGGAAACAGAAGACGTTGTCTGTCCCGTTGAGTTTTGATGTAGAGTCGTTGCCAGATAAGGTTAATGTAGGAAATGGAAGTTATCCAGTGGGGAAACGGAAGACGTTGTCTGTTCCGTTGAGTTTTGATGTAGAGTCGTTGCCAGATAAGGTTAATGTAGGAAGGTTAATGGAAGTTGTCCAGTGAGAGCTTTTGTTCCAAAAATACTTTGGTGTTTCAGGTGTCAAGTTTATGGGCACGTTGCAGCAGTATGTAGGAAGGAGAGTCCCAGATAGGAGATGAAGGAATGTGTAGTTTTGGTGGAGAAAGTTGTGGGATTGCCCATGGAGCTGGAGATCGGAAGCGTATTTAAAAACGCTTAGCATTTGCACACGAAGGACAWCGTCACAGGAGAAGGAAGTACAATGATGGCTATTTATGTCCGGCAGAGAAGGGGTTAACCTCTARGGGATCGGTGTCCCTCCACCAGGACAGTTGAGCTAACGTGCGCTAATTTGATTTGCATGACGTTGTAAGTAACAAGAACTTTTCCCAGGACATAGACATGTCTTATATGGACAGAAAGCTTKAATTCTTGTTAATCTAACTGCACTGTCCAATTTACAATAGCTATTACAGTGAAAAAATACCATGCTATTGTTTGAGGAAAGTGCACAACAAAAAACTTTTCACGGCAACTGGTTTGATACATTCACCAATGAAGGGAAATAATATACTTACATACAGTAATCTTGCTCTGATTTGTCATCACGAGGGTCACAGAGATAAAATGTAGCATAGTTTTGTTTGATAAAATGTATTTTTATTTTCAAATGTAGGAAATGGGTTCMAAAGTTTGAACTCCTGCTGTTTCTGTTACAGGCAGTT
This sequence comes from Salvelinus sp. IW2-2015, assembly GCF_002910315.2. Classification (NCBI taxonomy): domain Eukaryota; kingdom Metazoa; phylum Chordata; class Actinopteri; order Salmoniformes; family Salmonidae; genus Salvelinus; species Salvelinus sp. IW2-2015. The sequence goes on from NC_036848.1 coordinate 14,470,124, forward strand.
AGATTTGGTTGTCATTTTAGGCGAAAATTGAAAAAAAGGTTCCGATCCTTATTAAACCAGAGCAGGGTCGTTGTTCTGGGCATGCTGCAGTTGGCCTGTGCGGCGTTGTGTGCGGATTCATTGACAAATTTTTTCCGCAAAAACACCAACCTCAGTGAAACTCGAGCACCTGTGTGGACTTGTTTGGTGAACAATATGACTGTTCTTTCATCTAAACAATTTAAATGATTTGTCAAATGTAGAGTACAACACTTGATTTGTTTAATTTTGTGGTGACTCTTTGCTTCCCAAAGGAAAAACACAGTATTGGTAAGTGATCAAGGTGGCATTGGCTTGAGGCTACAATTGTCTGATTGAATGCCAAAGGTGACACAATGTTCAATCATCTAATAGCATGGTTTGACCCTCGCCAGGTTTATCCTGCCTTAGTGTGCTCCTGTGTTTCCATGGTGATGGTGTCAGGCTAGGCATGCCTAACGTTGACCAATGGCGAGAATGACAACGAGGTGTTCCACCATCACAACAACCCTGAAGTGGTAATACCCTGACCCTAACAGCTCTCACAAACGATCAACACAACAATAGTTTAACTCGCACTTCTCTTTAACTCCCCCATCCCACAGATAAAAGAACATGTCGACCTGAAATGACATACATTGCGTTGAAATGTTGAGGATGCTTTATTGCAAGGTTACACATAACATTTGTAATGTAATCCATTGCAAGGCTTTACTCCCTTGTTTTGTTCCCAGTAGTTCTTTCCTGAAGTGATCAGTCTCGTTAAAATAAACAGTCTTTCTCAAACAGACATACCTTTGTATCAAATAGCCCAAATAAAATGAACAGAAAAAAAAAGAATTGATTAACCTGAAATTACAAATTAACCACACAGAGCACTAACAGAACACATAAAAAAAACGGAAATATTTAAAGCAGTGAAGGCCACATGTAAGCAAAACAAGAGTGCAAGGCAATTGATAAAGCCTACCATTTTCCCCCCCTTGTCTAGTTCTATAGACCAATCTAAGGGCAACAGGTCAGAGAAAGTGAATATCTTTTAATTTAACTGTATCCTGAGAAAAGGCTATCTAAGCCCACAGTACTTTAGCYCAGCTAATTGTTGTGTTGACATACTGTGGGGTGGCATCTGTTCCTTACTGGCTAAAAACGGTAATTATACGAAAAGACCTCCCGGTAATCCGACATACAGTACATAAACACCAACCGTCTTCATTAGAGGGTCATTTCACTGGTGGGGTTTCTTTGCAACTGTCCCATGTTCAAAGAAGCAGGTCTATTAGCTAAGGTTCAACGGCAACAATACAGGTAATCAATCTCCTCACCACCACTTTTGACACATTTTACAGGCTTGTTGTAAAGATAAAGATACCCATGCATTGTTAGCAGTTGTCATCATTACTTTGCCAAAGCAGATTATGAAGAGGGAATGATGACGAGTCTTGCCCCACATCAACAGTGATCTCATCAGGCGGAGTGGTTAGTGCAGCATCACACAGCATCACACCGTGCAGCATCACACAGCATCACACCGTGCTGCACTCACAGTACTGAACTGATCTGATGTTATGCCCCACATCTTTCTCACTAACACACATAAAACGATGCACCACAGGACCAGCTGTGATCCAAACGCACAAAGCAATGGTGACGGTAGTGAAGGCATTTGGGATGACATCATAGGGTAGAAAACACGGTACAGTTAGAAAAGATTTAAGATACATGGTATTTTTTGTATATTGTAATAGTTGTTTTATAGACGTTACTTATGCAAGACATGCTACAGAAGATCATAACTTCGCTTAAGAGAACTTTTGTATATTGTGGGACTTGCGTAGGGGCACAATTATAAACCCTATGGATGGGTATTTTGGTACAGAAACGCCTGAGTGATGTGTACTGATATTGCCTGCTGTATACTATGAGGTGTGTGTGTGTGTAAATTGAATATATGTTGTACATCAATCTGGCCAACAGTTTTCTAGCTCAAACACAGTTCAGTGGAACCAGTCAACAAGATTCACTTCAAACAAGTTCCTTTTTATCCTTAGCTTTCCCATGTCACTGAGATGTTTACCATATGATGACAGTGCTAACACCGTCAGGACTACCTCCTAACACAGAACGTGTGTGCGGTAACACACGGTCAAGGTGGAGCACAGGAGGTGAGTGAAATATGTGTGTTGACAAAGACTGAGGGCACCTGAACTCTTGTAATATGATGACATCACCCCATCTCTCAGGTGACCAAACATCCACTTAAATAATAAAAAGGTGCTTAACTGTTGGGGGGGAATCTACCCTGATATTGGAAGTAGAGGAATCTACCCTGATTCCTATATCTCCCCACAACCTTCCTCTCTTACTCCCCCCAATGCTCTCTCTCAGCACATGCAGGCCCAGCTCGCCTTCCCCTCGCCCTCGTCCCTTCCCCTCGTCAGGGTCACCGTGTCCCCCCCGGGCGGCTGGCTCAGTATCAGTGGCTTCTGGGACTTCAGCTTGTGGGCTACCGTCATGAAAATGGCCTCCACGTGATCACTGTTACCATGGCTACCGTCACCATGGCCGTCGCTGCTGGGGTTCTTGGCAGATGTCTCGAACAAGGGCATGGAGTGGGCGTCAGCAAACTGCTGGGCCAAGTCTGTGCCCACCTGGACAGAGTTCTGCAGGTCACACTTGTTCCCAACCAGGATCCTCGGGACTTCCTGGCCCAGAGCGTGCTGCTTACACTCCTCGATCCAGGCCGGGAGGCTGCGGAAGCTGGCGGTACTGGTCACGTCGTACACGAACACCACAGCATGCACGTTGCGGTAGTAGTGCTGCACCATGCTCTTACGGAAACGCTCCTGGCCTGCCGTGTCCCATAGCTGAACCTGGAGGGGGAAAGAGAGGGAGGGGAAAGAGTCAAACACACTCTGAACAGCTTCTTTYTTGAATGTTGTCAGTCCTCAAGGAACTGAAATACAGTGCCTAGATAGACCTTATATTCACTGTGAGCTTGCCAGGGGATGAACTGAACTGTAATATGTATGATTCTGCAGAGGGCAGTCAGCACACCAGACAGATTGTTTTCCCTTCTGCCACTGCCCTTGAGATGATCAAATTGATGTCACAACAACTCCAACGTGGATGAGGTAGACTGCATGTATATGTCAATTGTTTCCAGGTTGTGCTGTTTTGGAACAACCCAAACAATCATTTCACTTGTTTTATGTCATCTATCTATTCACCTTGATTTTCTCGCCGTCAATCTCGATAAGTTTCTCCCGAAAGTCCACCCCGATCGTGGCCTCGGTTTTCTCCGGAAACTTGCCCGCACAGAATTGGTAGGTGAGGCAGGTCTTGCCCACACCGGAGTCCCCAATCACGATGATCTTGAAAATTCGCGTCCGTGGTGGCGGAAGATGAGACGAGACAGTCAGCGAACTAGTGAATTCCGTCGACGACTCCACACTTGCCATATTGATTGGTTATTGATTATAGAGGATATGCTAGCAAACTACAGTAGCTGCCTAGCTAACGTTAACCCAGAGCTGTTATGGCTTGCAAAATCGCGCCTCCGCCAATGCTAGCTGGATGGGCTGTCAAAATGAGACAAGCAATCTCGCCCAATACAAATGAAATTGGACATTCGTAATAAATATGTAACCTCAAAATATAAACATATGACCATGCATTAGTTTTGTACTAACAATCTCAGGTTGCTAGCTTAAGCATCCTTCTAACTCCTTCCCCGCCCTGCATTACATTTGAAGCCACGTACAACGTTGACAGAAAACACAACTCTCGCGAGAGGTAACCAAGAAAATGAAAGACGCCCTGGATTGGATCAGATTCGACACGAGGGTCGTTAATTACAACTGCTGCCCGCGTCCCAGCTCCATACCTAGCCCAGTCAAAACACTAAAATAAGCATTACATGGGAATATCACAGAAGTGAACTACAGTACTAAATCTCTTCCAAATACAATTTCAATCAAKTATGAATAGGTATTCAGATGTTTGATAATATCTCGAACGTGTGTCAGCATTTTATTAAAATCCTGTTAATGTTTCAGAAAGTGGCTTTTAACCTTTACCTAAAACAAACAATGGTTAGTGGTGCACCTTACCAAAGTCCACTTCAGTAGTGAAAAAAGGCATCAACATGTCCGTGAGTACTCATTCCCTCCTATTACAATTTGTTAAAATGTTGTTTGTTAAAATGTTGTCACATTATCTTTATTGTCATGACTGGTGAAAGTTCACACATTCCCCCTCTGACCTGCTCGTTTTATTGAAGTTAAGCTGCAGTGCCTTTTTGATCCATGTAAACTTGTGTTTGTAACATTCTTATCTATAGACAGTCAGTAACTAGACATATTCAAGTACAGCGTACAGTACTTCATATAAACTTTCATGTCCCAGTTGATTGATGATTTCTTTGCATAGAGTTGAGGCATGTTATTACACTTGTAATAACTCTATGGCCCACAGGATCCTATAACCATGGAGCTAGAGCCCTCTCCCCCAGGGTTGGAGGCTGAGTATCGAACCATCTTTACCGCAGGCTCCCTGGTCTTTCTACAGGAACTGGTCTCAACATTTGATGAAGAGGTCGACAAGGTAGGTCAAAAGGCACTAATACATTGTTCTAAATATATTTGTTTTCTCTAGGCCTACTTGTTGACAAACTAAGTSATCAGTGATCACAGAAAAAATATACAGTATACCAACCTAGTCTAATACAGTATGTCTTTCTGTCATATAAGATCCTGAGGCTTAGAATRTCCAGGAAGACCCACCTGGACCTGTCAGGTGACCTACCGGGGTTCTGTGAGGTCACAGCCCCCGTAAGAAGCGACCCTACCTGGAGGGTCCGTCCTGTCCCCCAGAGGCTGCAGAGGAGACATGTGGATGTGGGGGACCTGGCCCCCTGTGACACCCAGCGCTTCATTCAGGCCCTCAGCTCCCCTGCACAGGGCCTACAGGTACACAATGGGGCCTGCAGGTAAAGGATATTCAGGGGTCGGATTTAGCCAATTAGCCTTGTTTGACACATTGTTGAATGTAACATAGTTGAATGCAGAAACAGTCATGTATGTACCCAGTCTAGAATGTTGCTACAAGGCAAGGGATGTTGGATATCAGGAGGCTTTGATATAAAAGTTAAAAGACGTATAAATCAGGTGATTCTGGATCTGTTGGTGGGCAGAGCATTCCAGAAAAGCCCTCTTCACTATGTTGACGACTGTGTTGTTTTTCTCTTGCAGATTGATTTTGATGATGGAAACTGCCCGACGTACCACAACCAGATAAAAGGCATTTATAATGTTTACCGGGCGGTGCACAATCAATTTCCCAGTGAGTTTATATCCACCCTATTACCCATTACTCACGGTGGGCTCGGTCCAGGGCAGGAAGCGTTTTGATGCCACACATCATCTGAATCTAATCGTATCTAGATACAGTCTATCTTGATTGTTTAACTGGACTTTATAACATCTTATATTTTAATCACAAACCCTGCATTAGTCTACTTTATAACTTTCTACAATGTTTAAGTAGATCTACAGATCAGAATATTGTATGAAGACCTGCATTATTATTAATGTATACGCCCAACTATTACTGTACTCCAACAGATGCCCCCAAGATATCCCAGGCTCCTGTTCTGATGCTCCGCCCTAGAGCCTGGAACATGGTGGAACACAACATGATGGTATGGAGTTCCAACTTCAACACTCTGATGTCCAAATTCATCTCAATACCTCAGTTTACATGCATACGTCTGGATTGGCTGAAAGTGTAGAGCCATCCAAATGATCATGTTATGTCTACAACCATCATCAGGGGTGCAACTTTGGTTTTAGAAGTGGTGGGGACATAATATATAAATATATWTWTTTTTTGGTGTCAGAAAAACACTCAGAAAAGCCTACCCGATCGCTCAGAGGCATCCGCATGGTCCTAAAGCACACCTGTGCCCCTTTTGTATCACATTCCAATGATAAAACTGGGGGGGGACATGCCCCCCCATTCCCAGTGAAAGTTGGCCCCTGACCATTACCTTATATTTGTGTGGATGATATTTCAACAGCGCTGATGCATTTGTGTGTATGCAGGTTAAAGGCAAAGAGGTGCCAGGGCCGCTGTGTGATTTCGGCTTCCTCATGTTCCACTGTGGCAAGCTGTTGTTCGACAGCGAGAGTGGGCCATTTTTCTACCTCTCCAAAGTAAGGCTATGGTAGATAGCTGTGCTGTTATTGGCTGTTAGAATAGCAAATAGGATTGACACGATCTGGTATAAAATAAAATAAACTCTCCACTACTCTCTCTTTTCCTCACCACCATCGCTGCATGTTAGGTCGAGAGCTACCTGGAGGCGAGACTTTGGAACAACATATTCCTCTGGACAGAGCAGAAGGTTTGTAGCATGCCAACATGGTAAAGGTGTGAAACGCTTTAGAACAGCATGCTTGCTATTTGATTGCTTCTCTGATATACAGTAAATTACTGATCATAAGTAACATTGAATACAAGTGTGTGTGTGTGTGTGTGTGTGTGTGTGTGTGTGTGTGTGTGTGTGTGTGTGTGTGTGTGTGTGTGTGTGTGTGTGTGTGTGTGTGTGTGTGTGTGTGTGTGTGTGTGTGTGTGTGTGTGTTGTATCCTCTAGCTGGGCCTGCCTGTGGGCAGCATAAAGGCAACCGTGCTGATAGAGAACGTGCTGTCAGCATTTGAGATGGAGGAGATTCTGTATGAGCTTAAGGATCACTCCGCTGGACTCAACTGTGGGATCTGGGATTACTCCGCCTCCTTTGTCAACAAGTTTGGTGAGTGACTTCAATCACTCAGTCATATCCTGTCTTTTCCATGGAAACTAAGGGTTTTTATGAGTCTACAAAATGTCTCTATTCTGGCAATGTTGGAGAAGACCGCTTTCAACTTTCAACCATGTTGTTTTTTAGAATTGTGACCATTCTATCCCAAACAGCTCAGTTTAACCTTATTCTAAAACTGAATGCAGCAGCTGTCTAAACATGGGTAATCCCTGGGTATATCTTGATACATCACTGGACTACTAGTTTACAAAAGGTCATCTAAAGGTCATATGATTGCCTGACAGGTCACCGAGGGGCCTTCCTGCTCCCTGACCGCAGTAAGTATGTCAACATGGAGAAGCTGTTCCTGCGGAGCTACATGGACCTGCTGGTCCAGACATGTCACCGTAGAGGAGCCCTGGCTACTGGGGGTATGGCAGCCCTGCTGCTGCCTCAGGACAGGGACAGTGCCCCCTATAGAGCAGCCTTGGCCAACGTCACCAGGCAAGGACCTATTCTACACAGTCATCTATACGTCATCTGATGTTTCCACTTTATGTACAGTACAAGTCAAAAGTTTGGACACACCTACTCCTTTCATGGGTTTTCTTTATTTTTACTATTTTGTACATTGTAGAATAATAGTGAAGACATCAAAACTATGAAATAACACATATGGAATAATGTAGTAACCAAAAATGTGTTAAGCAACTCAAAATATAATTTATATTTGAGATTCTTCAAAGTAGCCACCCTTTGCCTTGATGACAGCTTTGCACTCTTGGCATTCTCTCAACCAGCTTCATGAGGTAGCCACCTGGAATGCATTTCAATTAATAGTTGTGCCTTGTTAAAAGTTCATTTGTGGAATTCCTTTCCTTCATTATGTGTTTGAGCAAATCAGTTGTGTTGTGACAAGCTAGGGGTGGTATACAGAAGATAGCCCAATTTGGTAAAAGACCAAGTCCATATTATGGCAAGAACAGCTCAAATAAGCAAAGAGAAACGACAGTCCATCATTACTTTAAGACATGAAGGTCTGTCAATCTGGAAAAATTCAAGGACTTTGAAAGTTTCTTTAAGTGCAGTCGCAAAAACCATCAAGCGCTATGATYAAACAGGCTCTCATGAGGACTGCCACAGGAAAGGAAGACCCAGAGTTACCTCTGCTGCAGAGGATAAGTTAGTTACCAGCCTCAGAAATCAGCAATTAACTGCACCTCAGAAATGTCAGCCCAAATAAATGCTTCACAGAGTTCAAGTAACAGACACATCTCAACATCAACTGTTCAGAGGAGACTGCGTGAATCAGGCCTTCATGGTCGAATTGCTGCAAAGAAACCACTACTAAAGGACACCAATAATAAGAAGAGACTTGCTTGGCCCAAGAAACACGAGCAAATCAAATCAAATTGACTTATATAGCCCTTCTTACATCAGCTGATATCTCAAAGTGCTGTACAGAAACCCAGCCTAAAACCCCAAACAGCAAGCAATGCAGGTGTAGAAGCACGGAGAGAGCAATGGACATTAGACCGGTGGAAATCTGTCCTTTGGTCTGATGAGTCCAAATTGTAGATTTTTGGTTCCAARCGCCGTGTCTTTATGAGACGCAGAGTAGGTGAACGGATGACCTCCGCGTGTGTGGTTCCCACCGTGAAGCATGGAGGTGTGGGGGTGCTTTTCTGTTGACACTTTCAGTGATTTATTTAGAATTCAAGGCACACTTAACCAGCATGCTACCACATCATTCTGCAGCGATACGCCATACCATCTAGTATGCGCTTAGTAGGATTATCAGTTGTTTTTCAACAGGACAATGACCCAACACACCTCCAGGCTGTGTAAGGGATATTTGACCAAGAAGGAGAGTGATGGAGTGCTGCATCAGATGACCTGACCTCCACAATCACCTGACCTCAACCCAATTGAGATGGTTTGGAATGAGTTGGACCGCAGAGTGAAGGAAAAGCAGCCAACAAGTGCTCAGCATATGTGGGAACTCCTTCAAGACTGTAGGAAAAGCATTTCAGGGAAAGCTGGTTGAGAGAATGCCAAGTGTGTGCAAAGCTGTCATCAATGCAAAGGGTGGCTACTTTGAAGAATATAAAATACATTTTAATTTGTTTAACACTTTTTTGGTTACTACATGATTCCATGTGTTTTTTCATAGTTTTGATGTCTTCACTATTATTCTGCAAGGTTGAAAATAGTAAAAATAAAGAAAAGCCCATGAATGAGTAGGTGTCCAAACTTTTGACTGGTACTGTATCAATTTCTTGCTTATTTGATCCTGATCTGTTCTGTTTTTTTGGTCATATTACACAACAGCAGTGACGACTGATTGCTCGATTATGATTTCACTGGGCTCCAATTGCACCATTCAGCTCAAATTTTGTTTCTCCCATTCTCATATTTCAGACTGAAGTTACTGGAGATCAAAGCTGGTGTTGATGGCTTCATGGTGTATGACCTGGGCTTGATAGAGCCCATGCAGAAAGTAAGTCCTTAATGTCGGAATTGTTGAGCTATACCTTTCAAGGAACTGTTATCTTCTCAGTAAGCATGTCACTGTTAGTCTACACCTGTTGTTTACGAAGAAGGTGACAAATACAATTGGATTTGTCACTCTCCCCACCTTTCTGTATCACTCTCTTCTCAGCTCTTCAAGCTGCATTCTCAGGGTGACAACCAGATGCACCAGCTTAGAGATGACCTCACGGTTACCCCCGACGACCTGCTCTGTATGCCAGCGGTCAGTTACTCAATAACGTTGTGCTACTGTATATTTATACTACACTATGCATCTCTCTGGAATACCATTCCACGTCTCGTGTACTGAACTGCTCTAAACGTTCTTCTAGGGTGGAGTAACCCTGTACGGCTTGAAGTATAACATCGCTGTAGGAATCCTGTTCATAGATGCTTGGCTCAAAGGTGAGAATTCAAGAGTATGCATCATAATGAACCAGCATCCTTAATGGAGGTTTGGGATGGATATGTGATGGAGTAATGTTGATGTAATGCTCCATGGGTCTCCCCTAGGCAAAGGTCACTTCTTCTACAGGGGACAGGTGGAGGATTCTGCAACTGCAGAAATCTCCAGATCCCAGGTAGGTTCACTTTAGTTTAGGTCATCCTGTGCCGCACTTCCCATTGCAAAAAAACYTGAGAGTCCAGGATCCATTTCATGAGAGATGTCTGTGTGGTGTTTTGTGTCCAGGTGTGGCAGTGGATCCGCCATCAGACTCAGCTGGAGGATGATAGCAGGGTGGTGACCCGGGGTCTGGTGACAGAGCTGACCCAGGAGGTCATGGGGGAGCTGAAGGTCGTCACACGCTGTCACACTGTCAGGTGGGAGCAGGATAAGAGCACAAGGTTTCCAAGATAACTCAGAACTCAAACATTCTGCATTTCTAGAAGTTTCCTTTGTCTCTGCACTCTCCTTTGAGCCTCCAATTCTTCCACCCTTCTAGGACTTAATTCTGCCGTTCTCTCCTGACTCTCCCCCCCTCTAGGGAGGAACAGAGGTTGTTGACAGCTGCAGCCATGTTCCTGGAGGTTGTCCAGAAGAGAGATTTCCCAGAGTTCCTCACCACATACCTCAACCTGGACCACACCTTCCTCAGCTCTCAAGCCAAAAGGCATGAGGGTGGGGCAGCAGGGGACATGCCCAGACCAAAACTCTGAAAGCCCTGTCCAACATAGCATGGTATTTACACCCCTCATAGTACCTACGGTGAGCATGTGAGGCAGCGTGAGCGAAAGTGTTCCTCTTCAAGACCCTTCAAATAATTGTGTTTCTTGACAATACTGATCCGGAATCCTTGAATAAAATACAAACTTCTGCAGGAAAAATGCCATCAGGAAATAGCTTTTTATTCAACTTTAGTTATTGATAACTCCTCTGTGTGTTAGGAGTGGTCTGTGTGCAGAACTCAGTATGATTGACAAACGCCTTTTTCAAAAAAATAAAATATGGATTGGTAACATTGGATGAGCCTATAACATTTGACCAATAAACAGAAATAAAACCCCAAAACAAACCCCACTAACTGTAGTGTCAGTGTGTTTTTGCTTTATCAGGAAGTGGTTTCATGGGACTTTCACATGGGTAAAACTAGGAAGGAAAATACAGAGCGGAAAAGGAAAACAGAAATCTGCACATTTGTCAGTCATACAGCACTCCAGGTGAGCATTGAGCTCTGTGTCTCTGCATTCAGATCAGTCGTGTCCTGTTCCCTCCTGGAGGCCACGCCGGGACCTCTACCGCTGCACCACCTTGTGGCCGAGCAGAGGACTGCTTGAGCTCAGTAGCTGATTAACTGAGTGCATCGCCGCTACGCCTCCCCTGGGAAACAAGTGATGTCTCCTTTTAAAAAGTTCCACCTTTTCAWTTTTGGCACATGCCAGCTCACAGGTAAAACCACAATCCTCCATCACAATTTATAATCTTTCAATTTTTGCAAATGTTTTAAATTCTTTGTTTTTAATATATAAATTACCTTTAAAAACGTGAGAAGCAGATGCACATACAGGAGAAACACAGGCGTGAAAACACAGGAGTAAAAACCTGACTTAACGGCAGCCACCCTAACACTTTTCTTTTACAGTTTTATTTTGTTCAGTTAAAGAAGAGATGTCAACAGGGTTTAAAAAAAATAGTAAAATGCGCATTTGTTTTTCCCTCTTCGCGGCTCTCTCAGTCCAGGTCAGTGCACTACAGGGGGCATTCACAAACAAACAACCGTAGCTGGGGTGTTGGCAGACTAGCGGCTGGCAGCTTGTACGCTCCTCCCCTCCCATCCCTCGCTCCCCTCTCACATGTCGTTGGCCATGTCGTCGTGCTCGCCTGCTGACAGGTCTCCGTTGGCGCTGATGGTGGAGGTGGCGTTGTCCTCATAGCCGGGGGGCATGAAGGCCAAGGTGTGGGGGTACAGCTTGTTACACGCGGCGCGGTACGCCTCCGCGGCCTTCTGCTGCCCATCGCCGAGATTACCCTCACGCAGCGCCTCCAGCACATCTGTGCAGATCTGACAGGAAAGATAAGGTGTCTTTAGACTTGGGTCACACAGACAATTTACATTATTCCTTGCCTTTTTCCCTAATGTTGTTTCTGGTTCAGGTGTGGGACTACTGTGCCAAATGTACTTGATACATTTAAATATAACAATGTTGCACAAGAATTAGTGCAGTGAGTAAGCGCTCACCGTGATGCTTCTCCCAGTGAGGGACTCATCCAGCGCTGTAGCCAGCTCAGAGGCCATCTTGTCAGAGGACGGGTCCAGATAGAACATCATCTTAGCAGCTGCAGGGGGACAACGTGGAACTTTTCAGTTACAAGTTGACAGTGTGTGTGTAGTTATGGTGAAGTCTCATGTGCCATAGTTGAGACTATTGAGTCAGGTAGTGCGTGTACATACCAGCCACGCGGTGTGGTATAGAGTTGGAGTGTTGGCTCAGGTAGTTCTTGTTAAAGTTCTGGGGGTTGCTCTCCCCAAACAGCCGTGAGATCTCCTGCTTCAAAACAGTCCGCACAGCCTCCGGTAGGTCCTTACTGTCAGACACTGAGGAAGACACACAGAATCAGAACGTGGTAGAGTTATTTGTACCAGAACACAGACAGCTATTCAAGCAACAATCAACAAAGGGTTCAGAGACAGATGGAGGTGAGGGTATCTTAAATCCATGGAGTTTGGARAATGACAAGGCCCAACAGCCTGGCCAAATGACAGATGGCAGAAGCCCTACTAAACTGTACCTCCTTTGAAGAAGCGCACTAGACACTGGTGCAGCCAGGGGTGAGAGGGCTCCATGGAGAATGCTCTCTTCACCGACTGCAACATCAGCAGGTACTTCTCTACYAGAGGGAAAACAGATGATTTAATTATTTTTGACTAAAGTATCAGKTTCTTCTCGTGTCAGAACGTCAATCAGCTTCTCGTTCCTTTACCTTTCCTGAAGTAGATCTCGAAGGCCAGGAGGTGAGTCTCAATCTTGTTCTTCACCAGGTTTTTCAGGGGGGTTAAAAACTTAACTGCCTCCTCTAGTGGGTTCTCCACCTACAGGGGGAAGAAAACAATATCATGGGTCTTATCCCCCCCAAAAAACTGTTCAGTCTCCTTAGTGTAATTTCACCATGTTCTGCAGTGATATCCCACAGGGCTAATGGCAGTAGCTGTGAGGGTAAAGCGAAACCACAGGTTTGTTCTTTGAGGCATTTCCAACGACTAGGGCTCACTGTGAGGAGTCTGTCGGGATAGGCCTCAGTCATTCCRTCATCTTTTACAGACCACACACACACCTTGGCCAGTTTGTCTGGTATGAGCTCCTCCTTTGGTCCTCCGATCTCCTCGTCGTCATCTTCTTTCTTCTTCTTCTGGTTCTTCAGCTGCTTCTCCTTCTCTGCGTTCTTCTTCTCCTCCTCTAGTTGGGCTTTCTTCTGGGCTCGTCTCTGCTTGTTCCTAAGCTTCTTTAGCTCCTTGTCATTCAGGTTCTCTGTGGGACACGCACCAGCACAGGGACAGACGGGCCAGTGTCACTTCTCTCAGACACTGGGATCATTTACAAATCAAGACACTACACCAATGTRCKKMCTAKGCTGCGCGTGGGCGCACAGTAGCCCGAGACTGCCTTGCAGAAGAAATGTCAGCATACAGAGAGAAGCAAGAGATTTGAGTATAGTTCACTTTCTAGAGCAGTGGTCACCAACCGGTCGATTGAGATCAACTAGTCAATCTCCAAGGCATTCCTAATCGATCATAAAAAAACTAATGATAAAGCCTTGTTCCTATTTTTTTTCTTCATCTCCGGCTGTTGGCTTTAAGTGCACCAGATTCAGCTGCCCTGCGCGCCGGGTAGGCAAACTTGCCATTTTGAACCATTTCATGTGTCTGAATGTACAAACTCTGCCTTCCCAMCGGACKCGGAGAGCAAATCAAGTGCACTATAGGCCTACCYCTGGCCAATCGAATGGCTCAGATTACCGTGTCTGCAGTAACATAGCAGGCATAAAAGAAAGCTACAGCAAAYTTGATACTGAGATTTCTAAACATTTAAAACCATGACTAGAGAGACTCTACGAATAAAGCAAAGAGATACTGTTTTAATGAGTGAGTTCTTACTCAGCACTGTCAACACTTTGTATTCAACACTTTTATAAGCCATTAAATCCAAGTTCGTCCTATTCCCACACAGCGCTACAACAAGCACTGCAGCAGTAAATAAAGAGTAGGAAAGTGCATCTCTTAGCTTGCTTTAGTATTAGCGACTTGGGTCTTTTTTAATATAGAGGAACATTTTACCTTCTCTGTTCATYGGAGTAACATGAATTTGTGCATGAGGCAGAAATAATYCGGTGCGACTTGAGTTTCGCCATCAGCTGGAAGACGGTGTCCCTTTTTGGTCAGTGTCAGTGGAGGAAAGGGAGAGCGGAGGGATGTTGAGAGGCCGACCCTTAGTCGGCTGCTCTCTTCCTCCGCTGAGACTGACCATCAGATGCAGACGCCATCAGCCCGGTAAAATGAAAATAAAAAGCCAACTATTTAAATGCATGCMCAATCAGCAGTGTCTCACAAATAATACAACGGATCTATTACTGGTGTGATCATATAGCCTACCTCAAAATGTTGTATATAATTTTTCAAAAATGGCCCGACCAACAATGCATTGGCAGGCCAATTGCTGTGATAATATATTGGGCCTATAACTTACTGCACAAACCTCATTGTTAATGTTGCATAGGCTTATGTTTTTCAAGTCATGGTTAAGAAAATGTGAGCGGTAGATCTCTGCTTGCATTTTGACTCTGAAAGTGATCTTGACTCAGAAAAGGTTGGTGACAGCTGTTCTACAGGTTTCCCTGTTAACACCAACGTTTCGCTTTACTGTGGCAATTGTGATCAAATCAAGAGATTTTGTTGTAGGCAGAACGCATCAGAGTAGGATTATATTGCATTGACGCACTACTCAGCCCGTACTCTACATAGACCAGTGCAGCATAAACAGAGGTACAGTAGGCCTATARGCAAATAGACCATTGCCATATGTGGATCTGTGCCATTTACCTTGAACTGGACTGTGTTTCCAGCATGAGCAGTCATGAATAGATGAGCTTGTTTTGCAATCAAAGCCAGAGCTGCATGTAGCCACGTGTGCACATTTTGTTCATATCCTTTGCTAGTTGAGTCATTTGCTGACAAATTTTCTATAACTGGGCTATAGGTGAGGGATTGCTTCTTACAAGAGCACAAAAAAGTGTACATTTCTAGACATCTGTGAAAAGCAAGTCAGGCAGAGCTTTTTTGCRCTCTTAAAGGGGCAATGTTTTATTTTGAGACAGGATTTTTATTTTTTATTATTACTTTTATCAATTATTTACYTTTTAGGATACCTAAAYTTGGATTAAGAAAGTTGTTTGAAATGTTTGGACCAAGTTTACAGGTAACTTATTAYATAATTTGTAGTCAATGTTGGGCGAGTTGGAACCYGTGTTTTTCTTAATCAAACGCGCCACAAATTTACATTTTGGGGATATAAAGGAGTTTATCGAACAAAAGGACCATTTGTGATGTRTCTGGGACATATTGGAGTGCCAACAGAAGATCTTCAAAGGTAAGGCATGAATTATATCGTTATTTCTGACTTTCGTGTCGCACCTGCTTGGTTGAAATATYATTTTCCTGTGTTTGTATGGTGGGGTGCTGTCGTCAGATAATCGCATGGTTTGCTTTCGCCGTAAAGCCCTTTTGAAATCTGACACAATGGRTGGATTAACAAGAAGTTAAASTTTATTTTGGTGTATTGCACTTGTGATTTTATTTTAAGTTAAATATCTCTAATAACTTAATTTGAATTTCGCGCTCTGCAATTTCACCGGATGTTGTCGAAACGTCTAGCCGTAACAGGTTAACTAGGCAAGTCAGTTAAGAACAAATTCTTATTTACAATGACGGCCTACCGGGAAACAGTGGGTTAACTGCCTTGTTCAGTAGCAGAACAGATTTTTTTTTACCTTGTCAGCTCGGGAATTCGATCCAGAAACCTTTCGGTTACAGGCCCAACGCTCTAACCTCTAGGCTACCTGCCGGATTTAATAAGCTAAGTAGCCAATAGGCAGAGGGTAGCTTAGTTTGTCTGATTCTCTGGAATAATGGTATGGGAATAAAACACATTTTATTTTGTAAAGTGGTTTCTTGCATCAAATATTTTCAGTCACCTCCTTGTCTGAAAGACAAATGGATAAACAGATTAATGTCAAGCCCTGTATGTTTTTTTCAAGCCTCATGAAATGTAGGCCTACATTGAACTCCYCACATTGGCTGCCACTGAATGATAGAACAGCTGTTTCCATGTTAAAATGTTATGTTTTATGGTAGGCCACTCTGGCAGGCCTACATTATGATCAAATAGCCACAGTAGCCTACTTGACCAATTAAAACTAACTTAAAGCGGGTACAGTCTGTTTTCACAGTAAATGCATGCTCAAAGTTGCACAGAATTTTCACAAAGTTCAAGTTTGTGCTCAGCAGACCWGAAATTTGCRCAGTGCCAAAAAACATTAGAGTGAARTTTGCACTACACCAAACCAAAAACCAGTGTGTTAAAACATCAAATGAGCGATATCAAACAAGCGTCAGTTTGGGGTCTTGCACAGACTCTCTCACACACAACACGTACCGGCGTCGGCRTGGTGTTCCTTGTTGTCGTCGGTGAGTGGGTTGTCGTGCAGGCCGAGGTAGATCTGGATGGCGGTGCGGGCAGCTTTGTAATAGAAGGGGTGCATGCGCAGCACGTCCTCCAGCTTGAGCAGGTCCACGTAGGATCGCAGCGTCATTTTCCMCATGCAGTACGTGTGGAAGTCGAACTGGTCGTCTGTGATCTCCACAAAATGCTAATGGGACACAGATGGTTATGAGGCAATCCAACCACTGAGCAGACTTGTACTACCACTGGGCCATCTATACAGGTTTAACCCTCGTCAGTGAATCTGCCCCCCCAGTTCGAAAACTTACCCTCTCAATCTCGTGGCACTTCTTGAGTGCGTCTCCAAACTTGTTCATGGACTTGTAGGCCAGAGCACATTCTGTCTGGTACCACATACACTGCATCTCATTCAGATTCTCTACCGCTGACGCACCCTCCTGAAACACACAGATACCCACAGTTAACACCACACACACACAAAGGGTTTTAAGGCAACACACAATGTACAGTTTACACACCCAAACACTGACTGACCCTTGTGAACTTGGAGCACATCTCTTCTGCCTCTTTGACCAGGCCGGCCTTCAACATGTACTTGGCACACTTTGAGTTGATGAAGCGGTCAGCAGTGTCCAGAGCCTGGGCCTCATCCATCCACCTGGCTGCTTCCTTTATGTTACCTGCATGCTACAGAGACAAAGAAAGGGAGAGAGTGTTACACTGTAAATCTTCACTATAATGACATGTCTAGAAAATGTGTCCCTTCAGGAACAATTRTGCGGGTGCGGGGGTGCTCTCAACGGCTGTGTGTGGGTTACCTTGTATATTTTGGCCTTGATGAGGAACAGTTCTATGAGCGTGGGTGTGCTCTCGATAGCTGTYTTGATGTAGTCCAGGGCTAGCGTCTGCTGGCCCACYTGGTCAAAGTGCTGAGCCAGGAAATACTGGACCCACAGCAGAGTGGTGGGGGGCTCCTCCTTACCGTCATCTAATACACACACACCATAATTAGAGATTATAATACGGTTCCTATTAGATTGCATAAAACATGAAAATCTGATCGCACTCACCACTTTGATTGAACTTTCGACAGCTTTTCAAACACGTCTCGTATCCAACCACTAATTCTTCAATGATGGACAACTACACGGAGAGGAACAAGCAAACAAGATCACCCTGACATCTCAGTGCAGGCATGTTACTTCAGTGACTTGCTGGAGTCTATGGAATGGCAGTGGTTCTCCCTCACCTTCTCCTTGTCGTGATACAGGGACTTCAGAGTGGTGAAGACGGGCGGACAGCCTTTACTGAAGTTCATCCTCAGATAGCAGTCCAGACATTCACGGAACTTCTCACCTAAAAGGAAAACAAGAAGTGAATGGAGCTCCTCGACACCCCATCCTCCGGTGTTCCACAGACCACATTTCAACGTGCTTGTGTCTATCAGCCATCGTCTTGAAGGCCATCACACCATGGATAATTACACAGTAATAGTGATAATGGCTTATTTATGTACCTGTTAGGAAGGTGAGAGGCAGCCTCCGGGGAACAAGTCCTTTGGGATACTTCACCCACGCCTCCTCATAGAGCTTCTGCCTCTCCTCTATGCAAGCTGGGAACACAAGAAGCCAACAGTCAGAGCATGCCATTCATACGCAGATTCAAATCTGGTCAGAGAATCTACCAAACACAAGTCAATGTAGTGAGAGGACTCATGCTAAAGAGGGGACCAGAGAGAGGGTCCAGTGGGAATGGGGTGGGTAGCAGTGAGGGTTCAAAGGATACCTGGTTTCAGTGCTTTCTCCAGACCCTGGTAGTAGGCCCAGTTCTCAGGGTTCCTCTCCTGGAGTTGTCGGTAGACCTCAGTGGCCTCCTCCGAGCGGTCTAGCTGCAGTAGCAGCTCTCCTGAGCGATAAATAGGTTCACATGAATCACATTTTATACATAGATCTACAAACACAACCCTACACCCTCACACATATTAGGATTCGAACACTCAATACACACATGCTTACTTTCACTGTCCTCTCTCTCACACACACACACACACACACCTCGTGTCTCCTCCACGGCAAGCTTGTCACAGATCTGTTTCTCATAGGTGGTGAGGTGCTCCAGTGCTTCCTTGAACAGCCCCGCCTCCCTGAGCACCTGGTTCTGGTACAGCAGCAGCTCACTGTACTCATAGTCCACTTTGTCTGGTGACGTCTGAAACACAGCACCACATTTACTGATCCAGGCAGGGTGACCAATCAAAATAATTTATACAGATGGGTGATACAGGAACTCTACAGAGCACCCAATGAGAATTATTCGACTCAAAACACAGAGGTCAAAGAGGTCAAGCTCACCTGTTGCGTTTTGCGAAACTCCTCAACGATCTTGGCGGCCATCTCAAAGTCCTCCAGCAGGTGGTAGGCCACGGCGTAGCCGATCCATGAGGCCCTCTGCGCAGGACGCAGCTGCAGGAGCTGATAGCGGGTCTCCTGCAGAGAGAGAGAGAGCATAACAGAATAATTATTACACACAGCAGGAGCTAATACTTATGAGTGGAGACATGCGTGCACACACATGTGTCTCTGGGTCCTCACCCTGTAGCCCTCCAGGTCTCTCATCTGGATTTGGAGAAGTGAAAGGTCCCTGAGGATCTGCAGGTTGTCCTTGTCCCACTTCAGAGCATTGCGGTAGCACTTGATGGCCTCGTCGTACTTCTTATCCGACCGCTGCAGCAGACCGTACACATGCCAGCCTGGGAGAGCAAAGGTTAAGGAGGCAAAACAGACTATACACACACACACACACACTAAACCAGGGGTAGGCRGTCATTGTAAATAAGATTTTGTTCTTAACCTGTCTTCGGAACCCATCGCCAACAGCCAATGAAATTGCAGGACGCCAAATTCAATCAACAGAAATCTCATAATTCAATTCTCAAACATACAAGTATTAGGCACCATTTTAAAGATAAAATTCTCGTTAATCCAACCACAGTGTCCGATTTCAAAAAAGCTTTTCGGCGAAAGCAGAACATATCAATATGTTAGGTCAGCAACTGGTCACAGAAAGCATACAGCAATTTTCCAAGCAAAGTGAGGAGTCACAAAAAGCAGAAATATTGATAAAATGAATCCCTAACCTTTGATTTTCATTAGATGACACTCCCAGGACAACATGTTACACAATACACGTATGTTTGGTTCGATCAAGTTCATATTTATATCCAAAACCCTCAGTGTACATTTGGCTTTGCCTCCAAAAKKWRCKKMMYAWTTMSKKKYYYSCKKKWRKAAATCACAGAAATACTCATAATAAACATTAATAAAAAGATACAAGTGTTATTCACAGATTTAAAGATATACTTCTCCTTAATGCAACCGCGGTGTCAGATTTTTTTTTATATATATTTTTTAAATACGGAAAAAGCAAACCATGCAATATTCTGAGTACGGCGCTCAGACGACAGACACAACCCAAGAATATATCCGCCATGTTGGAGTCAACATAAGTCAGAAATAGCATTATAAATATTCACTTACATTTGATGATCTTRGTCAGAATGCACTCCCAGGAATCCCAGTTCCACAATAAATGTTTGATTTGTTCCATAAAGTCCATCATTTATGTCCAAATTCCTCCTTTTGTTAGGGCGTTTAGTAAACAAATCGAAACTCACGAGCAAGTCCAGCGGAAATGTTGGACGAAAATTCCAAAAAGTTATATTACTGGTCATAGAAACAAATCAAACGATGTATAGAATCAATCTTTAGGATGTTTTTATCATAAATGTTCAATAATGTCCCAACCAGCGAATTCATTTGTCTGTAGAAAAGCAATGGAACGAGAGGTAACTTTCTCATGACCGCGCATCCCGAGACCCGAGGCTGCTGGCAGACCTCTGACTCATWKCCCTCTCATTCAGCCCCCCTTCACAGTAAAAGCCTGAAACAACATTCTATAGACTGTTGACAACTAGTGGAAGCCTTAGGAAGTGCAAGATGACCCATATCCCACTGTATATTCAATAGGGTGCTGAGTTGAAAACCTAAACCTCAGATTTCCCACTTCCTGGTTGGATTTTTTCTCTMGTTTTTGCCTGCCATATGAGTTKTGTTATACTCACAGACATCATTCAAACAGTTTTAGAAACTTCAGTGTTTTCTATCCAATACTACTAATAATATGCACATATTAGCATCTGGGACTGAGTAGGATGCAGTTTACTCTYGGCACGCTTTTCATCCAAATGTGAAAATGCTGCCCCCTATCCATAAGAAGTTAACTGACTTCCCTAATTTAAAAAAAATACAAACCTCAGAGAAATTAAATCCCTCGCTAAAACAACCCATTTGGAGGACTACTAAAAGCACATGAATAATTTTCAAGGCAACAAAGAAAGCTAATACTCATGGTGACAAATGAGAACAGTAAACCCTGTGTTAATGCAACCAAGCCTATACTATTAGATGTCACAGTAACAGTCAGAGCCAATCTAGCATGCTCCCATTCCCTGTCTGGATTATGTGCAGTAGACATGGCGCAGTAAGGGCTTGTGGGATGGAGRCAAAAGTTTGGGCTTATTATGATGTCGAGCTTTTGGTGAATGTCTTCCCACCTCCGTCTAGGAYGTTCATACGAACCCTCACCTCATTAGCCCTAGTATAAAAGGATACAGACATGGCTCTTGAGGTCGTTGCGCAGGCCTCGTCTCACCAGCTCGTACGCATCCTCCTTCTTCCCCAGACAGTTCAGGGTCAGTCCCTTCATCGCCAGCGTCTCTGAGGGACAGATGAGGGAGAAGAGGAACTAGTGTCAGTCACAGCCAAAACACTCAATTAGGCCAAGAAATTAATTACCAACACTGATGTTCCGACCACCAAAAGATAAGTGAGTAGTGACTGTTGAAGCAGGCCTTACCTCCATGCTCGGCGAACTTTGGGTTGGAGAGGATCTGTTTGCAGAACTTGAGTCCATTTCTGTACTGCTTGTGCTCATAGCATCTCTGCAACAGGGGAGAGGTGTGTTGTCATCAAGGTTTTTGCAAAGCCTGTTCTTAGAGCTCAGATCTGATGAATCACCCAAATACARAGTTACAAATAAAACTTTTGGGTAGGTTGTCTGGTGATACCATCCTGCCAGCAAGCAGGGACAGTAGCTCACCACAACCATACTGTAAGTAGTATCTTGATTGGGTCTGAAAAAACATCTAGCTTTGTGTGAATGTGTGGTCAGGTGGGTGATGAGATGCAGTGATTAGAGAACCAGTCAGACGTAGATTCCTATCTGCCTGGGTCAGCACAGTGTGGCCTAGCACCTCGGTGATCAGCCTGCCAATTCCCCMCATAACGCTAATACCCGGGAATCCACACTGGCATAGGGAGAAGGCATGGGCTCCAAGGAAACTGAGGAGCGTTCAACACAGCAACTAAAACAAACGTTTTCAGAATYTTGTACAGAACGTTAGAGGCTCTGAATGGAAACAGACAATTCACATCTATGCAAAACATACTTGTGGTAAGCATTTACAACCAGGCCACCACATTGAGAGCTCTCCTCAAACAGCATTGGTCAATGAATTACTATTATATTTGCAGAGTAAAGTAATGCAAGAAACTATGGTAAAGAAATGTTTGCATCAGAGTGGATTTTTTCCCTGCAGAGAACCAACCCCGTAGAAATATATTCAGTAATGTACTTTCCTCAATATACATAATTGCTCAAAAATATGAGTATACTTATGAAAAACACATGTTGGCAACTAATCTGACAGTTTATACCCAACACTGTAGGTGTGGCTTACTTGAATTTGCAGGCCTATAGAGATGCCGAGCTAATGACAACTTAACTTCGCCAATACCCCCAACATTGTTAAACACCATGTCCAGAAATAGGAAATAGTTGTGTGAATGGTGCTCAATATTCAGCAAAGTAGACTAAACGTGTGCACTTTAGCTGGCATGATAGGAAGCTAATTGTTTATAATTAGTTCCCATATGATATATGGTTCAGCAAAGCGTGAGTGACAGCTAGCTGGCTGGGTAGCTAGGTTGTGTTAGCTAACTGCAATCTGTGGTAAAGGATTGCAATACTTAACATACCGCTGTTTGCAGTAATATCTTTGGGGACAACACTGCACATACGTTGTGCATGTTAAATGTAACGGCTATCTAGCTTCATAGCTAGTTATAGTTACTCTTGTTGCTAAAATGCTGAGTAATGATGAAGTACCTGTGCGGTTGATGTAGAATGAGCTTGCAGCGAGCTAGCTTCCTACGTTAGCCAAACTTATCTAGCCGTAGCTAGCTAATGTTCCTTGCCAATCATGTTTTGGAGCAAAGTCATGCGTTTATTTTGAACCACCCCGCTACAACAAACTGATAACAAGTTAGTGAGCTTACTCGCTTGTTAGCCATGTTTCATGGTAACTAGCTAGTTAGWAAACGATGTAAAACTGAAACCGCTAACTAACAAGCTAATGATGACAATCAGGCCATTTCGAGTGCCTCGCGACATACTAGCCCACGAGTTAGCTAGCTATAACGTTACAATCGTTGAGAGGGTGATGGAAGAAACAACATATGTCAACTAACGATACAACATGAATACATGCTGTTTTATTTCAAATCGAATCAACGCTAGCTAGCTACTGGTAATGTATAGAGTAGCTACTGTAACGTGCGCAAGTTAGCTAGCTTGCTATATTTAGCAKGTTAGCTAACGTAACTAGCTAGCGGCAGCTATGCACTTACCAATATTCTCTTGAATAGAGCGTTCTCCTTCGGCGGTAGAGTAATTGAGGGCATTCTGTAAACTGGCTACTCTTCTGTAGCTTCGCGCATGAATCAGAATCGAAGTTTCCTCTCTCTCTCCCCTCTCGGTCTCTTCGAGTCAAAGCTCCCGGAATTGTCTCGCTCTCTTTCGGGCTCTTCTTCCTCACGTGGTGACAGCCAAGGCCCCCTTCAGACCAAAATGGCCGCCTTCTCCTCCGGGTCAAGCTGTTCTCTGGGTCTGTGTGCGTGCTGCTGTACTGTGCAAAATTGTCAAACTGAAAAGTTACAAATGTAATCAATCAATCAAAGACAATTATGGAAGGGGACGTGTTATAAAGTATAGTGCATCACTTCGGTTCTGCAATAGACGTGATGGAAAATATATTTTTCTCTGTTCTCATAACTCCAACCTTGGGTTCTCCAGAGCTAGCTACATGGCACTGTCCCCAACCCCAGACAGAAAGAATATTTTTTTTAATATGAATTAGATAAGATTTACAGTCCATTTCCGTAGCCATTAGCCATCATTGCAGCATTGTCATCACTGTTATGTGGTTTGCATTATAGACGTAAAAACATGACATTTGCATCATAGACGTAAAAACATGACATATAGAAGTTAATGTTATTGCAAAATTTTACAGTAAATGGTTCAAGTGTGTCCTTTATTTGAGGAACACTGAGCCTTTCATCGTTAAATAAAATCATCCCTCTTTTTTTTTTAAATCTATCATTCTGTGATCATTTCAAATTCTACTCCACTGGACAGGGCACATAGTCGATCACAGCTCGTCAGGAACCGATTTCGGATGAGGGAACAAATCCTGTGGCTAAAATGACACTAAATCGTTTATTACTACGGGCAGCAAGCGTCAGCAAGAGTAAGTCAATAAAAAGGAAACAGATGTATAATTTGTGTAATAATCCTTATATATATATATATATTTTTTTTTTAAACGTTAACCTTGCGAGAAGACTGGCTATCGGGCTGTTTTGAGGCCTGACCTTAGCTTAGCTAGCTAACATTAGCCAATGTCAATAGCTAACGTTATTTTAGCAAGGTTAGCGTAACTGTCTTGACTAAGTGAAGTACTAAGTTATATGGCAACATTGATAGCCATTCACATTTTAATAACATTGCAATTGACATGAAAACACAAAGTAGCTGTATTCAGATGAATGTGCTATCTAGGTATAGTAGCTAAGTGACGTTAGCTTACTAGTAGTCTACTAGTTAGTTAGGTATTATTAGCTACCTGGGATGTAATCATTAGTCCAAACACAGGATTTTCATGCACGATAATTACCTCATGAATGATTGTTTTATGGAGATAAAGAGAGACAAATGTCAAACCTAGTATTGGTGTAGTCTACAATAATGTATGCACAATTTGTGACTAACGTGTCACTTGTCGGGTCTCTATTGGGAGTCAGCAAGAACAGACTCATACAGTAACAACTGAAGCATTACAACCCCACAAGTCTTTCTGTTGAATTGCCAGTAGGTCAAATACTGATTATTAATCTCATTGCCCTTTTATCTTGCAGTTGGGAGTCGGTCTGCGTTCACCGCAGCAAAGCCAGATCACACCAACCCCAACTGGCTGCGTGTGGGCCTAGCGTTCGGGACGTCCGCTTTCCTCTGGGGCCTGGTAATTACGGCTCACTTCCTCTATTGGGGGTTACACACAAAACATAAGATTATTTAGTTAGCCTACTGATATTTGTACATTTCTCCCCTGATTTCCTTTCACAATACTGCAGAACATTGTTTGGATTTTTGAATGCAGTCCAGGATGAATGCCAAACTATAGAGGCTGGTTGAAAGGGTATTTTTCTCATCTGCAGCTCTTCAAACAGCACAGCACTGATGTGCATGAGTACAAAGTGAGGAATGGCCTGGAATGAATCGCTATGACAACATGTGAGTCTTACCRTCTTCAAGTCTCCCTCAGTTTAGTAATTTCAAAGGTAATGCATGTGGGACTTTCAAGAATAAGGATGTTGTGCTGTTCTAACACTTGTAAAAATGTCTGCCGTTTGAATTCAGATTGTTGTTCTTTCGATTTATTATATTACAAAAGAAAAACATGACAGCCTAATGTTTTTGTGATTCATTATTATTCTTTGCAGGACTATTTCGTGGATCCATCTGGGTGATCCGAAGATGTCTTCACACTTTTTTTTTTTCTTCTGTATTTTTCTTTTGTTTTAATGATCCCATGTCCTGGGCATAATATCTAGTTCTATGTGTAATAAAGAGATGACTGTATTTACATGCGTCTCCTTTTATATAAACCCATATTTTAATAATTTGGTGGGTGCTTATTTCTCCTATTTCACACGTGTGTATTAATATGKATTTGTGAATTGGAAATGTGTTTTTTGCATATCCCACTCCCTGATACACAATCGAAAAGGGGGGTCGAGGTCTGCCATTCAACATTCAATATTTTCCCTTATACCACACTATTTTAAAGATATAGTACATACCAATACACAGATACTGTGCATTGGGAAAGTATTCAGACCCCTCAACTTTTTCCACATTTTGTTATGTTACAGCCTTGTTCTAAAATTGATTAAATTGTTTTTTTCCCCTCATCAATCTATACACTACCTCATAATGACAAAGAAAAAACAGGTTTTTAGAAAGTTTTGCTAATTTATWAAAAATAAACAAATACCACATTTTCATAAGTATTCAGACCCTTTACACAGTACTTTGTTGAAGCACCTTTGGCAGCCATCTCAGCCTCAAGTCTTCTTGAGTATGATGCTACAAGTGTGGCACACATGTATTTGGGGAGTTTCTCCCATTCTTCTCTGCAGATCCTCAAGCTCTGTCAGATTGGATGGGGCGCATTGCTGCAGTTATTTTCATGTCCCCAGAGATGTTCGACCGCTGGCTGGTCTCTGGCTGGATACCAATTTATTTTTATTTTACGTTTATTTAACTAGGCAAGTCAGTTAAGAACAAAGTCTTATTTTCAATGACGGCCTAGGAACAGCGGGTTTAACCTTGCCTTGTTCAGGGGCAGAACGACAGCTTTTACCTTGTCAGCTCAGGGATTCGATCTTACAACCTTTCGGTTACTAGTCCAATGCTCTAACCACTAGGCTACCTGCCGCCTCTGGCTGGATACCAATACACAGATACGTATACCATCAAGGTGATCATTGAAATACAGTAAATAGATGCCTTATTGATATGGTGCTCCAGAATACTGTAGATGGCAGCTCTGTAAAGCCTGCTGTATTCATGGTGCGGATGCTTGCATGCATGTGTCTCACATCAGTAGACGGTGTCTAGGCCAGTGGTGTAAAGTACTTAAGTAAAAATAATTTAAAGTACTACTTAAGTAGTTTTTTGGAGTATCTGTACTTTACTATTTAAATTTTGGAAAACTTTTACTTCACTACATTCCTAAAGAAAATATTGTACCATTTACTCCATACATTTTCCCTMACACACAAAGTGCTCATTACATTTTGAATGCTTAACAGGACAGGAAAATTGTCAAATTCACTCACTTATCAAGAGAACACGTGGTCATCCCTACTGCCTCTGGCCTGGCGGACTCAGTAAACACAAATGCATCTTTTGTAAATAATGTCTTGAGTGTTGGAGTGTGCCCCTGACTCTACGTAAATTTTAAAATCAAGAAAATGTTGCCTTCTGCTTTGCTTAATATAAGTAATTTTTAATTATTTCTACTTTTACTTTTGATACTTAAGTATATTTTAGCAATCACATTTACTTTTGATACTATGGGGGTACRACAGGGTTCAATTCTCGGGCCGACTCTTTTCTCTGTATATATCAATGATGTCGCTCTTGCTGCGGGTGATTCCCTGATCCACTTCTACGCAGARGACACCATTCTGTATACATCTGGCCCTTCTTTGGACACTGTTAACTAACCTTCAAACGAGCTTCGATGCCAAACAACTCTCCTTRCGTGGCCTCCAACTGCTCTTAAATGCTAGTAAAACCAAATGCATGCTTTTCAACCGTTCGCTGCCCGCATCCGCCCGCCCGACTAGCATRACTACCCTGGACGGTTCTGACKTAGAATATGTGGACAACTACAATTWCCTAGGTGTCTGGCTAGACTGTAAACTCTCCTTCCAGACTCATATTAAACATCTCCAATCCAAAATCAAATCTAGAATCGGCTTTCTATTTCTCAACAAAGCCTCCTTCACTCACGCCGCCAAACTTACACTAGTAAAACTGACTATCCTACCGATCCTCGACTTCGGCGATGTCATCTGCAAAATAGCTTCCAATACTCTACTCAGCAAACTGGATGCAGTCTATCACAGTGCCATCCGTTTTGTTACCAAAGCGCCTTATACCACTCACCACTGTGACCTGTATGCTCTAGTCGGCTGGCCCTCGCTACATATTCGTCGCCAGACCCACTGGCTCCAGGTCATCTATAAGTCTATGCTAGGTAAAGCTCCGCCTTATCTCAGCTCACTGGTCACGATAACAACACCCACCCGTAGCACTCGCTCCAGCAGGTATATCTCACTGGTCATCCCCAAAGCCAACACCTCCTTTGGCTGCCTTTCCTTCCAGTTCTCTGCTGACAGTGACTAGAACGAATTGCAAAAATCGCTGAAGCTGGAGACTTACATTTCCCTCACTAACTTTAAACATCAGCTATCTGAGCAGCTAACAGATCGCTGCAGCTGTACATAGTCCATCTGTAAATAGCCCACCCAATCTACCTACCTCATCCCTATATTGTTTTTATTTACTTTTCTGCTCTTTTGCACACCAGTATCTCTACTTGCACATCATCATCTGCTCATTTATCGCTCCAGTGTTAATCTGCTAAATTGTAATTACTTCGCTACTATGGCCTATTTATTGCCTACCTCCTCACGCCATTTGCACACACTGTATATAGACTTTCTTTTTTGTCTATTGTGTTATTGACTGTACGCTTGTTTATTCCATGTGTAACTCTGCGTTGTTATTTGTGTCGCACTGCTTTTTTATATCTTGGCCAGGTCGCAGTTGTAAATGAGAACTTGTTCTCAACTAGCTTACCTGGTTAAATAAAGGTGAAAGTATATTTAAAACCAAATACTTTTAGACTTTTACTCAAGTAGTATTTTACTGGCTGACTTTAACTTTTACTTGAGTAACTTTCTATTAAGGTATCTGACAATTGGGTACTTTTTCCACCACTGGTCTAGGCACCTCTAGTTCAGACACTTGCCAGATAACGATGTGGAGGGAGCTGCCTTGCCAATAAAACTAATTTGTAAAATTGTGGTCAATTTTGACAGTCAAAACCCCCCCTGAGTTTTCCCCCCTCATGTCAAGATATAATCTCATAGGCTATGACAATGACCTTTGGACAGGGCCAGACTGGCCATCAGGCATTTCGGGCAAATGCCAGATGGGCTGGTCCATTTTTACCTGAGTGGGCCTGCAGTGGTGTAAAGTTACTAAGTAAAAATACTTTGAAGGACTACTTAAGTAGATTTTTTGGGTATCTGTACTTTACTTGAGTATTTATGTTTTTGAATACTTTTACTTTGACTCCACTACATTCCTAAAGAAAATATGTACTTTTTTACATTTTCCCTGACACCTAAAAGTACTCGTTACATTTCGAATGCTCAGTCAGGGCAGTAATATGGTCCAATTTACACACTTATCAATATAATGGGTTGTCATCCCTACCGCATCTGTCCAGTGGACTCTAAACACAAATACTGCATTTGTAAATGATGTCTGAGAATTGGAGTGTGCCTCTGGCTGTCCGTAAAAAAAATGTAACAAGAAAACCATGCGGTCTGCTTTGCTTAATATAAGAAATTACATTTATAGAATTTACTTTGTACTTTTACTGGTAATTGAATACTTTTTCCACCACTGTACATAAGTACATTTAAAACCATATACTTTTAGACTTTTACTCAGATAGTATTTTACTGTCACTTTTACTTCAGTCATTTTCTATTACGGTATCTTTATTTTTGCTCAAGTATGATATTGAGTAATTTTCCCACCACTGTGGGCCTGCATAACTTGTTTTTTTGTGCAAAACAAGTCACAAGCTTTTATGTCGTAGGTGCAGGATACACACAGTATACACCGTCCAACTAAATGCTTACTTGCAGGTTCCTTCTTGACAATGAAACAACAATAAGAAATAAAAGGTAAGAATATGAACATAAAGCAAATGGCTCAGTAGAATGYAATAAAAAAATAGCATAAGTATAACACAGGAAGGCAAAATTTATAGTCCAATATTTACACCTGTAAAATGTAATTAAATGTAAAATGATAATTATCTGGCTAATAATGGGGGCCTCAAGGAAAAAAATGTGTCAGTGTGTTAGAAATACCAGASRCGATTTCTGGTCCCAGTACGCGCCTGTCTTCGGACATTTCTAGAACATTCCAGCAATGAAGGAACTGGAGCATAGCCTGTGGTTTATGAAAATCCACCTGCCCATTCTCTATAAATCAAATTTACAGCTTTGAACATATATAAAAGACCACTGCTAGACCAATGCTAACTGTAAATGAGTTGATACTTCTCTGTGGATCATATTTAACCCACTGGGGTTTGGCACCCCATTTCCTACCTTTACCCTTTCTTGGGGTAATCCGTGCACATGGAGGAATCGGCTCGATTTTGGAARGCGCATTGCGCACGTGGTGAACAGACTCCCCTTCAGATGAAGTTGAAATMTTTTATTAAAAAGGCTACTGTAAATTGTCTAGGCTATACGCTATTGAGACATGTTTGCCAATGGTAGGCTATGTGCAGGGGCGCTGCCAGGAATTTTGGTCCCCATGAAAAGATATCACATTGGGCCCCACCACCACAGGCCACACCAACCCTGCGCAATTGCTGTAACCACACACCTCCAGAACCCAATCGACCCATTCAAAACTTTAAATATCTCTACCTTTGCAGGCTTTCATCTCTATTGTAGTCCAATATTTACTGTATGATATTTACTGACAGTGAGCTGTGAAAATATAACACTGTGCAGACACGCATGCAGCATTCTGCATACAGTGGAATTCACTATTTGATGCAAGACTGATACCCTCTATAAGAATTGTGCTAAAGGCCATCTTTTACAGTCTAAATGTAATTTTAATGGTCAAATTCTTGAATGGYAAATTCTCTTAACATCAATGTATAACTTAAAATAAATATMACTTAAATATACATTAACCTCTTCAATTAAAATAAATTAACATCATCTATAGAATGATATAACAAACGAAATAATAAAATCAGTAGCAGATTTTTGAACTAAGTACACATACCAACTAGAAAATAAGCAGCTGTAAAAGTGGAAATGGAAAACTAAATGGAAATGAAAAGGCCTGATGGTGGCGCTAGAGGAAAGGTCAAGTGGTCARCAAATCAATAGGTTTCTTCCAATTGGGGTCTTGATTGTGCACAACAAATMTTATGYCAATCCAGCCATTACCTTGAGATATATCTTGTTCTCAGCCTGTGGGCATCATGTGTGTAGTGATCCAATATCCATAGCCATGCCATTTAACAGTTATCACTGGCCCTTGCTCAGCCTTACTCACCAAGAGCCCAGCTCTGAGCCTTCTTGCTAACAAAGTCACTGATCAAGTCTTTGAAGTCCAGCTTTCTAGCTAACTGACTTTCAATGGACAGCATGGAAAGACTGCAAAGCCTGTCCTGGGACATAGTGGACCTCAAATAGTTAAAAAAAAAATCAGTTTTAGCTTACTGAAAGCTCTCTCGCCACCAGCAACAGTCACAGGTAGTGTGCAAAATATACGTAAAGCAATGCACACTTCTCCAAAAATGCTCTGCAGCTGCATCTTACAAATTGCCTTCAGGAGACCAAGAGGGGACAAGTTAGGGGGGAAAGTGGCAGCATATACAGTGTTCAGGTGTCTTACTTCATTTTGAAACTCAGGTGTAATATCTCTGGAATACTTCATGATCAGTGGTTGGCACACAGAAGGGACTTTATCCTCACTAATCTGCCCAACTTTCAGAACAGCAGAAAATTATTATACAATTTCTTCAGTGGTGTGGAGCCTAGTGTCCAAGTCACTTATGATGTTGTCCATAGCAGTAAAAAACACTGTGTTCTGAAACACCGTTGCTGCACTGTCCTGAGCTGTGTTCTCTTGAGGTCTCATCATGGAATCTCTTCCTTTTCCTCTGGCGAATGTGTTCCTTGCTAAATTGAGGTGCAACATCCATTTGCGTAGCAATCAGTGTTGCCTCAGACAGGAGAGACTCCCATCTATCTCTAAGAGCCTGCATCTCTTCATTTAAGGCTGATATTGAATGCCTCTGTGTCAAGAGAGATTTTTCCTGACTGGAGAATCACATTCCTGTCCTCAATGCATTGCAGTACCTGCAATTATGCCAACTACCATGTCATTCAACACAATGCTGCTCACCTCCTTCAGGTGGGGCTGGGTCAGGGGTATGGGGATGGGGATGGGGAGACAGGGCTGCTATGCCTGTTAGGCCTGGCACCAGGCAGTGGCAGGAACAACTGATTTAATATGAATAGCTTGCTACACGTTTGCCTGCATTGATTAAATGTCGGCTAAAAGAGGAGCGAAATGTAAACACTCAGAATTGTCTGTGAAGATATTAAGTAACTAATGTTACGGGAGCAAAAGTAGCCTATTTCACTATGGACTAAGCTAATAGGTTAATTTCCACCACTCACAGACTACACCCACCTTCCTTTGTGAAAAATTGGGTGACATACTGTCGCACTTTTCTCTCTCTCTCTATCTTTTCTTTATTTTTGTTTTTGGAAGCTGTTTAGGAAGCTGAGACATGCTGCTCCACCGCCACTCACTCCTCACTCGCAATTCACTGCTAAAAAGTATCGTTCCCGCCTGGTTTGGGGGCAGGACCGAACCATCTCATGTAAATAGAGGGGGCGTGGGGCTCTCTGGGCACTCTCTGGATGCTTACTTWTAGCCAAAAACAAMAAATGAAAATGAAAACGTTAGTTCTATTAGTACGTTGTAAATAAAATATTAGATTAATGATGATAGGTTAATAATTGAATATTGAAAAAAATATACCTAATGTTCTAATATTTTTCTAGGGCCCCTGTCAGTCACAGGCCCTTAGAATCGTCCTAACTTCCCCCATACGGCGCCCCTGGKAATGTGTAACGCAATGCCCAAATACCTGAACAGAGTGTCTGCCTAAATTGGTTTAAAGTGGGGTTCTAAGCTGACATGGAATTGTTTTAACCCTCCTGTTGTGTTCGTTTCTTGTTAATTAATTCTGTGTTCCCGGTCCAAAATGACCGCCCCATTATAGCTGATTATAAATCCATAATAATACATTTATTATCACCTAATGTTGTGTTAGATCTTTTTCTATCAACTTAAGTTCTTGTGAAAATTACAAGTTTTTAACTTCTATTTGCTATCTATGGCCTGTAGGCTTCATTGACCTGAGCTCATACAACTCGTTTTTGAGCAAAAAAGCACAATGTATGGATTAGTTTGACTATAACATACTCAGATTAAACATATTGTGCTATTTATCACAGACTACTTCACTGTCAGTTCCCTGGCCTCTCTCCTCCTCACCGGTGTCATGATCAAAGATYTGATCAAGAGCCTCACAAACAGTATATCGTTTGGTTATTGTGCTGCCACATAATGAATTATGAGCAAGGCCTCAAAAAAGCTTTATATACCAGAGCAGTGAGAAAAGTTRTATATATTATTGAAACAATGTTGCGATTGTTTGTGAGAATGCCAACAGGTGTGGTTCCCGTAGGGGAAAGAATATATTGGGGAAAGGTTCCCGTGGGGGTTGACATGGAAGCCAAGAAGGGAAGGGAAGTGAGGTGTGTGTGTGTGCTCAAACACACATGCATGAAACACACATGCATGTGGGGGTCTGGGAGAGGAAGTGTGTCCATCTGATGAATGGGCATGTGCCTGAACTAAATTTTATACACTAATTGTAGTCTCACCCATTCATTTCTAATGACCGGTCATTTTTGACCAGAAACACCACAGGTGTACAAAAGTTAAATAAAACACCCAAAATGTAATGAAAATCATCAAATCAAATCATATCAAATGTATTTATATAGCCCTTCGTACATCAGCTGATATRTCAAAGTGCTGTACAGAAACCCAGCCTAAAACCCCAAAKAGCAAGCAARGCAGGTGTAGAAGCACGTATTTTGGGTGTTCAGATGCCCTGTGTGGACAAAGTCATGGAACCTTATGACAATCAGATTAAATGAACTACATTTTTCAGAGAGAAAACTTGTAAATCAGTCCAATTCGACCGGAACGCAACAGGAAAGTTAAGATGTTCATACTATGGATCATTGAGCTATTTGATTTTGAATTTTAGGACCGCTTTAGTTATAAACATTTAATTTGGRCTTTACTACAATAGCCCAGAGAAAAGCATTGAATAACACATTCATAAATGGCAKAAAAAAAATWGAGTAAAAAATARATCATAGGTTTTGAAGTTTTTGTCCTATATCTATAAGATATAAGACAGTTAAGGAAATATATATATATTTACACATATTTAGCCCCTTTTTGTGGGTAGGCACAAAACTCCCTTCATACTTCGATTTTTTTTTTAAGTCAGACGAGTCCTGTGACACTACTTGTGAGTCTCCCTTTCCATAGAGTGGTCATAATAGTTTGTTGGTCAAACCGTTCGAAAGCTACAGACGTTTTTGTGAGAAAACCAATTTTCGGGATGACTCGTGGTTTGACAAACAGCGCTCTAGTTCTGCCACCTTTCACCGCCGATGTGGAAGTACGATATCGACAGATTAAGACATATCCAATGCAAAAAACAGATTTTTTTTTATTTTGGAAAAGTTTTATTATCGCATTTCCTTTAAAACAGCTCATATATATTTTGTACCTATTTTTTTACACATAAAAARGTCATAAAAGCATAAAAATAGCATTTGAATATTACAATTAAGTTTGATAAAAATTACATGTTGTTAAAACCAATAAAAACAACAATAAATACAATATTTTTTTTATGTAAAACATCCAATTCTGTAAAAGCCATTTAAAATGTGGATAAATTATTTAGCAAAAGTAAAACATTTWAAGACATGAAAAACATGTTAAAAAGTAACTTTGTTAAAAGGCTGTCTTCGGTCCTTTGTACAGGAACTGGGTGAGACCTTATCAAACTCGCCTCCTCCTGCTCCTCTGAATTAATTTCCGTCCAGTCAAATACAGTATCTCTACTTGAAATTGACGGATTTTGATCGGGAGTTTTAAAATTATGTTACTTAGGTTGGTGCAACGGTGTGTCAATCGACTAAGGGGTTTGGGTGCGTACAATGAACTCGTAAAATGCATGCACTCATAGCAAACGTACAGGAAAGACATTCCAAAAACGAAAGACACACCGATAAAATAAAATATATGTTTATGTTTAGGTTCCACGTGCTTGACGTTTGACCGTTTCCCTTGTGCGTGAGAAAAGGGGGAGGTGAAGAACCGTTTGAGAAGACACACATCCAGCGCTGAGCGCAAACTAGATAGGGCTCTCCTTCGTTCCTCTCACACAGGACCAGCTTACGCCATTCATTCTGCCCTCCCTTTCTCCGGCACACGCTGCATTCCTACGGTCGTTTTTGCATAGCGAGCGGCGATGTTTCTCTGCAGAGCGGCTTGGCATAAATATGGGCCTTTGGCAAGGAAGGTAGCCCAGCAGTTATCTAGAGATGGTGAGTATTTACATGATGGGTTCAAAATATGGAGAGATCTAATTACATTACATTTGTACATGATACAAGATGGKAACTGTGTATGCCTGTTGGTTTTTCATTCCRCTGTAGGATAGGTTACGGGCAAAGGAATATGCGTGCATTTCAGAAGAGAACATTTTGTTCTCATGTGTTTTGGCTTTGGAAACAGTCGCATCCCACATATGAAAGATGGCACCGGTGTTACAGGACAAGGGAAGTGAAGGTCAATTGGAATGTTGACCAATGATGCTCTGAATCTTTTCATTATATTTATTTTGKTCATTTTATTGGAGCATCGTTACATTTTAAAGGGAAAGTCCTGTTTTCTCCATGTTCAAGTAATCTCATTCTCAAAGTATCCTAACAATTTTGTTCCGAAATGAATTCGGTGTTACTATACAGACTCAGCGATGGCCTACTGTGCCAATAAATCGTTGAAATCCTCTCCAATCATTAGATTATGGCAGCTTGTCACTTTGTATTAAGGGCGATTGCACGGCCTAGGTGTTCACATGATCCATTTTAACCATAGTTACGAAACACGCAATTGAAAGGGAATGTATTAATTAATGGAAGCTCGTTACATAATGTTTGTGGTTTTAAACACTAATAATATGTGACCTT
Source organism: Salvelinus sp. IW2-2015 (assembly GCF_002910315.2). Classification (NCBI taxonomy): domain Eukaryota; kingdom Metazoa; phylum Chordata; class Actinopteri; order Salmoniformes; family Salmonidae; genus Salvelinus; species Salvelinus sp. IW2-2015. Next base: position 14,505,813 of record NC_036848.1, read on the forward strand.
CATTATGTCAAAGATGGCATAGAAATAGGGTTCATGCTTTGCTCACGTGGTGTGACCATGGTCTCAATGTATAGACTGCGGACAGAGGCACGCGTTTCTCGCCATATAGCTGCCTCCACGGGAGCGCGCACCAATGAACTTGCATTCTCTGAACATTTTTTTTTTGGCCTAATCAGTGTTTCAAAGCCGGAGTCAGCATTCATTTGAAATATTTACCATGGGCATAGTTCAGTAGTTCAGGCAACCAACCATATGCTGTACTTACACTTATATTTAGGCTGACATAAKGTCAGCTTCTGAGAAGGTCCATTTTAATATTTGGACCTTTATTAAATTGTCAACAGCTTTACCTTACACGATGTACCTTCACATTTTAGTGGAATGTCCACACCCTTTGCTTACATGGCATTGCTCGTAATTTGCTGTAGCACCTGCAGAACGTGATTTTGCTGCTCTTAGACAAATGCCCAAGGGCTAGGCAACGATAGCAACATGACGTGCGGTGAGCTTTTGGCCCAGCGTTTTCCCCATTGACACACACACTCAAAGGCGAGCTTGTCCGGTGTCCTGCTGTCAGACACCAATGGTGGCCTCTTATGAGATTACGCAACGACACCGGCCCCTGCTTTGCGTTTGTACAGTATACAACCACAGATGGAACAATGAGCCAGATGTTTCATCGGATGTGTAAATATGAAGCATCCGGTTGCCATTTCTATTCACCACCAAATTTGGTGATGAGAGGAAGCCCAGTGGCTGGGAGTTGGAGAAGATGGATTTTGGCCGACATTCTGCWATTTTTTTTTACCGATGAAACATTTGATCTCAATACAGTTGTCTGTTCCCAAAACTAGAATCTGTTACAAACAGGGTGGACTAAGTTCTGTAGACTTTACCCTTTGCCAAAGTAAAAAAAATGTGCGATGTTTAGGATTGCAAGGGCAGATTTAGTTATTACACACACGCACTTCAGTTCCCTAACAGAAATATATAGATAAATACTAGAACATGCCAATAGGATCTCGCTAGCTCGTGCTTGGCTCTGCCCAACCTCCTTGCTTGTTCTGCCCACTATGATCCATTTGCTCCCTTTGGAAACAACAGGCTGTGGTCTATCTTGGGTTAGTTATAAAAAATAATAATATTTGATACATTTCTACATCTACATGCAAGAAGGGGCCTCTTCTCATGGCAGTGGGGCCCTCCCTGCCCACTCTCCTCCCTTGACCAGTACTTAGGCACACAGAGCAGGTATCATAGTTTAATCTTATGACCCACAACCCCTCATACTCTCTCAATCCCACACCACCTTAACCCTGCAACTCCTGTGAGGGTTTAACAGATTAGCTGGTATAAATAACAGTGTACAGTGACAATCCCTATGTTGTTGTTTTGAAAGGAGAAACTCACGTACTATGTAGTTAGAACCCATMTATAAACAGCGACACTGTTCTTTCCTAATTATCAGGATCAAGAGGAAATTGACACCAACTGGGACTAGTTATGTCTAAAATAAAATCCTATTGCCTTTTTCCCCATTAAATTATCWACTTTATTTGGGCCTAAAATAACTGGTCCCCCACTTTGCGCACTGATTGTGAAAGGCATGCAAGCTCTCCTGTTAGTTTAGACTCTGCTTGTTTACTGTACAAGTGAAACTGGACACTTGTGCTTCGTGGTAGTTTTCTCAACTGTAGCTACTTGACAGATTTATTTGTACTGTGGCAAAGCCAGAAGTCTGTTTCTGTGACAGTCTGTCTGTACGGTAGATTTCTGTCTTCGTGAATTTTCGTGTGTTTGATGTCTGTCTGTGTTCTAGACGTGCATGCTTGTTGTGTAGTAAGTGTGTGCGTACGATTGTGTCCGTCTTTTTGTGTTGTGTGTGCCTTGTTTTTGTGTGCCTGTCTGCAGTGAGGGCATGGCACTGACCTACAACAGCATTAGCAGGAATCTGTGACTATGGTCCAAGTCTTGAAGTTGTAAACAAAGTGCCTGGCTGCAGTGTTTTCCTGCTGATGTAATGGCACTCAGGCAAAACACAATCAAAGTGAAAGAACTACGTCAAATGACACAGCACCACCTTGTGCGGAGTATCATCAAAAAAAATGCGTCTGGAGAGAGTGATTTAAAAAAAAAAAAAAAAAAAACTTGAATATTGGTGGTGGGTCATTTTACCTGCTTTTGAATGTTGCTATTGCGCTGACCTGCTAGGAAAATTACTTTAGGTAGAATTTGATTCAACTCGTATTTTACTTTATTTTATTTTACAATAGCCTATTTAAAAAGTTGCCCAGTGTTACCCTGGTTGAAGGTCTACCAGAGGATCACTGACGTCTATTTCAGTTGGAGGCAAATGAGCTCTGACAGGCACATTCCTGGACACCTAAACGCATTCCACCCAATCCAATAAACAGCCAGGGATTGTGCTTCAACAAAGCCTCTGTCCTCACGCTTCCGTCTCGCTCTTTCTGAGGATTGTTTTGATGCATTAGGTCTACGTCAATCTAAATMGGGAGTCAGGGTTATAGGGCGGGATCAAGATCAAATGTCGAATATCCCGTTTACATCTACCATGTTCCCTTCTCACTGATGACCACTCTGAAGGCTGGGTGAGTTGTGCTATYACTTTTTTTTGTTTTTTGTAGTGTTGCCACGGCGACAAATGTCGTCAGTCCCCGGTGGATCTGGTGATAACATCGTCTACGCCCTTCTGTGTGGCGGGGCCTTCGCTGGAGCCATCGCATACGTGAGTCTATGCCTGGCCATTTTAGTTTGATCTGTCTGAGTTCAGATGACGTAGTTTAGAGATAAACTATAATACCAGACTGGCCTATTTCATAAACCTTTACAACTCTAGAATGTGCTCTATTTTATTATGTGACATGGCTAAAGTTATTATTATTATTTTAGGTATTTACATTTTTTTAAATAGTTTTTCTCCCCAATTTCATGGTATCCAATTGTCAGTTACTGTCTTGTCTCGTCGCTGCAACTCCCGTACGGACTCGGGAGAGGCGAAGGTCGAGAGCCGTGCGTCCTCCGAAACACAACCCAACCAAACCGCACTGCTTCCTGACACAATGCTCGCTTAACCTGGAAGCAAGCCACACCAATGTGTCGGAGGAAACACTGTGGACCTGGCGACTGTGTCAGCGTGCACTGCGCCCAGCCCGCCACAGGAGTCGCTAGTGCGCGATGGGACAAGGACATCCCTGCCGGCCAAACCCTCCCCTAACCCGGGCGACGCTGGGCCAATTGTGCGCTGCCCCATGGGTCTTCCGGTCGCAGCACAGAGCCTGGGCTCGAACCCAGAATCTCTAGTGGCACAGCTAAAACTGAGATTCAGTGCCTTAGACCACTGCGCCACTCGGGAGGTRGACATGGCTAAAGTTGCCTTCCAAAATAATTTTATAGATTTCTCTGGTAGAGGTGAAGATATTACTATTTTGAGCGTTTAAAATGTTCTTTGTGTTTCTTCCAACAGACATACAGCACTGTGACCACAGACCACGCCAGATTCAACGACCGTGTAGCGGATATCAACGCTCGTCCCAAGACCGTGTGGTCGCCCAAACCATGGCCTCCCAAGAGTCAGTCTCACCTCACCCACCATCTTACCGCACAACCTCACCCACCATCTTACCGCACAACCTCACTCACCATCTTACCGCACAACCTCACCCACCGTCTTACCGCACAAACTCACCCACCATCTTACCGCACAACCTCACCCACCGTCTTACGCGCACAAACTCACCCCACATCTTACGCACAACCTCACCCACCGTACTTACGCACAACCTCACCCACCGTCTTACCGCACAACCTCACCCAACCGTCTTACGCACAACCTCACCCACCTCTTAACAACCTCACCACCATATTACGCACAACCTCACCCACCATCTTACTGCACAACTCACCCACCATCTTATTCAACACTCACCCACATCTTACTGCACAACCTCACCCACCATCTTACGCACAACCTCACCCACCATCTATTACAACCTCAACCCACTATCTTATTACAACCTCACCCACATTCTTACTGCAAACCTCACCCACCGTCTACTGCACAACCTACCCACCGTCTTACTGCACAACCTCACCCACCGTCTACGCACAACCTCACCCACCGTCTTACTGCACAACCTCACCCACCATCTTACTGCACAACCTCACCCACCGTCTTACCGCACAATCTCACTAACCCATCATGTCATGAAAGGTTGTTGGATAAGAACCGGTTTGGGTTTGGTCCTGGCGCTAAGGACCGTGACACACTCACTGTAAATACAGTTGAAGTCGGAAGTTTACATACACCTTAGCCAAATACATTTAAACTCAGTTTTTCACAATTCCTGACATTTAATCTAAGTAAATTCCCTGTTTTAGGTCAGTTAGGATCACTACTTTATTTTAAGAATGTGAAATGTCAGAGTAATAGTAGAGAGAATGATTTATTTCAGCTTTTATTTCTTTCATCACTTTCCAGTGGGTCAGAGTTTACATACACTAATTTAGTATTTGGTAGCATTGCCTTTAAATTGTTTAAAATTGGCCTTCTTGCTCGCACATGCTTTTTCAGTTCTGCCCACAAATTTTCTATAGGATGAGGTCAGGGCTTTGTGATGGCCACTCCAATACCTTGACTTTGTTGTCCTTAAGCCATTTTCACAACTTTGGAAGTATGCTTGGGGTCATTGTCCATTTGGAAGACCCATTTGTGACCAAGCTTTAACTTCCTGACTGATGTCTTGAGATGTTGCTTCAATATATCCACATAATTTTCTTTCCCATGATGCCATCTATTTTGTGAAGTGCACCAGGCCCTCCTGCAGCAAAGCACCTCCACAACATGATGCTGCACCCCTGTGCTTCACGGTTGGGATGGTGTTCTTCGGCTTGCAAGCCTCCCCCTTTTTCCTCCAAACATAACGATGGTCATTATGAGCAAACAGTTCTTATTTTTGTTTCATCAGACCAGAGAACATTTCTCCAAAAAGTACGATCCCCATGTGCAGTTGCAAACCGTAGTCTGGCTTTTTTTTATGGCGGTTTTGGAGCGGTGGCTTCTTCCTTGCTGAGAGGCCTTTCAGGTTTGTCGATATAGGACTCATTTTACTTTGGATATAGATACTTTTGTACCTGTTTCCTCCAGCATCTTCACAAGGTCCCTTGCTGTTGTTCTGAGATTGAGTTGCACTTTTCGCACCAAAGTATGTTAATCTCTAAGAGACAGAACGCGTCTCCTTCCTGAGTGGTATGACGGCTGCATTGTCCCATGGCGTTTATACTTACGTACTATTGTATGTACAGATGAACGTGGTACCTTCAGGCATTTGGAAATCGCTCCCAAGGGTGAACCAGACTTGTGGAGGTCTACAATTTTTTTTCTGAGGTCTTGGCTGATTTCTTTTGATTTTTCCATGATGTCAACTAAAGAGGCACTGAGTTTGAAGGTAGGCCTTGAAATACATCCACAAGTACACCTTCAATTGACTCAAATTATGTCAATTAGCCTATCAGAAGCTTCTAAAGCCATGACATCATTTTCTGAAATTTTCCAAGCTGTTTAAAGGCACAGTCAATTTAGTGTATGTAAACTTCTGACCCACTGGAATTGTGATACAGTGAATTATAAGTGAAATAATCGGTCTGTAAACAATTGTTGGAAAAATTACTTGTGTCATGCACAAAGTAGATGTCCTAACCAACTTGCCGAAACTACAGTTCGTTAACTAGAAATTTGTGGAGTGGTTGAAAAACGACTTTTAATGACTCCAACCTAAGTGTATGTAAACTTCCCGACTTCAACTGTAACTATTCATTGTCCACTGTTGCAATGCATTTTCAACTGACGCATACAAAATACAAACCTACTACACTCCCACCAGCTGCCAACCCACCCCATACCCCCCCCCCTCTCAGTACAGTGGCCTAAGCCCTCTGTTCGTGAGTCATGGTTGGCACAGTAGCTCTGTCCTGTCTGTGTGTGAGAGAAAGAGGGATGTGATCCAAGCTAGAGATTGTGGGACAGGAGGCCTGGATAATCCTTGACTTATTTCACCATGTCCGAGGAATGTCACTGAAGGACCACACACACACGCTCATGCTCTTAAAGTAGCATGGCTATTCAGTGTGTGTGTCCTATTTTCTCCTCTGGGAGAGCCTGCCTTCTGCAGTGGAAATCCTGCTGAGTTCATTAGAATAGACACACACGCACACACTGAGGGTCATGATGTATTATTAACTCTGACACGGACAGGCCAGCCCGCGGGTCAGGACAGCCCAGCCCGATCTACAGGGGAACACAACAGTGTGTGTGTGGAAATAACAAGCGGTCAGTAGTTTTGGCCAGACCACCATGGACTTCTAGCCAAGCAGACCAGCCCCCCCCACGTTCTCTGGCCGAACCACGTCATTGCTGTCCAGGCAGCTGTCGGAGACCTGCGTATCCCACTATCACTCCTTTTCGTCTCTGCCAAAATCACTTCCTGCTAACAAAAACACTCTCCCGTCCAAGACTATTCTATTTATGCTTGCAGCTATTATGTCATCCAACAGTGGRTAGGGAGTTGGTTATTTATTGACACTGGGGGAGGACCATATCGTTCTACTGGTGCTGTATAAACACYAGATTAGATATATATCTAGCTTTTATTGTCCACTTGCAATGGATGTTTATTTTGGCAGGCTTCACCGTGACGATAAACTCCCAACTACACAGATATCATCACACAAGTGCACGGCTATCTCACCCATAAACGCTCATGCACGCTCATACACGTGTGAAAAGATAAACAAGGCAACAATAAACATGTTGTCCCCCACGAATGATGCAGCGCCCCCCATGGGGCCAATTGAGATTGCGTGTGACCAACACATTTCAGTTAATTGCTATAGCTCCTGACTTGGGCCAATCAGTGTAATTTTGTAAATTACGGATCTCTTTGGCAAGACTCATCATTCACCCAAGTTTCGTCCAAATTGGCCCWGTGCTGTCTGAGATATCACGTGTGACTGACGAACGGACGGACGTTTGGAGAAAGGTCCCTGATTTCATTGTGGGGGACAATAAAACACCATGCCAAAATCATAACTGAGTACAGATCAGACAGATATACTACGACAACCTCATTCATATAAACTCAGCAAAAAAAGAAAAAGTCCTCTCACTGTCAACTGCGTTTATTTTCAGCAAACTTAACATGTGTAAATATTTGTATGAACATAACAAGAATTTCACAACTGAGACATAAACTGAACAAGCTCCACAGACATGTGACTAACAGAAATGGAATAATGTGTCCCTGAAGAAAGGTGGGACAAAATCAAAAGTAACAGTCAGTATCTGGTGTGGCCACAGCTGCATTAAGTACTGCAGTGCATCTCCTCCTCATGGACTGCACCAGATTTGCCAGTTCTTGCTGTGAGATTTACCCCACTCTTCCACCAAGGCACCTTCAAGTTCCCGGTCATTTCATGGGGAATGGCCCTAGCCCTCACCTCTCCGCATCCAACAGGTCCCAGACGTGCTCAATGGGGATTGAGATCGGGCTCTTCGCTGTCCATGGCAGAACACTGACATTCCTGTATTGCAGGAAATCACGCACAGAACGAGCAGTATGGCTGGTGGCATTGTCATGCTGGAGGGTCATGTCAGGATGAGCCTGCAGGAAGGGTACACATGAGGGAGGAGGATGTCTTCCCTGTAACGCACAGCGTTGAGATTGCCTGCAATGACAACAAGTCAGTCCTATAATGCTGTGACCACCACCCCAGACCATGACGGACCCTCCACTCCAAATCGATCCCGGCTCCAGAGTACAGGCCTCGGTGTAACGCTCATTCCTTCGACTATAAACGCGAATACCGACATCACCCCTGGTGAGACAAAACCGCGACTCGTCAGTGAAGAGCAACTTTTTGTCAGTCCTGTCTGGTCCAGCGACGGGTAGGTTTGTGCCATAGGCGACGTTTGTTGCTGGGGATGTCTGGTGAGGACCTGCCTTACAACAGGCCTACAAGCCCCCAGTCCAGCCTCTCTCAGCCTATTGCGGACAGTCTGAACACTGTGGAGGGATTGTGGCGTTCCGCAGTTGTTTGTTGCATTCTGTACCCTGTCCCGAGGTGTGATGTCAGATGTACCGATCCTGTGCAGGTGTTGTTACACATGGTCTGCCAATGCGAGGACGATCAGCTGTCCGTCCTGTCTCCCTGTAGCGCTGTCTTAGGCGTCTCACGTACAGACATTGCAATTTATTTGCCCTGGCCAACATCTGCAGTAACGCATGCCTCCTTGCAGCATGTCTAAAGCACGTTCAAGCAGATGAGCAGGGACCCTGGGCATCTTTCTTTTGGTGTTTCAGAGTCAGTACAAAGGGCCTCTTTAGTGTCCTACAGTTTTCATCAACTGTGACCTTAATTGCCTACCGTCTGTAAGTTGTTAGTGTCTTAACGACCGTTCCACAGGTGCATGTTCATTAATTGTTTATGGTTCATTGAACAAGCATGGGAAACAGTGTTTAAACCCTTTACAATGAAGATCTCTGAAGTTATTTGGATTTTTACGAATTATCTTTGAAAGACAGGGTCCTGTAAAAGGGACGTTTCTTTTTTTGCTGAGTTTACATGCAGCAGGATCATTGTGTAGATCTCTAATCCATATACTCCATAGCCTATATTATACTGAACAAAAATATAAACGCAACATGTATCAATTTCAACGATTTCACTGAGTTACAGTTCTTATGAGGAAATCAGTCAGTTGAAATAAATTCATTAGGCACTAATCTATGGATTTCACATGGCTGGGTAGGGGTGCAGCCATGGGTGGGCCTGGGAGGGCGTAGGCCCACCCACTGGGGAGCAAGGCCTTTTATTGTCCCCCAGCACAAGGTGCACCTGTGTAATGATCATGCTGTTTAATCACCTTCTTGATATGCCACACCTGTCAAGTGGATGGATTATCTTCGCAAAAGAGAAATGCTCACTAACAGGGATATAAACCAATTTGAGAGAAATACGCTTTTTGTGCATATGGAAAATTTCTGGAATCTTTTATTTCAGCTCATGAAACATGGTACCAACACTTTACATGTTGCATTTATATTTTTGTTCAGTATATAATCCATATAAAACCCTGTAAATATGTGACACTGTGCTTCTCTSTGTCTGTTTTCAGGCAGGGATGAGGAAGAGGAGGGTGAGTGCCTATGTGTGGCTCTACTGGCTAATGTCTTTCATTTTTATAATAACTCACAGCCTGTTAAATGACTCTCTTTCTGAATGACCAATGAAACTTTGTCTTAGACTAAGYGTACCTTGGCATGGATTTGATTATTCTCTCACTGTAATTTTGTTGGTGCACTCACACCTACTCTATTGGTGCACTCACACCTAGATTTTTCTCTAGATACATTCACAAAACTGCATTTCACAGAATTCTGAGGACCAGTGGTGGGGAAAAGGATCGGATTCATGGGCTCTGAAATGAGTGGAGTCTTCATGTATTGCATTTCAATGATTGAGCCGAATGCTGTGAAATGCRATGATGATAATCTACAGTATAGTTAGTAGTGATGTCTCCACTCATTGTAGGGTTCCTAAATCKTCATTGGTTAGTCACTGCAGAGCACCAATCACATAGCTTCTTACACCCACTCTGAGATCTCCCTGTTCTGGTTAATAACTGCCTGAGCCATTTGCCTCARCTGCAAAAAWYTTCAGCCAATTTATCAGCAATGAGTGCTTCCAACCTTCTGGCCTTAAATGCGTTCTATTTACGCATAGTAGAACTGGCATAACGGTCTGAGACAGATTACCCATTTATTTGAATTGACACCCGGATAAGGTGTCGGGTCAAGAAAAGGTTCTGCGCTCTGATTTTCTGGACTTAGTTTTGGAAGTTTCACAACCCAARGCCTTAGCTTTCTGTCATCGGCAGAAAAAATATTGTTAGGGGACCCAAAGCATGTAGTTGGTGGAAAACTTTCTGTTGACGGTAATATTTGGGAGGACCTGTTCCCTGTACACAATGTCTTGGTTTCTCTAGATGGTAAACTCTAGATGGCCTACTCCTGTTGATGACTTTGATATAGACATTTTTATCGGAGTGATTCTGAAAGTAGAAAACTCAGCCTCTCCTTTCTGGCCCCACCCCACCCAGCTTCTCCCGTCTGACCCTAACCTGGTCRTATTGGCTGAAATACCTGTTAATCAGAACAGGGGGCTCCCCTCCTTGACACTACTCCTTTCCTACTGTACGATCCACCCCAAAACGTGCCCACCCTTCAAAACCCTCTTCTTTCACTGTTAACCCCCCCAACCTCTCGTAAACCTGTACCTCTTTATTAAAGAGTCTTTATTCCCTACCAAACTCAATGTCCACACTGACGCCACTCGTCAAACGGAAACAGGTGAATTCATCTTAGTGCCCCTTTAAACCTAGAATGCCAATTCACTGTTGGCATTATCAGTGCATTATCAGTCATTTWGATGAGATAAGCCTGTAGGGATTTGATGATCATAGTCTTTGATGTTAAATTTGCGTATTTGATAATGGTGAAATTGTAATCTGATTTGAAGTCCTTTTTTGGGTTAAAAGTTAAAGGTTCTCTTCCTCCTTTTTGCGCTAACGCTCTCCTATTTTTACTCTTTTCAGTGTAAAACTAAATTGGATATACGTCAGGGGACTTTATAGCCTACTGGACTCTTTGGATGAATCTGAAAAGGGGGAAATCTCCTACTTTCCTCCTTCTCCTGTATGACCGAACAAGTCCTGCTACGTCCCATACGTTCAACTATTGTCTGTTTCTGAACGTTTCTCCTCTGGACACTTCGTTCTATGTATTTCCCCATTTTAATTTTAATTTTATGAACTCATGTTTTTGTGGCGTCTTCTAGGATGGAATCATGTTAATGGCTAAATGTGTAAAAAGACAGACTGCCTCAATTTAAAATTAAATGCACACAAACCACCTGGCTTTTCTGTTATTGTTGGAATTTCCAGGTATTGGTTGCTTTGATTGGATGGTAAGATTCACCATCTTTATCACCTCACTCCTTAGTCCACCCTCTGACCTCTAACCCCTGATCCTGTATACCTCCCCTATGTCACTTTCATTTTGCTCCTCTCCATTTGTTGTTTTTATCCTTCTCTCCCCTCCTTTTCTCTCTGTCTCGTTGGGCTTTGCATGTGGTTCTGCAGTGAATTCTCTTCTGTAGGGATTTGTTTGCCCCTTCCAGGTGGAGTGTGGTATGAGCCGGAGGTGTGGTAAGATGAGTGGCATGGGCGCGTGAGATGCGTTGTGTGATTGTTTCAGTGTGTGGTTGTGTACATGGCAGCTAAATGATAAGTAATGAATGTAAATATGATTTAAGATAAAAACATAGAAATAGTACTTTATCGGAATATTCTGTTATATTATAAGCTAGTGTTATGTAGGCGTGAGTAGTGTAATTCACATGCTCTGCAAATACTCTTATTTCGTGTTGTAAAGCTTACTCAGGCAGTGTTTCAAAGGCCGATGCCATCTTTACTGATTCATATATTTCTCTCTCTCTCTCTCTCTCTCTCTCTCTCTCTCTCTCTCTCTCTCTCTCTCTCTCTCTCTCTCTCTCTCTCTCTCTTCTCTCTCTCTCTCTCTCTCTCTCTCTCTCTCTCTCTCTCTCTCTCTGTTTTTTATTTCAGGTGAGGAAGCAGCAGCCTGGGGAGGAGAGGAGGAAGCAGAGGAGGCGGTTGAGGAGGGAGGAGAGGAGGAGGAGGCAGCAGCAGAAGAGGCTGGAGAGGAGTCTGCAGTTGAGGAGGCTGTAGCGGCGGAAAACGGAGCAGAACCCGCGGAAGAGGCCTCAGTCGAGGCAGAAGCAGTGTCCGAGGCAGTCTCTGAAGAACCTGCTGTGGAGGCAGCAGCAGTAGAYGCAGAGGTGGCACCAGCYGAAGCAGAGACTGTGGTGGAGGAGATTGCAGAGGGTGTTGCTGAGGTCGCAGAAGAGGTCGTCGAGGTGGCAAATGAAGTGGAGGCAGCAGCAGAGGAAGTGGCCGTGGAAGAGGCTGCTGAGGAGGCAGTTGCCGTGGCAGAGCCGGAGGAGGAGATCAACGGTACGGGCCCAGAGGAGGAGGCAGCCCCAGAGGCTGCTGTTGCTGCTGAGTAACGCACACACACCACAGGGAGGCACACGCTGTCCTTCACCACCAGCCCAACACACACTCCGATAGGCCAGCAACAACAGGGAGGTTATGTGTACACTGTTCCTTAGCTACACCACAGAGTACCACTACAGCGTCTAACACTGATCTCACCTGGTTCTAAAACCACTGTAGAGCTAGACTCCTCTGCCGTGAAGGTTATTCTGTCGAAGAGAACACTTTATTTACTAGTTTATTAGAGTTTACTTTGAGGGCAGAGAGTAACTAATGGTATGGCTGATTTTGTAAGTGAAAGTGTGAAAAGCTAGAAGACAGAAGCTTCAAGGTTTTTGTGTGGGGTTTGACTGTGTACAGTATATTTGTTGTGAGTCCAGCAGATGGTAAAAGTGCTAAAGCAGCTTTTACCAGTGAATTCAATCAGAACAGCAGATGATCACCGCTGTGAGACCTTTTAGAAAGTGGCAGTGATGTCATCCATCTCAACCTCATATCACAGTAAGGATAGAAATACACYATAGTGCAAATCACTGTGCCCCCTCCCCCCAATAGTGAAATGTGACAAAAAAACAGATTATTTCCCCTTTCCCCCTCCAAACTACCTTTATTCACCCCTTCCCTCTCTCCCTTCTTCCTCTCAAACACTGTTTACAAAGCTCCACTGACCCCACGTATCAATGCCCTTTAACCTCTCCCCTGCCTTACCTCAGAGGCAACTAGCTAACGTAGTGAGTAGTCGTGTAATTGATTAAGGGAATTAATTGAGCCGTACAATAAAATGACTGGAAAGATCCCCTCCCGTGTTGAATTTGTCTGGGTTTGGTTTGCTTGTGCTAATACGCTACGCTTGTAGGGCTTTCGGGTGCCCTACAAAGTCTTTCCAAAACAACAGTGGTTTCCATCACCAGGACAAATGACAAGACAATACACTTCTGATCTAATATTATGCTTGTTGTACTATGAAGAACCTCGGGATAAATCCACCACACTGACACTAGAGTTCATTCACATCCGCACTGTTGCCCCATGAGTCAACAAACAATTTACTTTAGCCCTGGACACATGTCAGAAAAGCTCCCTAGTTGTGAAAAAATGTCAAGACAAATGTTTGAAATCAAACCATTATCCCATTTGGTGTGTGTTCCTTTGTGATATTTGGCAGGAAGGCATTTTATTTTATTTGAGGTGGCCTCTTTTTTTTATTGAAGGATGGTGGACAACATGCAAAAGTACWGTCTTTGCTGTATGTTCTGATGACTTATTTTGGAATGTCTTCTATTCACATTAGAAATGACTCGTTCACACTTAAAGGCATTTTGTGTTGCATACATGCACCATATGGGGAATTGTCATGTACAGCTAACTGCTATTCCACACAGTGTTCCTTCATTGCTTCTACTGCTTCCTGTACCCTCTTCCATTCAATGCTTTTCCTGTCACCGCACCTTTTTTTCTATGCCCGCCATCTACACCCATGCCACTGCTACCCTGTATGTTGAAGTTCTGCACCCGTGGGCTCCATCCTAACTCTCTCAAAACCACCCATTATTTTGCGGTCACTCAATGCTCTGGTGGGTACATTCTTGCCATAGCCTGACAGTCTGCATTGGTCCAATGCATTTCTGCTTTGCATCATGCACCAAAATGTGCAACAATAGAGGTTTTAATGACTGGTCCAGCTGAACTTTTAGATATGGGATTTTTGGGGAGCAAGTGATGCAGGCAATAGAGGTCAATGCATGGTTAAAGTACACCTTGGTCTGTACAATGTTGATGCAAACGCAACAAAAATGCACGGATGACCTAAAAGTAGTCTCAACACATTCGGATTGCCTTTTTAATCAGAAGAAGCACAAGCTAACASCTATGTCTGTACAAATCGTCTTCTCCCTGTGACCTCTGTCTGGCTAATGGCTACGTGTTGGTCTGTGTATTCTCCCTAACCCACACAGTGGGCTGAGACAGTAAGGGTTTTGGTCAAACTGTACTWTTTAAACAAGAAAGCGTCTTTCACCATCTCTTGGGATTTGAACACAGAAGTCTACAATGTTCACGTTGGCATGTCTAACTCACTCTATTTTCTCCTTTCTCCTGTTACACTGGGTGCATATATGCTATGTTGATTGAGTTGGAGATAAATTGTGAGTCAGTCTTTTTGTAACATGAGTGTGAGTGATGTTTGGGCGCTGGGGTCTTGTCTTGCAGTGGAACCAGTCATTCTGGCAGCAGCCTCTGCTTTGGAGGTGACGACAGTCGCTGAAGTGGTCAAAGAAGTGGTTGTGCCTATTGTAGAAGAAGTTGAGGAGGCCGCCCCAGTGGAGGCCGCCCCAGTGGAGGCCGCCCCAGCTGCAGTGGAGGAGGCCCCAGCCCCAGTGGAGGCCGCCCCAGCTGCAGTGGAGGAGGCCCCAGCTGCAGTGGAGGAGGCCACAGCTGCAGTGGAGGAGGCCCCAGCTGCAGTGGAGGAGGCAACAGCTGCCCCACTTGAGGCTGCACCCGTAGAAGAGGCCCCAGCTGCAGTGGAGGAGCAACAGCTGCCCCACTTGAGGCTGCACCCATAGAAGAGGCCCCAGCTGCAGTGGAGGAGGCCACAGCTGCAGTGGAAGAGGCAACAGCTGCCCCATTGAGGCTGCACCCGTAGAAGAGGCCCCAGCTGCAGTGGAGGAGGCCCCAGCTGCAGTGGAGGAGGCCACAGCTGCAGTGGAGGAGCCCCAGCTGCAGTGGAGGAGGCAACAGCTGCCCCGCTTGAGGCTGCACCCGTAGAAGAGGCCCCAGCTGCAGTGGAGGAGGCAACAGCTGCCCCACTTGAGGCTGCACCCATAGAAGAGGCCCCAGCTGCAGTGGAGGAGGCCACAGCTGCAGTGGAGGAGCCCCAGCTGCCCCACTTGAGGCTGCACCCATAGAAGAGGCCCGGCTGCAGTGGAGGAGGCCCCGGCTACAGTGGAGGAGGCTGCAGTGGAGGAGGCCCATCTGCCCACCCGTGAAGAGGCCCCACCTGAGGTGGAGGAGGCTGCAGTGGAGGAGGCCCCAGCTGCCCCACCCGTAGAAGAGGCCCCACCCGTAGAAGTGGCTGCGGTGGAAGAGGCTGCGATGGAAGAGGCCCCACCTGCAGTGGAGGCTGCCCCAGTTGTGGTGGTGGCACCTGTGGAGGTGCCCAAGAAGGAGTACATTGTAGTGGTGCTAGAGGGAGCAGCCAAGACTGAAAAGAGGCCCAAAGTCCTGGGGGTCGGCCCCATGACCGGCAGGATCATCCCATCTCCAGATGATGATGAGGCCCCTGCTGCTGAGGTAACAGGTAATTTGACAACTAACAGCATGCAACTGATCAATAGAATGTTTGATTAGTTGGAATAGTAGATGAAAATAGGACTAATACTGTCTATAAATGCACAGATGGTTATATATTTTGTTTTCATAGATCATTTTCAATTACAAAATCATGAATGATGATGATGCAACAGCTGTGGCYGTAGTACTGGGAGTTGTATCTCACATTTAGAAATCTAGGTTAATAGGATACTGTCACTTCAGTGCTAGTCATAGTATTGTGATCTAACGTGATCTCACCGTCTGTCTTCAGGGCAAGCGACGGCTGCTTAGGATGCAGATGCAGTAGAACCACCTGACAGGTACAGAGCTTTACTACAGTCGCCTCCTGTAGTCACTTCTCTAAGATATTAGGAAGCAACATTTTCCTTTGTGGGTGTGTAACGGAGTSAAACCTGAACCTGTAAGGGTTTTTCGCTGGTGAATAGATGCCTACTTACTTTTTTCTGTCTGGTCTGTAATGCACCAGTCTTGATACACTGTGTATTTATGTCATTTTTTTTCTTCTTCTTTCTATTCGTCACAGTAAGCACTTGGAGCCCCTGGATGATATATAGTTTCTCTACCCTGAYGGAGAAGAGGGGATGTGCCTTCCCTAACCCCTCCACACACTTTGACCTTTGACCCTTGACCCTTGATATTGAATATTGATCTGTAGTATAAAACTTGTCTTCCCGTCTTGATCTAGGGAATTATCTGTGTATATAGTCAGATAATGCCTGCTTTATGGAAAAATACATGATCTGGTATATTTTTCTAGATGTACAACACCCCCCAAAAATACCTCTCCCCCAAAAAAAGTCCCCCTCCGTCACACCGGGCAAGCTAAATTAMAATAATCTGGGAATATTTGGCCATGGAAACTTTCCTGGTTGACGTCAGGAGAATGTAACTGTTTGCCAAAGTTACACAAGTTTGCCAAAATACCTTAGACTAACTATTGGACTGAAATAGTTATATATTAACTTACTTTTGTAGCTCTCCATTAGAAGCTCGCTGGAACTGGGCCCGGCAGAATTTGACCCAATGTGATTGGTTGACGATATGACACATTGGCTCGCTAGCCTATACCCTACGTTTTGTCGGGTTGGAATGCAATCAATGTCTATTCTGATCAAATGAATGGGAACTCTAAATTGAAATACGCAGTGGTGGAAAAAGTACTACATTTTAATACTTGAGTAAAAGTAAAGATGCCTTAATAGAAAATGACTCAAAGTAAAAGTGAAAGTCACCCAGTAAAATACTACTTGAGTAAAAAAAAAAATTAAAATGTTTTTAAATATATTTAAGTATCAAATATAATTGCTAAAACGTATCAAAAGTAAAAGTATAAATCATTTCAAATTCCTTATTAAGCAAATCAGACAGCACCATTTTCGTGATATCCAATTGGAATTTACAGTCTTGTCCCATCGCTGCAACTCCCGTACGGACTCGGGAGAGGCGAAGGTCGAGAGCCATGCGTCCTCTGAAACAAGACCCTGCCAAGCCCGGACGACYCTGGGCCAATTGTGCGCCACCTCATGGGTCTCCTGGTCACGGCTGGCTGTAAAACAGCCTGGGATCGAACCCAGGTCTGTAGTGACGCCTCAAGCACTGCTATGCAGTGCCTTAGACCGCTYCACCACTTGGGAGGGCCAGACAGCACAATTTAAATAAAATATTATAATAATTACGGATAGCCAAGAGCACACTCTAACACCGACATAATTTACAAACAAAGCATTTGTGTTTAGTGAGTCCACCAGATCTGAGGCAGTAGGGATGACCAGGAATGTTCTCTTAATAAGTGCGTGAATTGGACCATTTTCCTGRCCTAAGCATTCAAAATGAAACACGTACTTTTGGGTGTCAGGGCAAATGTATGGTGTATAAAGTACAAAAAATATACTTAAGTAGTACTTTAAAGTATTTTTACTTAAGTACTTTACACCACTGGAAAAACGGAAGAAATTAACATTTTTTGTGACTAAGTCAGGACACCTGAAAAGTGGCTGAAAAACGGGACTGTCCCGTGAAAAAACGGGACATATGGTCACCCTAACACACAGGGTCAACCTACTAGACTACAATGTTAATCACAATTAACTTTGAACCCCGGTAGGCCTACACAAATGAACACATACAGGCTTCAGATAAGTACATCTGATCGAATATCTACTTCAATAGGGTAAAATAACAATAMACTACATCACCAATACTCAAATAATCATTATTTTCTCCTTATAGGGGAGCTCCCCTGTAATTTGCACCGTGGTCATGCCCTTGACTATCCTCCCCATGCCCTWGTTTACTTCACCTAAGAAACTTCACACTAGATTCACTCCAATGGTGTTTCTTGATTCATCATCATCCAATGCAATACTACACATCTGATGCTTAGCCACCAAAAGTCAACCACTAATTGCTTCAGGACTGGGCAGGACAAGGTGTGGTTTTGATGTGACCAGCATTCTTTAACTATCCTCAGGTTTTTCCTCGTTGAGCCGATTCCAATGTGAACATAAGTATTTAACTCTCAAAGACATTGTGATGGGAGACTCTCTATTTCTGAGTCACTGGCTTGTTTTTGGGAGACGAGACACAGTAGACTACCTCGGTAGTCCTCCTCTTTTCCTCCAGCTGGTGATCCACAGACCTTTTATTAATGCAGTCGGAGTATTAAAGTTGAACAAACCTTCTRAGTTGCAAGACAGACATGGGATTCTTTTTGGGAAATGAGCATTATGAGAGTCGGTCAGGTTTTTACATTCAGTGATGTCGCTTAAGCTTGACTCTAGCATATTTCATGATATCGCTATTCAGCAATATTTCACAAGGCAGACATTTMTGTCTCTTTACTTTCTCCCACACCCTCTGTTGTAGAGTTTTTCTCTCTGTTCCACACCATGGCTATAGAATACACAGCTGTTAGATAGACAATTAATTTAATGGTGACCCCTCTATAGCTTATTGTGAAGCTGTATCTGAAATAGAAAAAAGCKATTTTTTGAGTGTATAATATGGTTTCCGAGTCTGGTATAAACAGTCGTGTGTTGTTGTTATCATATGAAAGTTGCATTTTTACTCAAGTCAGGCTTGTGTGGTTGCATAAGTTAATTCAGCGCTCGATGGCTCAGTAAAGTGTGTTGATATGGTTTTGTCTGCTTTTCAAATTATATGACTTATTCGTTTGTGTTAGAATCATGAATAAATGTTCAACTTTGTCAAAACCAGTTAAAATAATCGGTAGGCCAATACAAGGCTCTCACTGTACTCTACAGATTAGTTGTAGAACTAGTTCTTCTCACTTTATATATTGGAGTTCTTGCAATGTTTAGGCATATTTGAAAAGGGACTGAGACCATTGATAAGTGAATGTAAGRTTATTCCTAATTAAGGAGTGGGATAATTAAATTTGTCTGTCCTAATGTTTGCAGGCACTTTTTGTATGGGATATATACAGTACCAGTCAAAAGTTTGGACACACCTACTCATTCCAGGGTTTTTKTTTATTTGTACAATTGTTTTACATTGTAGYATAATAGTGAAGACATCAACTGTGAAATAACACATATGGAATCATGTAGTAATCAAATAAGTGTTAAACAAATCAAAATATATTTTATATTTGAGAATCTTCAAAAGTAGCCACCCTTTGCCTTGACAGCTTTGCACACTCTTGGCATTCTCTCAACCAGCTTCATGAGGTAGTCACCTGGAATGCATTTCAATTAACAGGTGTGCCTTGTTAAAGTTAATTTGTGGAATTTCTTCCTTCTTAATGCATTTGAGCCAATAATTTGTGTTGTGACAAAGTAGGATAGGTATACAGAAGATAGCACTATTTGGTAAAAGACCAAGTCCATATTATAGAAAGAACAGCTAAAATAAGCAAAAAGAAATTACAGTTCATCATTACTTTAAGACATGAAGGTCTGTCAATTCAGAAAATGTCAAGGACTTTGAAAGTTTCTTCAAGTGCAGTCACAAAAACCATCYAGTGCTATGGTGAAACTGGCTCTCATGAGGACCGCCACAGGAAAGGAAGACCCAGAGTTACCTCTGCTGCAGAGGATAAGTTAGTTACCTTCCTCAGAAATCGGCAATTATCTGCACCCCAGAAATGGCAGTCCAAATAAAATGAAATGGCAGCTCTGCTTCACAGAGTTCAAGTAACAGACATATTTCAACATCAACTGTTCAGAGGATACTGCGTGAATCAGGCCTTCATTAGACCGGTGGAAATCTGTCCTTTGGTCTAATGAGTCCAAATGTTCGATTTTTGGTTCCTACTGCCGTGTCTTTGTGAGATGCAGAGTAGGTGAACGAATGATCTCCGCATGTGTGGTTCCCACTGTGAAGCATGGAGGAGGAAGTGTGGGGGTGCTTTGCTGGTGACACTGTGATTTATTTAGAATTCAAGGCACACTTAACCAGCATGGCTACCACAGCATTCTGCAGTGATACGCCATCCCAWCTGGTTTGCACTGAGTGGGACTATCATTTGTTTTTCAACAGGACAATGACCCAAAACACACCTCCAGGCTGTGTAAGGGCTATTTGACCAAGAAGGAGAGTGATGGAGTGCTTCATCAGATGACCTGGCCTCCACAATCACCCAACCTCAACCCAATTGAGATGGTTTGGGAGGAGTTGGACTGCAGAGTGAAGGAAAAGCAGTCAACAAGTGCTCAGCACATGTGGGAACTAGTTCAAGACTGTTGGAAAAGCACTCCAGGTGACTACCTCATGAAGCTGATCGAGAAAATGCCAAGCGTGTGCGGAGCTGTCATCAAGGCAAAGGGTGGCTACTTTGAAGAATCTCAAATATAAAATATATTTTGATTTGTTTGACACTTTTTTGTTTACTACTACTACTGATTCCATATGTGTTATTTCATAGTTGATGTCTTCACTATTATTCTACAATGTAGGAAATAGTCAAAATAAAGAAAAACCCTTGAATGAGTATGTGTCCAAACTTTTGACCGGTACTGTATATAGTGGCTTGTTCTGCCATGTGAGTGGATGGCTTGCTGCTGTGCAATGGCCTAGCATGGGCCAGAAACTGRGACTGTGAAACATTGCTGWTTTTCTGAAATAAAGAGGGAATCAAAAATGAATATTTCAGTTGTCTGTTGCTTTACTTTTTGTGTGTCTCAACTTTGAAACGCCTCTACCATGTCTGCTATTGAAAARCCAACATGGCACTAATTATGTCCTGTGTGCACTACTTTTGTCATAGTAAACCCACTAAACTTGTCCCCAGGCTCAATTGGGGGATGAGAATATAAACTCACAACCATAGGACTACAATACAATATTCGGACTGACGCTCATGTAGTTAGTTATGACATACACCGGCAGTCGTCCAGTAATCACAATGGATGTATTCATGTAGCCATTTCTATTTACAGAAGTTTTCTGAAAGGGCTTTATCGAACAGTGAGTTTTTGTAACGACTGGGGCCACAAGCCAGGGGCTCGTWGCGCGGTGCTCTGACGTCATCATTGCCAATGTGTCATTCGCTATGGGGCTCCAGGAGGTTGACCTGACTCCCTCCGCGAAGAGACGGGGCGCAGGAAAGCAGTGAGATCGAAACATCCTGTAAAACAGAACTAACGTAAACAAATGCAATATACAGCATTTTAGTATTGTTTGTCCGTAAAAATCMAAATTTTGCTACAGCTAGCTTGCAAACAGTTGAGAGTATTTCAATTGAGGAGCACGTCGACYTCGGTCTGGTCAACTTGGATAGCTAGCAGTTAGTTTACACAGCTAACGTTAGGCCTAGCGTGAAGCTATCCACCGCAGGAAAAGCAACATACGAAGGTAAGGAACGTTATTTTTGCGAGATTTTACACAATACCATTATTGGATATGTGGTATTTATTGSGCAAGGATGGCCATATGATAGCCAACTTTAGCGTTGCTAGCTAACAAACCATCTAGCTAACGTTCGCTATTTTAGTCTGTTGGCCGCTAACAAGCTAGCTAACGTTATTTCACTTGCTTCTATTTCATCTCTATAACACACACAATGTAGAACACACGCCTAACGTTATATACCAGTCAATGTACAGTTAACTAACGTTACTGGCTAGGTAACTAGAGCTAACGTTTGTTACAYTACAGGCCGGAAACTGCTCAAATTATGTAAACATTGGTGCACGCTTGTGAACGTGATGTCCGAACCAGCAAGCATTGGATTYTACAGTGTGCAGTTTGCTCCGTACTATTCCTGAAAAAGGTTTTCAAATGYTCAATTTCGRACTATTATTATGTTGAATACATTTACGTTACTGTTAGTTTAGTTTCTCAGTTAGCAGTGATGAAGATACTAGTACTTACTTTAGGGCCCGATACAGAACTATTCCTAGTCTGTGATGGGAAAGAGGGTGGCTCAGGTTCCCTTCCTGAAACGGTTTTATTCCCGTAGGAATGAGTGATGACCTCTGTTGTGGTGGCAGATGGTGGAGGGAATATGGTGGAGTACGTCACTGTCATGGAAGAGACTGAGCAGGTAAGATAGTATCACTGGCCCGTGGTGTAGTGGTGCCTGGAGAAGTGGYRGTACTCTAATTTTGCCCAATATTACCCTAACGGCCTGTCAGGTGAAGGAAAGGTGGCCTATTTGGAAAAAGTATATGACAAACAGTGGCACTCTGAATGACCTAAAATGATAACTCCCAAATTGGTCTTTCACAGTCAGGCCAACCCAAACTGTACGGTGCAAGTAGGCTAATAGGCCTACTATTAAAACAGATAAATAAGGTTCAGAAATTGAAAGTGAATCAGAAATTCACAGGTCTAAGTTCTTTTCTTAATTTTTATTCAGGTTCTCTCTCTCGCGCTAATAGAAAAACAACAAAATTGGATGTTCCAAGCCCACAATAATGCTTAAACCACATCAGGAGACTACTTTGAGGTCTGGGAAAAATTGAAGAAATATAGATTTGAGTCTAGTTACCCTTAAATTAAACTGCACAGGCACCTAGCACTGTTTGGTTAGTGGTGTTTCTGTAGCGCACATGAGATGGAGTTTGCAAAACAAATGGCCACTGGATTGATGCTAATAATAATGATATCATTCTGGGAGGTAGGCATAATCTACGTTGTAGCTAGTTAACATTTAATGAAAAAGGTTTTTGGGAAAGCCTTTCCATCTACCAGAAGAAAGTTAGGCCTATCATTAGCATTACTATATTTTTCCTGTTKCTGAAATGTTTGAAACCTGGGCGTTTTACTTCATATTCTGAGGCATGTCATACCTTGCTTAGGCATGTTTATAATTAAAATATTGGCATCTTACATTCAAACAATGAATCCTGATCTAGGATAACTTTTAAAACATGAAATTATTTGGCTTGCTCTAAAAGGATTTGGCTAAAAGCAAATCTACCCGCCAAAATCTCACCATAGAAACGTGGAGGCAATTATTTTATAAAGACTTCCTCATGTGCACTCACCTGTTCTATTGGCTCTCAAATCAACTTTCTTTCATTGTTTAGCAGACAAAGGCWTTATGCTAGTCATATTAGCAATCCATGATAGTTGTTGCATCTTTAGATCTACCCTCTTTCTACATTTCTAGCTGATATTTACATCTCTGTTCATGAAWCCGCTTGCATGTGCAGTGAGCATTTTAGAACAGTGTTTTCCCACAAATTTCATTTTGGAACTTTTGCGCGTAGGCCTACCGCCATGTGCACATTTAATAGTTGATCAACATTTTAAGTTAAACATTCTGACCTGTTCCATCAGCCTTATTAATTAATACGGCGTATACCTCTACTACACTACTTTGATACTCATCGTGGGGATTAAGARGTGAGTATACGCAATGCCCACTGAAAAATAAGTCAGTATACGACGTATACCTACCACTGCCTGGCCCTAACCTTCCCCATACAAAAAGGTATTTCACTTTCTATACCAGCGCAACCCAGAAGCCTATTCTAAATGTAAAGCAGTAGGACCACGGCTGATCTCATCAACATGAACAATATTGTGAKGTGAACCAATAAATAACAACTTGTTTATCTGGTGACCATGGCATCTCTGTCCTGCAGTTTTGTGGAGTAAATAATGAAACAATGTTCAAACATACACACAATGGACGTTTCAGCTTGCGCCTCCCTCAATGTGTCTCTGTCCGGTGCAGGAGATAGTGGAGACGGTAATAGGGGAGGATGGGGAGGAGTATCCTGCGGTGGTGGTGGAGGAGGTTCCCAGTGCCCAGGTGGAGCAGTGCTACGCTGCCCAGGTGCTGGTCTACGATGACGGGACCTACCTGATGCAGGACGTGGGAGACGAGCAGGAGGTGGTCACAGAYGTGGTGGAGACAGGTGAGAGGGCTGCAGGGAAAGAGGTGGGGGTACAGGGTTGGACAGTGACGTATTTCAGCAGTGAGATGGAGGGTTTGGATTGTGTCGATAGAGAGACGTGCAAGGGTTGGCTGCTTAATCTTTGCTTTAGAGAGGGAAGCAAGAGGAGTGTGGGTGTTAGACATAACTTAGCTCCTTAAGAGTTGACATTGCCACAGAGTAGTAGTGGGACAGTGTTGTTTCCATCCAGGACCATCTCAATAAAGGACATCTGGTGGTGTATAAGCTGAGCCCATTGGAAGAATGACAGAAGCCATTGATGCTTGAGGGAGGGGASAGTTTTATTGGATGTTGACCAATGACCACCCTAAAGATGAAACTACTTCTGTAGGCATTTGTTGCTATGCACGATCAAACATGGAATGGGAGGAGGGTCGTAAAGGGGAAAAAAGGGAATGAGTGCGATAAAGGCTACACAGTTTACTACCCTTTTCTCAAAAGTACTTCGCCTCACCCCTCATTTTTTACAGAAAGACAACAGCTGTCTTGCCCAGCTAACTGTTTCCAAGGGGGATTGTTTGTGGTGTCTGCGGTTATAGGGCCCCAGGCATAGGGCGGTATGGTTAAATAATCATTGAAATAAACTAGTTGAATGAACATTACATTGACTTGAAATGTAGAATGGATTTTCACTTCTCTAACCTCTCTCTCTCCTTCCTCCTCTTCCCTCATCGCTCCTGTGTTGTCGTAGTAGAGGTGTCATCACATGGGGGTGCCATGTGCTTTGATAAGACCTTCGAAGCYGCRGAGGCCCTTCTTCACATGGACTCCCCTWGCAGTTTCCATGGAGACCGCAACAACACAGGTAACCACTCAACCCCTCCCCCACTGACCTTGCTGGGGACTAGGCATTACAAGTGGGTAGGACATGATGCCGACTGTTTATACATTTCTTTTTGCCGTGTAACCCGTCAGTTCATTGTACCAATAAATTTGTTTTATTACCATTTACCAGTCTGAGTTGAATCACTGCTCTGTGGTTGTAATAATGCAAACTATTGTCTCTGTGTGTGTCTCAGTGGAMGACGTGATGATGGAGACTGTGGTGGAGGTGTCTACAGAGTGTGAGCCCATTGAGGAGGACAGCTTCCCTATACCCCCCGACTACGAGCCTCCCTCTGCCAAGAAGAAGAAAGGTSTGCCTCCGACACCAACCAAATGCTTTCGTACTGTCTGTCTCTGTGTTGATCACCGTGTCCAACCCAGTATTAAGAGTTGTATATTATAAATCAAATTTTATTAGTCAAATGCGGTGAGTACAACTTTAGTGAAATGCCTACTTACGAGCCCCTAACCAACAATGCAGTTTAAAAAAAAATATGGATAAGAGATAAAAGTAACAAGTAATTAAAGAGCAGCTGTAAAATAACAATAGCGAGACTATATACAGGGGGCTACCGATACAGAGTCAATGAGCGGGGACACCGGTTAGTTGAGGTAGTATGTACATGTAGGTAGAGTTATTAAAGTGACTATGCAGAGATGACAACAGAGTAGCAGAGAGTGGGGGGGGGGGCAGCAATGTAAATAGTCTGGGTAGCGATTTGAGTAGATGTTCAGGAGTCTTATGGCTTGGGGGTAGAAGCTGTTTAGAACCTGGACCTAGACATGGCGCTCCGGTACCGCTTGCCATGCGCTAGCAGAGATAAGTCTATGACTAGGGTGGCTGGAGTCCTTGACAATTTTTAGTGCCCTCCTCTGACACCGCCTGGTGTAGTAGTCCTGCATGGCAGGAAGTTTGGCCCCAGTGATGTACTGGGCCGTTCGCACTACCTTCTGTAGTGCCTTGCGGTCGGAGGCCGAGCAGTTGCCATACCAGGCAGTGATGCAACCAGTCAGGATGCTCTCGATGATGCAGCTGTGGAACCTTTTGAGGATCTCAGGACCCATGTCAAATCTTTTTAGTTTCCTGAGGGGGAATAGGCTTTGTCGTGCCCTCTTCACAACAGTCTTGGTGTGCTTGGACCATGTTCGTTTGTTGGTGATGTGGACACCAAGGAACTTGAAGCTCTCAACCTGCTTCACTGCAGCCCCGTCGATGAGAATGGGGGCATGCTCGGTCCTCTATAGGAAGTGTACTAAGTTGTTTTGTTTGTTTCCTTGCAGGGGGAAGGAAGTCGAAGACACAACAGCCTCAGCCTGACACCAACTGCACCATTGACCTGGGGATCAGGAAGAGACCCAGAGAGGGAAAAGGTACCCCACACAGCAGGGGCTAGGGTTTGTCAAGCCCATGAAGGGCTGCTTCTCTATGTAGAGCAACTCAAGCTAGCAAATCACACTCAAGCTAGCAAATCACACTCAAGCTAGCAAATCACACTCAAGCTAGCAAATCACACTCAAGCTAGCAAATCACACTCAAGCTAGCAAATCACACTCAAGCTAGCAACTCACACAGGCTGATTCAGGAATCAGCCTGTGTGAGAGGTCCTCTATGAATGACGTTGGTCTTCTCTCTCCCGCTGTCCTCCAGGGAGCACCACCTACCTATGGGAGTTCCTGTTGGATCTCCTCCAGGACAAGAACACCTGTCCCAGGTACATCAAGTGGATGCAGCGGGACAAGGGCATCTTCAAACTGGTGGACTCCAAGGCGGTTTCCAAACTGTGGGGCAAACACAAGAACAAACCTGACATGAACTACGAGACCATGGGCCGGGCACTCAGGTAACCACGGGATACCATTCTGTTTGATAGGCAATTCCTCAKTATGGTTAGTGAGTAAGGCTGGCTGTTGTTGACGCAACATATCTTTACTACTTTTATGCTAAGGAATGACTAATGACATTCTAAATTTTGTCTAGAATGCCTGTTTAAAATGCATGCATTTGACCCTTTTAAAGTCCCCTTTTCAAAATACATGCTAGGCTGTGACACTTGTGTTAAATAACATCTTGGGTTGTARTTCCGCACGTATTCTGAGTGTAAGTGCAGTCGTCTGACTGGTAGGGTTGTCCCTGTCTAGGTARTACTACCAGCGGGGGATATTAGCGAAGGTGGAGGGTCAGAGACTGGCTTACCAGTTTAAAGACATGCCCAAGAACATCAGGGTGATCGACGATGACGGGGATGAAGAGGGCGAGGAGTGTGAGGGGGAACCCTCTGAGCACCACCGGGCGGTCCAGACCCTGACCCTTGACCCTGCCACCTCCACCCAGACAAAGCAGAGCTACGTCACTGTCGTCCCCACTGCGTCCGGCAACAGGTGAAGCATGATTAATCATGAAATAATTATGCATGCTCTCTCTGTGTACATCTTCATACAAATGCACAGTGAACTCATTTGGAAGGTTCATGAATAAATTGTTTTTTGTTTCTGTCTGATGTACAGGACCATGCGTTTGGCCATGCCCATGGTCATGACWACGACGCTGGGTCAGATGACCCTCAACTCCTCCACCGTCTTCACCACCCAGGCTCCCATCACCCTGGGCAACGCCCATGCCAGCGGGCCCAAGCTGGTGATCCAGACCCTGCCCACCATGATGCCCTCCGGGGCCAAGAGCGGAGAGAAGATCACCATCATCACCATCCCTGCGGCCCAGCTAGCTCAGCTAACGCAGGGCAACCTCTCAGCCCAGCTCTCAGGCCAGCTAGCTCAGCTCATACAGGCCAAACCAGTCACCCAGCTCATACAGGCCAAACCAGTCACCCAGCTCATACAGGCCAAACCAGTCACCCAGCTCATACAGGCCAAACCAGTCACCCAGCTCGTGCAGGCCAAACCAGTCACCCAGCTCGTGCTAGGCCAAGCCAGTTCCAGCCCGTCGTGCACGCAACCAGTCACCCAGCTCGTGCAGGCCAAACCAGTCACCCCAGCTCGTCACACTGGCAGGCCAAACCGTCACCTCAGCTCGTGCAGGCCAAACCAGTCACCCAGCTCGTGCAGGCCAAACCAGTCACCCAGCTCGTGCAGGCCGAACCAGTCACCCAGCTCGTGCAGGCCGAACCAGTCACCCAGCTCATGCATGTAAACCGCCGACGCTCCAGATATGCAGAAACAGCCCTCCGCTCATACTGGCAAAGCCTGTGACACAGCCCCAACCAGCAGCTACCTGCGGCCGTCCCCTGTAGGTATACACAGCCCCCCTCCCTCCTTCACGCTATGTACAAGCCCTTCACCCGTAAGAGGCCCCGCCGACAAGGCCTCACCACCGCTCCCTGAGGAGCCTCCCCCAGTGCTCGCTGGAGCGTGCAGCGAGCTCGAGCCAGACATCCTCGCACGTTCGATCGAGTGGCGGATCTGTCAGTTGGGCTGGTATGCGCATTCACCTGGGGTGCGGTGTCCTGAGTCCCTCTGCTCACGAGGGTCAACAAAAGTGGCCCTGAAGTCTTGAACTGAGCCTGGGCACTGCTCATATTGACACTGTTTGAAGTAGTCTTCACTTCCATCCTTCTCTCACTGGGCAGTGGAGCTGTTTGGACCATACAGAGTAGGAGAGCTTGACTGGCCTCAGTTGGGCGCCTAGTACCAGGAAGCTAGTCTTCAAACTGGAGCTGCAGTGCCCTCCGTCCTCCACATCAGAAACCAGGAAGACAAGAGAGGAAAAGGGACTTTGTAAACATACTCTTTAGAAGCTCGTTGGAACTCAAACGACAGGCAAGCCTAAGATTGTAAATCCTTTTTTAAAATCAAAAAAATAATATAAGGAAGGTCTTTGTGTAAAACCTTTTTGATACTCTGCAGCAGGTTACGTATGATGTATTCGAAGTTCGATGCAACTGCAGTTCTTTTGTATCATAGTTGGAATCTTTGCTTTGGCTTTTCATCTGACTTTGTTGGTTCCATTTCAGTCTGTATGGCTATCGGCAGTAGTAGTACACACAGCACTGTCCCTCAACCTCAATGTTCTTTTGTGTTTCTTTTTTACTGTTCAGGTTTGGGAGCGAAAGGATGTTTGTGTCAAGAAAAGACGAATTTAGATAGTATATCCCACATTTACGCTATTTTCTTGTACTCGCTGTATTGATGTAGATTTAAACTGAAATGTATTATAAAAACTAACATGAATAGAAAATCTCGTCTCAGTCAATGCTTGTTGGCACTGAATCGCTTTCAAATACTTACAAATATTCAGTTGGATTTAGTTGGTCTTGTTGATAGTACATTTTTTGAAGCTGAGGTTCCTGTACGGCTGCAAGCCTGGACCCTGACAAGCGTCTAAATGGTTGCTACACAAGGGGCTGAAAGGTGAAAACGGCACCGTAAACACCTGTATCCTCCTTAAACCAACCAGGTCTCGCATGCTCACATTTGGTTTTACATAAATAGGGAAAATTCTACCTTTTTCTGCGTTATATTCATCTCCAGCACACCACCAACATCATTGTGAGATGGCACATTGTTTTGTAGTAAAAAAATACAATGACAATTAGTTGGCAATGCCTATCATAATTGGTTAAAATCACACGATGCGGTCATTGGAAACACTTTGTTCCCTTAAGTGCACACTTTCACTCAATGGCAAATGTCCCTGTGAATATATGCTGACATAGCAGTACATGCCATGCTGCTGCTAATACTATTGTCTATACCAGGGGTTCTCAAACTTAATGGTCTGGGATCCCTTTCCTGATAGCAAATATCATCAGCCCCCCCCCCAAAAATAAAACAGCACAACTTGAGTGAAGGGGAAAAAAGCATACAGGAGTTTTACTATGACCTTGGCAGCGCATAGCCGGACAAACAAGTCTCGGGCTCTGGGAAGGAACATTTAAAGGCCCGACTCTTGGCATTTCTCAAGCTAAATTCCTATAATTCTACACATTGTCATGGGGCGGAGATTTGTTGTTTGAAGTTTTGAACATCAATACAGTGGCTTGTGAAGTATTCACCCCTTGGCATTTTTCCTATTTTGTTGCCTTACAACCTGGAATTAAATAGATTTTTGGGGGTGTTTGTATCATTTGATTTACACAACATGCACTTTTTTTTTTGTTTTTTGTGTGAAACAAACAAGAAATAAGACAAAAAAACAGAACTTGAGCAGGCATACTATTCACCCCCCCCAAAGTCAATACTTTGTAGAGCACTTTTTGCAGCAATTACAGCTGCAAGTCTCTTGGGTATGTCTCTATAAGCTTGGCACATCTAGCCACTGGGATTTTTGCCCATTCTTCAAGCAAAACTGCTCCAGCTCCTTCAAGTTGGATAGGTTCTGCGTGTACAGCAATCTTTAAGTCATACCACATTGCTGGTGTACAGCACTCTTAAGTCATACCACATTTCTCAGTTGGATTGAGGTATGGGTTTTGACTAGGCCATTCCAAGACATTTAAATGTTTCATATTAAACCACTAGTGTTTGCTTTAGCAGTAGCTTAAGGGCATTGTCCTGCTGGAAGGTGAACCTCCGTCCCAGTCTCAAATCTCTGGAAGATTGAAACAGGTTTTCCTCAAGAATTTCCCTGTATTTAGCGCCATCCATCATTCCTTCAATTCTGACCAGTTTCCCAGTCCCTGCCGATGGAAAAACATCCCCACAGCATGATGCTACCACCACCATGCTTCACTTTGGGGATGGTGATGAAAGGTGTTGGGTTTGCGCCAGACATAGCGTTTACTTGATGGCCAAAAATCTCAATTTTAGTCATCTGACCAGAGTACCTTCCATTTGTTTGGGGAGTCTCCCACATGCCTTTTGGCAAACACCAAACATGTTTGCTTATTTTTTTCTTTAAGCAATGGCTTTTTTCTGGCCACTCTTCCGTAAAGACCAGCTCTGTGGAGTGTACAGCTTAAAGTGGTCCTATGGACAGATAATCCAATCTCCGCTGTGGAGCTTTGCAGCTCCTTCAGGGTTATCTTTGGTCTCTTTGTTGCCTCTCTGACTAATGCCCTCCTTGCCTGGTCCTTGAGTGTTGGTGGGTGGCCCTCTCTTGGCAGGTTTGTTGTGGTGCCATGTTCTTTTCATTTTTAATAATGGATTTAATGGTGCTCTGTGGGATGTTCAAAGTTTCTGATATTTTTTTATCACCCAACCCTGATCTGTACTTCTCCACAACTTTGTCCCTGACCTGTTTGGAGAGCTCCTTGGTCTTCATGGTGCCACTTGCTTGGTGGTTCCTTTGCTTAATGGTGTTGCAGACTCTGGGGCCTTTCAGAACAGGTGTGTGTGTGTGATATATATATACACACACATACTGAGAACATGTGACAGATCATGTGACACTTAAATAAAGTCCACTTGTGTGCAATATAACTAATTATGTGACTTCTGAAGGTAATTGGTTGCACAATATATTATTTAGGGGCTTCAAAGCAAAGGGGGTGAATACATATGCACGCACCACTTTTCCGTTCTTTATTTTTTTCATTTCACTTCACCAATTTGGACTAATTTGCATATGTCCATTACATGAAATCCGAATAAAAATCCATTTAAATTACAGGTTGKAGACAACAAAATAAGAAAAACGCCAAGGGGGATGAATACTTTGCAAGGCACTGTATCCTGAAATTCTACGAGGCAGTTTTAAAGCTTAAATTACAGTTTAAGCTAATTTACTGTAATTCTACACATTTTGTTATGAGGCAGAGAGATGTTACAGCTTTAAAACTATCCTGCAATTCTGTTTCTTCTTCCATGAGTCAGTTTATATTTTATTTTATATATTTTTTTACCCTTTTTTCGTGCTATCCAATTGGTAGTTACAGTCTTGTCTCATCGCTGCAACTCCTGTACGGACTCGGGAGAGGCGAAGGTCGAAAGCCGCGCGTCCTTCAAAACACAACCAAGCCGCACTGCTTCTTTTCTTTACACAATGCCACTTAACCCGGAAGCCAGCCGCACCAATGTGTTGGAGGAATCACCGTACACCTGGCGACCGTGTCAGCGTGCACTGCGCCCGGCCCGCCACAGGAGTCGCTAGTGCGCGATGGGACAAGGGACATCCCTGCTGGCCAAACCCTCCCCTAACCCAGACGACGCTGGGATCTGAGCCAGCCGGCTGCGAGGTGATAGCCGTCAGGCTCTGCAGCAAGTCAGCCACCCCCGGGCACCCCTCAGCCTCTCCCAGCCGCTCCCAGCCGCTCCTCGCCTTCAGGTGGGTCACGGCCATGCACAGCCTCTGGCCTGTCGCCCGGCAACACAGCGTTTGCACGACGGCCACCTGATTGGTAGGCAGCATCATGGAGGAGAGATGCAGGTGGGAGGTGTGGAGAAGGCTGAAGCATGAGCGGCGGTAGAAGAGAGCACAGCTATCAGGGCCGTTGTTGCTGGCCACATCCAGGCAGGGGGACCAGGGCTTGGGCAGGAAGGAGCTTTGGTAGCCCGGGCTGGCCAGGATGGGCTGGAAGGTGTCGTAGTAGTGGTCCACTTCCTGAAGACACAGGATGTCCGGGCGGTAACTGAGGATCTGCTCCAGGTACTTCCTCTCAGCCCAGATCAGAGCTTCCAGAGGACAATGCGCAAAGCCATCTTCGCCCCCCCTAGAGCTGAGAGGAGAGAGAGCCGTTAGCAGGGACCAGTTTGGCTCAGTTGTAGAGCATGGCGCTTGCAACGCCAGGGTTTGTGGGTTCGATTTCCACAGGGGACCGGTACGAAAAACGATGAAAATTTATGAACTCTACTGTAAGTCACTCTGGATAAGAATGTCTGCTAAAAGACTAAATTGTAATGTGTAAATGTAGTTAGCTGACATTACCAGAGTAGACATAACCGTATACTGTTGTACACTTCTCCCCATTTCTGATCYTGAACGCTGAGCAGTACCATGTTCTGCAGTCTTGAGACCAATCGAGTGTACAACACATTAGGAACACCTGCTCTTTCCATGACATAAACGGACCGGGTGAATCCAGGTGAAAGCTACGATCACTTATTGATGTCACTTGTAAAATCCACTTCAATCAGTACAGCTGAAGGGTAGGAGATTTTTGAGCCTTGAGACATGGCTTGTGTYTGRGTGCCATTCAGAGGGTGAATGGGCAAGACAAAAGATTTAAGTGCCTTTGAACGGMGTATGGTAGTAGGTGCCAAGCGCACCGGTATGTGTGTCAAGAACTGCAACTCTTCGTTTTTACGCTCAACAGTTTCCTGTGTGTGTCAAGAATGGTCCCCCACCCAAAGGACATTCAGCCAACTTGACAGAACTGCGGGAAGCATTGGAGTCAACATGGACCAGCATCCCTGTGGAACACTTGACACCTTGTAGAGTCCATGCCCTGATGAATTGAGGCTGTTCTGAGGGCAAAAAGGGGTGCAACTCAATATAAGTAAGGTGGTCCTAATGTTTTGTACACTCAGACATACAGATGCTCTGGTGGTCTGTAATCTGCAGTACTCTATCATCCATCAGAGGTCTATGTACCTTGAGCTAGGATGTTCCACATCATGACCTGTATGGATGATGTGTTCTGCTGCTCATGGTTCCTGTATTGGTGCTGGTGTGTTGGGTTTGCAAGGTAGACCAGGTACCTGTGTGGCCAGGCCGGCCGGTTCTGGAGGGCTTCCACACAGTCTCTGAGCAGCTGGTCTGGGTTGGCCTGCTCCAGGCCCTCTGGGTCCTGGTCCGAGTCCTGGTGCTCTGAGTAGTAGTCCTGCTGGGCCAGGGTACCAAAGAGCCTGCTGCTGCCCATCGGACACACTGGGGACACAGAGACAACATATTAGAGATACAAAACACTGTACACAAACCGTGTGCGCACATAATCCCACCTACATACACAAACTCCCCTGACAGCTCATGAGACATTGTGAAACATGAGMGCAGAGAGTAATCCTGTTCACTCCTGTCAAGTTACCCAGCAGTCAGCATAGACTGTCTGTGGTGCAGATGTCTCTTAGGCTCTCACATGAAAGATCATGTCCGAATCCGACTAAATCGAACATCTGTAATCACTCAGTGTAGCATGGAATGCTCTTAGGTTGACAAATCAACCGCAACACATTATTTTGCTCCGTTTACCACAATAAATGTTCACAGATTAGAAAGGCTAGCAAATTCATAGGACACACCCTTTTGACAACAGTCAGGCTCGGACTCATCCTCTGCGTACCTTGGAAGCCATTTTGTGAGTGAATAGCTAGAAAGAGGACAGAGAGAGAGAGAGAGAGAGAGAGAGTAGACAGGGACTGGATATAAAAGAGAGACACAGATATGTGGTCTTACCCATCATCTCCATCCTGAGAATATGTCAGTGTGGTTTGGTGATTGTCACCACTGTTTAGTCTTGTCTGAGAAAATCAGAACTCTCTAGCTCTATTCTACTTTGACGAGCTCCTTCGCCGTCTTTCTCCTCCCTCAGGGGTTTCTGATTTTCTCTCTCACTCAATTCGGACAATCTGACTCCTCCCAATTCAGTTCTCTGCTGCTTTCAGTTCTCTCCGATTCMGTCTTCCCCAATTTCTCTCTCTCTCCGTCTCAGTCCCTCTCTAGGGTTCTGTGTCAAGTGTGACATTCCAGCTGGTGACGGTGTGACAATTTAGACCCAGTAAGCCTGTCTTGAGACTGACTAGAGGAGTAGAGGGGGACTATGAGGTCATTATCATTGCTAGTCATAAGTGACAGTGACAGTGAGGGTTTCACAGCTAGTCAGGTGGAGCTGACAGACAGATGTATCTGGACACTTGAAAAATCCACAGGGGGTGGGAGGTGGGCAGTAACACACACACATGCACACACAGGTTTAGAGTTCCGGGGGCATGGGTAGGGGAGTTACTCAATACCCAGGACAGAGTGTTCCAATGCAGGATCATGTTTAAAACTATAAACCTCTCCAGAGAGAGAAGAGGAGAGAAGAGAGAGATGAGGAAGAGAGGAGTGCAGTATTTATTTGCTACCATCTACTGACCTCTAGTGGGGTTCCAGTATCTCCTCTGGAGTTATTACTTATTCTCCTCATCTAATTTTATTGGTCACAAACACATATTTAGCAGATGTTATTGCGGGTGTCGTGAAATGCTTGTGTTCCTAGCTCCAACAGTGCAGTAATCTCTAACAATTCACAACAATACACACAAATCTAAAGTAAAACAATGGAATTAAGAAATCTATAAATATGAGGACCAGCAATGTCACAGTCCAGGGTGGGTGGTTGGGATGTATAGACATTATGGACAGTATGTGGATACTAAATATTCTGTCTGTAGAATACGTAGGATAGAATAGTATAATATATATATACACACACACACACACACACACACACACACAACCACACAACCACACCACACACACACACACACACACACACACACACACACACACACACACACACACACACACACACACACACACACACACACACACACACACACACACACACTAGTTGAATAGGATGGCATTGACTAGAATATATACATGTGAAATTAGTAAACCAGTATGTGAACATTATAAAGTGACTAGTGTTCCATTATTAAAGTGGCCAGTGATTCCATGTCTATGTACATAGGGCAGCAGCCTCTGGGGTGCAGGGTTGAGTAATCGGGTGGTAGCCGGCTAGTGACAGTGACTAAGTTCAGGGCAGGGTGGGTGGAGGCCGGCAAGTGATGGCTATTTAACAGTCTGATGGCCTTGAGATAGAAGCTGTTTTTCAGTCTCTCGGCCACAGCTTTGATGCACCTGTGCTGACCTCACCACATGGATGATAGCGGTGACAATGTCATGGCTCAGTGGTTGTTGTCCTTGATGATCTTTTTGGACTTTCTGTAGGGCTGTAGGTGTCCTGGAGTGCAGACAGTGTGCCCCCTGCCTGCGGGTTGCGGGTGGTGCAGATGCCATACCAGGTGGTGATACAGCCTGACAGGATGCTCTCAATGGTGCATCTGTAAAAAGTTTGATGCGCTGTTGCGCCTTCTTCACCACACCATCTGTGTGGGTGGACCATTTCAGATTGTCAGTGATGTGAACGAAGAGGAACTTGAAGCTTTCCACTTTCTCCACTGCGGTCCCGTCGATGTGGATAGGGGCATGCTCCCTCTGCTGTCTCCTGAAGTCCTTCATTTAGATGACGTTGAGGAGAGATTATTTTCCTGGCACCACTCCGCCAGGGCTGTCTCGTCATTGTTGGTAATCAGGCCTACTACTATTGTCGTCTGCAAACTTGACGATTGAGTTGGAGGCGTGCATGGCCACGCAGGTCATGGGGGAACAGGGAGTACAGGAGGGGGCTGGGCACGCACACTTGAGATGGGATAGGGCAGTGTGCAATGCGATGGCGATTGCATCGTCTGTGGACCTATTGGGGTGGTATGCAAATTGAGGTGGGTCTAGAGTGTCAGGTAAGGTGGAGGTGGTATGATCCTTAACTAGCCTCTCAAATCACTTCATGATTACAGAAGTGAACTTCCGGCGCCGAAAAGAGATGGCTGCCTCGCTTCATGTTCCTTGGAAAATATGCAGTATTTTGTTTTTTACGTTTTATTTCTTACATCGGTACCCCGGTAATCTTAGGTTTCATTACATACAGTCGGGAGAACTACTGAATATACGATTAACGTCAACTCATCATCGTTCCTACCAGGAATATGACTTTCCCGAAACGGATCCAGTGTTTTGCCTTCCACAACATACAATGGATCTGATCCCAGCCGGCGACCCTGTGCGACGCCGAAAAAGGGGAAAACGTGGCGGTCTCGTGGTCAGGCTTCGGACGGGCACATCGCGCTCCACTCCCTAGCATACTACTCGCCAATGTCCAGTCTCTTGACAATAAGGTGATGAAATCCGAGCACGGGTAGCATTCCAGAGAGACATCAGGGATTGCAACGTGCTCTGCTTCACGAAACATGGCTAACTCAAGGGACGCTAACGGAGTCGGTGCAGCCAGCTGGTTTCTTCAGCATCGCGCCGACAGAAACAAACATCTTTCCGGTAAGAAGAGGGGCGGGGGGTATGCCTTATGATTAACGAGAAGTGGTGTGATCATCATAACAACACACAAGAACTCAAGTCGTTCTGTTCACCTGATCTAGAACTCCTCACAATCAAATGTCGACCGCATATCTTACCAAGGGAATTCTCGTCAATCATAATCACAGCCGTATACATTCCCCCAACAGACACATCGATGGCCCTGAACGAACTTTATCTGACTCTTTGTAAACTGGAAACCACACACCCTGAGGCTGCATTCATCGTAGCTGGGGATTTTAACAAGGCTAATCTAAAAACAAAACTCCCTAAATTCTATCAGCATATCGATTGTGCTACCAGGGCTGGAAAAACACTAGACCATTGTTATACTAATTTCCGCGACGCTTATAAGCCCTCCCCGCCCCCCCCCTTCGGAAAAGCTGACCACGACTCCATTTTGTTGATTCCAGCCTACAAACAAAAACTCAAACAACAAGCTCCCGCGCTCAGGTCTGTTCAAGCGCTGGTCCGACCAATCTGAATCCACGCTCAAGACTGCTTCGATCACGCGGATTGGAATATGTTCCGCATCGCGTCCAACAACAATATTGACGAATATGCTGATTCGTGAGCGAGTTCATTAGGAAGTGCATTGACGATGTCGTACCCACAGCAACGATAAAAACATTCCCAAACCAGAAACCGTGGATTGACGGCAGCATTCGCGTGAAACTGAAAGCGCGAACCACTGCTTTTAACCAGGGCAAGGTGACCGGAAGCAGACCGAATACAAACAGTGTAGCTATTCTCTCCGCAAGGCAATCAAACAGGCTAAGTCTCAGTACAGAGACAAAATCGAGTCGAAATTCAACAGCTCAGACACAAGAGGTATGTGGCAGGGTCTACAGTCAATCACGGATTACAAAAAGAAAACCAGCCCCGTCGAGGACCAGGATGGCGCAGCAGCGCCTCTTCAACCTCAGGAGGCTGAAGAAATTCGGCTTTTCACCAAAAGCACTCACAAACTTCTACAGATGCACAATCGAGAGCATCCTGTCGGGCTGTATCACCGCCTGGTACGGCAACTGCTCCGCCCACAACCGTAAGGCTCTCCAGAGGGTAGTGAGGTCTGCAGAACGCATCACCAGGGGCAAACTACCTGCCCTCCAGGACACCTACACCACCCGATGTCACAGGAAGGCCATAAAGATCATCAAGGACAACAACCACCCAAGCCACTGCCTGTTCACCCCGCTATCATCCAGAAGGCGAGGTCAGTACAGGTGCATCAAAGCAGGGACCGAGAGACTGAAAAACAGCTTCTATCTCAAGGCCATCAGACTGTTAAACAGCCACCACTAACATTTAGCGGCCGCTGCCAACATACTGACTCAACTCCAGCCACTTTAAAAATGGGAATTGATGGAAATTATGTAAAAATGTACCACTAGCCACTTTAAGCAATGCCACTTAATACTATGTTTACATGCCCTACATTACCCATCTCATATGTATATATACTGTACTCTATATCATCTACTGCATCTTGCCATCTTTATGCAATACATGTACCACTAGCCACTTTAAACTATGCCACTTTATGTTTACATACCCTACAGTACTCATCTCATACGTATATACCGTACTCTATACCATCTACTGCATCTGCCATGCCGTTCTGTACCACCACTCATTCATATATCTTTATGTACATATTCTTTATCCCTTTACACTTGTGTGTGTGTGTAAGGTAGTAGTGTGGAATTGTTAGGTTAGATTGCTGTTGGTTATTACTGCATTGTCGGAACTAGAAGCACAAGCATTTCGCTACACTCGCATTAACATCTGCTAACCATGTGTATGTGACTAATAAAAAATTTGATTTGATTTGATTTGAAGTGAGTGCTATGGGGTGACGTCTTTCAAGCCATCTTATTTACCTAGACACTTCAAGGACTTGATAAAATCTCAAACGCATGACATCTTCTTACYACTATTCTAAGAGCTCTCTTAAATATTGTCACACACACACAGCCCTCCTATTCAAACCCTGGCTTCAGACTTACACTCTACACATTGTCCAGGCGGTCTCCATGGCGCTACATGGAGCACTCCCGCTGTCTCACTCTCTCTCTCTCCCCCTCACTCCTCCGGTCTGTTTCTCTCTCCCTCTCCAGGAGTTCTGGTGGGTAGACTATTTCTTCTGAGCAAGATTGGACTCTTCTGAAACGGATGTAATGACGTGATAGAATGTTCCAGAGCAGGSGGATGTGACTGGACTGCTCCGTGTGAGAGTTTAGGGGATTCTGCCAGCTACTCAGCATTCCTGAATAGACCAGTGCCAGTCACACTCTCCCCCACTCTGCTGATCTGGCTGCCACAATAGCTTACTATAACTGTTCTGTGAGCGCCACACACACACAGCATACAACCACACACAGGAGATATGGCACACTACATAATGATCAAATGAAATGAGAGAAGTGCGGTTTGTCTTTAGTTAATCTGTGTGATAGGGGAGGGACTGAACCGAGTGGAGTGTGATTCAATAAGCTGCTCATAGAGCACACACACACTGGAATGCTTCAGGGCCCCATTGAGCACATGAGTAATGAACTACTGCATGTACACTATGTGGAATATACATACAGTGCATTCAGAAAGTACTCAAACCCCTTCACTTTTTTCATATTTTGTTATGTTACAGCCTTATTCTCAAATGGATGAAATAAAACATCCTCAATCTACACAAAATACCCCACAATGACAAAGCGAAAACAAGTTTAGTTTTTTGTGTGCAAATGTATTAAAAATACCTTATTTATATGATTATTCAGACCCTTTGCTATGCAACTCGAAATTGAGATCAGGTGCATCCTGTTTCCATTGATCATCCTTGAGATGTTTCTACAACTTGGAGTCCACCTGTGGTAAATTCAATTGATTGGACATGGTTTGGAATGGCACACACCTGTCTTATAAAAAGGTCCCACAGTTGACAGTACATGTCAGAGCAAAAACCAAGCTATGAGGTTGAAGGAATTGTCCATAGAGCGCCGAGACAGGATTGTGTCGAGGCACAGATCTGGGGAAGGGTACCAAAAAATGTCTGCAGCGTTGAAGGTCTTCAAGAACACAGTGGCATCCGTTCTTCTTAAATMGAASTTTGGAACCACCAAGACTCTTCTGTGCAATTAGGGGAGAAGGGCCTTGGTCAGTGAAGTGACCAAGAACCCGATGGTCACCCTGACAGAGCTCCAGAGTTCCTCTGTGGAGATTAGAGAACCTTCCAGAAGGACAGCCATCTGTGCAGCACTCCACCAATTAGGCCTTTATGGTAGAGTGGCCAGATGGAAGCCACTCCTCAGTAAAAGGCACATTACAGCTTGCTTGGAGTTTGCCAAAAGGCAGTTAAAGGACTGTCAGACCATGAAAAACAAGATTCTCTGGTCTGATGAAACCAAGATTGAACTATTTGGCCTGAATGCAATGTGTCACATCTGGAGAAAACCAGGCACTGCTCATCATCTGGCCAATATCATCCCTAGGCTGAAGCATGGTGGTGGCAGCATCATCCTGTGGGGATGTTTTTCAGCGGCAGGGTATGGGAGGCTCGTCAGGATTGAGGGAAATGATGAACGGAGCAAACTACAGAGAGATCCTTGATTAAAACCTGCTCCAGAGRGCTCAGGACCTCAGACTGGGGCGAAGGTTCACCTTCCAATTGGACAACGACCGTAAGCACACAGCCAAGACAACGCAGGAGTGGCTTTGGGACAAGTCTCTGAATGTCCTTGAGTGGCCCAGCCAGAACCCGATGGAACATCTCTGGAGAGACCTGAAAATAGCTGTGCAGCAACGCTCCCCATCCAACCTGACAGCTTGAGAGGATCTGAAGAGAATAATGTGAGAAACTCCCCAAATACAGGTGTGCCAAGCTTGTAGCATCATACCCAAGAAGACTCGAGGCTGTAATCGCTGCCAAAGGTGCTTCAACAAAGTACTGAGTAAAGGGTCTGAATACTTATGTAAATGTGATATTTTTACATTTTTAATACATTTGCTTTGTCATTGTGGGGTTGTGTGTGTAGATTGGAGAGAAACATTTAATCCATTTTACAACGTAACAACATTTTGAAACAGTGATGGGGTCTGAATACTTTCAGAATGCACTGTATGATATGTGGCATCTGAGTGTTGGTGTTTCCAAAACACAAGGTTAAAGATACTGTAGCTGGTAATGCCAGTGGAGTGGATATTTTGTTTGACTCAAGTTATTCAACTACGGAAGAACACGATTTTATCTGTGTAGTCAGTTGGCCATACATACTTTACATCTCCCTAGAGGACAACAAAAAAGACGAAGGAAATCGTTTCAACAATCGGTATGTAGGCCTACTCATTTATTCTGTAGAACTAAATCAATTGTTCTCCATTAGAAAAACTGCATTGACAGCACAGCAGGCCCTGCCTATCTATCTACAGGCCTACATTTCAATTGGAGAACAGAATCTCTCCTTAGGAATGCATCAGCGTAGAATGAGACAATCACATGACTGCTCCAGGCAATTATCAAATGAAGGATGGGAGTATGGAAGAGATTAGTCAGTCGGGTAGTCAAATGAAAAGATCATTCTCCTAATCCTAATTTTGAATACATTGAATGCTGATGGTTTATACATTTTGCCTGCCTCCCAACCCCAGATGATTTACCCCAAATGCCCCTTGTACTCCTGCCCATGAATGGGAGGGAGATGTGAGGGGGAACAGCAGAAAATTGCCTGGCCCGGCCGCCTCACTTTCAGAGTGTTTCTGTGTGTGTGTGTGCACATTCTTAATAAGGAAACCTCGAGTCGTAACACATTATGTAACCCTAATCTCATTAAAACAGGCAATGCGCCAACGGGGGGGGAAAAACTTTTAGTTTCTTCCTTCCCCTCGTCATTAGATAATAGTTTAATCCACTAGTGGAATTAAAACCAAACACATTCCTTCCTCTGAGGATTTACCATTAGTGGGTGAATGTAGCTAGTTATGAAACCCCCTCAGGCCCACTCTATAGATCAGTGTACTGTTAGTTGTCTGGTTACAGAGAGGTACAGTGGCTTCTATCACCATGACCTGCTTTTACTGACATGATGGAACCTAAAATAACTCAACCCCTCTCTGATTCTGATCTGTGCCTTCATAGCTCCTCCTCAATCAGCCTTCACCTTTTAACCTCTGACTGTAACGGCTCAGAAACACTACTTCAATGAAGAACAAGGTGCGCTGCCTATGGCCTGTGCCGTCTCTGATCCGGTCCAGAGCATGGGCCAAGCCAGTGTAAATGTACATGTGTTTATTTGCTAGCAGCAACATAATKATTTGTTTATCTACGACATGTATCAATCATTTGTGTTGCAGTGAATATCAGTTTGTGTGGAGCTTGTATTGGCTTTAATTAGGCAATGAGTAACAGGGTTGGGGGAAAGAAATCAAGTAAACACAGAATAGCCAGAATGCAAGATTCAATACAATGTTAGAGATGTGTAATTGATTAACTGAACTGTTGAACATTTGCTGAAATATATATTTTTTAAACAAATCTATTCTACTGTAGTTTTCACAAGAACATCAATACTTCTTTTTCATAAAACCCCTAAACTTGGCACCCATGCAGGGGATCCATTCAGGTGCAAGATAGACACTTCTGCAAGTAGTGGTAAAAATACAAGTGGTCAACCTTCTCTCTTATAGTTTTTGAAACCTGTAAAATCTTTATATATCCTTTCAACTAGGATGTCCTCCTGTGCACAGCTGACAGTCACACCAGCTACAACCTGTGAGAAAGATTTGACCTGTACCTGCCAGTAGTAAGCATGGATCTTTTCAACTTCAGCTCTCTATTCTGTATCTTCAGGTAAGGCAGTCAACATAACTTGGTACATTTGGGCACTTGACCTCTAAGAGTCCAAAGTGTGGTCTTACACTGGGATCAAATATGATGCCATCTGGAGAGGATCCTAACCACGGAGCATCTGGTGCACTACGAAGCCACACGGAAAGGTTAACATTCTCCAGTTGTGTAGTACTCCTGTACAGCCATGGCTCCATGGCTAGCCCCCTCTTCATCTCCATGGTCTGCATACCAGATCCCTTCAACATCCGCTCAGCTAGGTGGTCAGCTGAGGTTCTCCCCGGACATGGCAAACCTCTCGGAAATGAGAGGATGTTATTCTCATTTCCTGAGCTGATGCCGTTCTAGGCTGCTGCTCTGCTCCCTTGTAGCAACCTGGACTTTGTGTGACAATCTCGTAGGTTGTCTCTAATGCCTTGAGGTGGAACTGCTCCTGATGGCTAAGGACGTAAGCACACTGGGAAGCCTGAAGCCTGTAGCCATCTAATGGAGTATTGGTGGAGAAGGGCATCGGCAATCTTCACAATTTCACGGGTCTTTGGCTGTGGAAGCTGATAGGACAGAACACTGCGGCTTGCACTGGCCCAAAGGCGGACTCAACCAGGGGCACGTCAGCTGACATTTCCATTGTTGTCACAAGAGGGGCAGTAAGTGGAGAAAAGTTGGCATACGTTTCTGAGAAACGGAGAAGGTCCATGTCAGCGTAGAGAGAACTTCTGCAAAATATTTAAAACCTTTAACATCAGGTTGGAGAGATTACTATGACAAAGACTCATGTAACTTTTCCAGAAACAGCACAAGCCCGAAAGTTCAAATAAAATGAATTAAAATATACAMATTTATAGATTATATATTTCCCCCCAGTCTTTGTCCCAAACATTTGTCATTACATCGTAAAGACGCCACTGTTTAGGCTTATCATCTGGATACAAAAACAATCACAAGAAAAAAAATTCTAAAATGTTCCCATTCTAGTAACCTCCAACTTACGTTATTCCATCAGCACACGAGTTAGTATGTTTACAGAACTCTATCATATCAACCCGACCTGGTTTCACACCCTAATTAACAACYATTTACTGTTACATAGGCTGAATACTTTTCAGGTGCATTTTTTTATTGATATTGATAGACTCACAGGTGTTCTTGGCTTGTGCCAACGCTGTTCTGTGTCTGTGCAGCTGTGAACTGGTGGTGCAGCAGGAATGTTTAGTTGAGAGTAGTGTACTGTCTGGTAAAGAAGGGCCACCAGATGATTGCACAGAGCACTTCCTGCAACACAGGAGCAGTGGCTTTGGACCACTATCACTGGTACGGAGTGCTTTAACACCATCTGTGAAGATAAGTGTGATGAAAGACTGAAGTGAGAAACAAGAATGATGCGGCCCATAAATAACAATAAACATAGTAGTGTCTAGTCTTCTTAACTATGGGCTCATTTAACTATACAGGAATACATTGTGTCTCAGTAACACAATTACCAAACACTGCATCAACAGATCTTTACCAAATAACCTGTTAAGTGGGCAATTCTAAATTGGGATTGGGACCCATCATTAATATCTATCTACTGATAAGATTAAACGTTGACACTGTCTCCCAACACGTTTTGACCATGATGACAGTGTCTCACAGGAGATCAAGAGGTTAACCTCTTGAAGCTAGGGGGCAGTATTTTTATGTTTGGAAAAATAATGTTCCCAAAGTAAACGGCCTATTTCTCAGGCCCAGATGCTAGAATATGCATATAATTGACAGATTCGYATAGAKAACACTCTAAAGTTTCCAAAAGTGTCAAAATATTGTCTGTGAGTATAACAGAAATGATTTTGCAGGCAAAAACCTGAGGAAATCCAACCAGAAAGRGCCTCTTATTTTGAAAAATCCCTGTTCCATTGCCTGCCTTTAATCTATTTAAAGGGATATCAACCAGATTCCTTTTCCAATGGCTTCCACAGGGTGTGAACAGTCTTTAGACATAGTTTCAAGCTTTTATTCTGAAAAATGAGCGAGATTTATCAAATRGCTTCAGTGGACTACCAGATGTCCTTCGATTAGTTCATGTGCGCGAAAGTGGTAGCTCGACATTTTCTTTCTCTCTTGTATTGAATAGTTTACCGTCCGGTTGAAATATTAT
This sequence comes from Salvelinus sp. IW2-2015, assembly GCF_002910315.2. Lineage (NCBI taxonomy): Eukaryota > Metazoa > Chordata > Actinopteri > Salmoniformes > Salmonidae > Salvelinus > Salvelinus sp. IW2-2015. The sequence continues at coordinate 14,550,492 of NC_036848.1, forward strand.
CGATTATTTATGTTAAAAACAACCTGAGGATTGATTATAAAAAACGTTTGACATGTTTCTACGAACTTTACGGATACTATTTGGAATTTTCGTCTGCCCTTCATGACCTGCACGAGCCTGTGGATTACTGAACATAACGCGCCAACCAAATGGAGGTTTTTGGATATAAAAATAATCTTTATCGAACAAAAGGAACATTTATTGTGTAACTGGGAGTCTTGTGAGTGCAAACATCCGAAGATCATCAAAGGTAAGCGATTACTTTTATTGCTTTTCTGACTTTCGTGACCAAGATACATTGCTGCTAGCTGTTTGTAATGTTCTGTCTACTGATCGATAAACTCACACAAACGCTTGGATTGCTTTCGCTGTAAAGCATATTTTCAAAATCTGACACAACAGGTGGATTAACAACAAGCTAAACTGTGTTTTGGTATATTGAACTTGTGATTTCATGAAATTAAATATTTTTAGTAATTATCTTTGAATTTTGTGCTCTGCAATTTAGCGGATGTTTACGAAAATGATCCCGCTAAAGGGATCTGTGCGCCAAGATTAACAAGGTCCCTAGTAGCTATCTATAACCTTTCCCTACTCTCATGCTGTGCGGCTTTTCACTCTCCCTCATGGACCTGTGACAGGCAGCCCTCACGGTGATCTCCCCTGTCAATGTATCTTTGTTATTATTTTCAGCTAGCAAATATAGCTAGCAAGCATAACTTAACCAAGCTAACGAAAATACACACATTCTCAGGTAGATTCTGTCAACGTTACATAATTTTACGAAGTAACTTATTCATCAATCTTACGCAAGTTAAACTAGCTAGCTACAGTTATAGTAGTTAAATTTAGCTGCTAATGATTGTAGCTAGCGTAATGTTATATCTGTCACTGATCCTTGGTAACTACCCCTTGCATACAGATTGTCTTTGTCGCTTCCTATATACATCTTAAACCCCTTTTTCATTTGTAGCTGGAGTCTCGGAGGCTGATTTAACAATTGATGTATCACTGGCCATTAAAACTAATTTACTATTTCGATAAGGCAGACGGTCTCTCGTTCACGTACATCCTAGTAAACTAAACTGCGTCACATACTATCTGCTCTAGCTAAGTGAACGTCTGAGTTATTTTGAATGGATGCCTTTGTGTATCGAACAACCACCTACACTGACCGGAAACGTTTGTTCGGAGATATCGGTATAAGGAGAAGTGTGTGTTGCTTTTTAGAACTGTTTCGTACTGAATGTCGAGTAGTGGAAACGAGGAACACTATAAAGGGAGCATAAGTGATATTGACAACGCTGGTACAAGCTAGTATTTTCTCTATTCTATTCACGTAGCAGATGTCTGGTATTCCCTGAGTTCCGAGTATACTATATCGCCTCCTGCCTGCAACTGAGGGTGGCGTATTGCACACGCTATTATGCTAACGCATATAGTTGTGATTTCGCTCCAATGCGCTTGTTACATAGAAAGATCCCGCGGCACAAGAGCCAGTTATATATATGATTACACATCATACTTACTCTCCTGTATACAAGAGTGTGTTGTGCCGACGTTCATGTCACAAAAACTAACGTTATTTTTTCACATCACACGTCTTACTCACTACGAGAGATGTCTGCATTATGAGTAACAAGCTAAAGGTTATGGACTACAATGAGTGTGAGGCATACATTCTACTAATCTATGACATCGACTCCAACAGAAAGAAGAAAAGTTTCTCCAATTCTATATTGTTTACCAATCGACAAGAGAATCTTATCATTTTATAATTGCTTTGCTAACTACTGTTAGTATATCATCACAAAATTCGCATTAAGTGGTTAGAAGTTGTAACATTAACACTTAAATCTGGACTCGCTCGCAGACTAATAATATAAGCAAGCTTAGGAAAATTCCAGTTATGTCGGATCACTAGGACCCGTTTACCTTGATTTAATAAGACTTCTAACACACGATATGGTACTCTAGTGGTTCCCAGCATCCTCTATTCTACATGCGTGGTCATGTGTGCCTTGTTTTTAGTAAATTGCATATTGATATTACAACATTTATCGGGTCATCACCATATATGCCGCTGAAGATTCTTCGTCTTACTAGAGAGACAGATATTGTCGGTCTCCCAGTAGCGGTTTGTCTCTGTAGGTGGGCCTTGCCGCGCGATCGCATGGCGTGGTAGCTCATACCCTTATGAGCGCCTATAGTATATCTGGTGAGTCCTTGTACGGAGCGCGTCAGCAATAGGTGTCCCCAGTTGGCGAGCTCCGGTATTCAGGCATTTGTGATAATTGGCGGCAGCGCGAATGGATTTGGAACTCGGCAAACGTTTCATTGTGGTGGAGATATAGAGAAATAATTTATTTATTTTCTCTTTTAGTATCTTGACATGATTTGCGCTCTAAATCAAAAATAAGACGATCGATAGATTGGAGGAAAGCTCAAGGCTCAGTGCTACATTGCATAATATACTATAGTCATACGAGCCCATCTACCAGATAGTCTGACCTTACGGCATGGTGTTAAGAATAGAGACATTTTCAAAGCTTAGCAGTTATGTTCTTGCTCCTAGAAAGGCCACTCATTAGTAGACGAGGGATCACGCTCCATCTGTCCAAATAATCTCGCTATAATTTATGATAAGTTTGCGAGATCAGATCGGGGTATGCATAAGCTGTGGCACCAGGGTACGCCGATTAGATGGTGTATTTTACTTTTTTGGTGAGATATGTCTCTTTGCCGATGAGAGGAAAGAAGTGTGGAACTTCTCCGTTCTGGGCCAGGACATGCATACGTTCTACTGTTTGTTATCGTCTGAGGATTAGAGAGGAAGCGAGTGGGACTCTTGTCACAAAGGCTCGCAGAATCCTCCCATTCTTCTCCATGTCGGGCGAGTGAAGTCTTTGACTCGGTGTGTGGTGCAGAGCAGTGAGCTCTTGCCTCAGTGCGGTGCTATCTTGGCTTGTCCAGGAGGGTCACTCGTCTGTCATCTTCACCATATATATAGGTATGGTCTAGTCCTACGTTTGTATAGGATGTAACACTATTGTTGTATGTAAGTCGTGTATATAATATTGTGGAACTCTATGAACGCTCACCTTTGGTCGAGCATATTCTCCTGACAGAGACACATCCTCCGTTTTCAGAGCACGCTTTATGCATTAGATGCTTGTCGTGCATAGAGTTGACATGACCAAATTGGTATCATAATTTCGCACCACAAGGCAATAGTCTGCACGGACAATTAAGAAGTGCTCTTGGCGTGTTACATAGATTAGTGACGCATAAGCTGGAGACTAACAAGGGTATCCAAAGGTCATGAGGATGGGGAGGTCTGGAACTTTTAAAAAAGAATCCCTCGACATATTCTAAAATACCTGGGATCTGAATAAGAACCTTTGATGGCTGGATGCTAGTAATCACACGAAAAGAAGAGACTCTGTGTGCGTGTCCAAGGTAGGCCTACCACACCTCGCTAGGCCATCAACTAGTTACACTCCAGTCTCTGGACTCCGGTTATGAAATATATCAGGTCATATAATTATTCGCAACCCATCTTAATTGTATAGCAGTGTGAAAAACTTTATGTTGTCCACTGTCGCCGCTACCCTCGACGAACCTCTGTAGGCACCCAGGGCTGCGACTTACTCCAGGGAGTAACTCGCTCGCGCGCTACGATAAGCGCTACTCCACATCTAGCAGTGCAACACCACAGAAGAAGATGCTATAGCGTCCTACAAATTCAAATATAACATTTCGTCATACACCATCTACTCTGTTCCGCTGGATCGCATAATACAACGAGCATGCAAAGACACCGAAAACCTTAAACGCTACACATCTCAATGGGCTCGAGAAGTCAAAGCAGCTCTCACCATATCGTGATCTCAAAAAGAGTGTAGTATATGTAGCCTGGGAAATTGAAACGACGACAACGAGAGCTAATCTAGCTGAGTCCATTATCGACTCACAGCTACACACGCAGTATGAACACATACAACAACAGTCATGCCAGATTGTGCAATTTCCGAGGCAGATGAATAGTGAACTGATTCAGAACCAAGTCAGTAATCAACATAATGAGGATAGAGACTATATTCACTTCTCAAACCTTTTTGACTAGTATATAACTCTTACAATACCAGAGTGACATCATCACATATATAACAGAACACCCAATGTTAGCACAAATAACTCCAACATATTCAATAAGTTTTGTTCGATAATCGTGCAATATTTAATACCACATAATCTCGTGTACTGAATGTTGCGATAGTGTGTTCAAGAAATGCCTCCAAGAGACTACCGGTATGAAAATTGAGTCACAGCGAATGCTCGCACGCACAGTCTCCAGCTACGGGCTAAGCATCACCATTAGAGGCACAATCTGATATATTATAGTCTGAGGAGTAACAAGTGATCACTAGGGTATATTTTTTCCAGAAACGTTATATAGATTACTCACTTGTGTACTATTAATGCAACGCGCTGTGTCAGATTACAAAAGATAGAGCTATCATCAGTAGTCTCACTACGCTATAGAGCAAATAAGCACATACCCATTGAAGCAATAAGCGTGGATAAGTACGTGACGTCGCCACGAATATTCTAGATAGCAACATTACTGTCGTAGCATCTCCTCACTGTGCACATTTCTCATATAAGTACAATATCCATGTAGAGAGGTATCTTATCACCTCATATAAAAGGAAGCACGGAGAGGGAGTATCTATTCACACTTTATCTTGGTAAAAATTGCTTTTATATTCCGAGAGCACGTCGCTACACGGAAGATCCCCTAACTACCACACTGACGCATAAGCTAATCAGATCGAACTTTCTTTTTGTGTTCGATCATAAATTGGAGGAGCGCGAGGTTAGTCCCATTGTACATTATATTGTCGCAGTAGCTCAACTCTCTTAGAGCTAGGCTTTAGTGTGAGTTACATAGGGGTTGTCACAATTACGGACTCTCGCATGGCTAGATGCTAGGCAGACAACGCAGTATCTGTGAGCGAAACCTAAGTTAATAAAGAGACGCTTAGCTATATTATATAGAGACTAACGTTCGTAAGCAAATTATAATACCTCGTGTGCATAGATATAGACTGAGTAAGTAGCATATTATCAATTGCTTACAAGCGTGTCAAATAGAAGGACTATGTTATCATATATCCATTCGTCCCAATAAAAGTTCGACATAACGGGAATAAGCAAGTTTCTCATTATCCCAATCGTCCAGCGAATTTGATAGACTATAGAGTCCGTAAAAAGTCAACGTGCCCGACAATAGGCACGCGTATCTAGCGAGCTCGAATTAGAGAAATTCATAGTTGCATGTGCATTAGAAAGGCGTTGAGAGAATAGGATGTCTCTCCATGAGCATATTCGAGACAAGACTCCTACTGATACGCATTATCGACTCGCTCCGATGAGCGCTCGCGCTGCTCCCCTGAATATCTCTACCAGCAGAGAATATTCACAGGTGAAGCTCATCACACTTGAACTTCGTCTATCATCAACCAACCGTCTGACACACACGCATGGACAGCACGCGTAGAGAAGACTATCAACACGCAACAGGATGCATCTACATTCCCACAAGGGCACACTCACTCAGAATCAACGAGGCGGACCTTGCACGTTTTGAGAGCACTCTGGATCCAATCAGAGCAGGCCATAGAATGACTACAAGCGCTAATCCTGTTTATCGAGCACTCTCTTATCAATATTCAGTTAATTTATTTATGCGTGTCAACCAGTAGTAAGGACATTTCCATAGGTTGTCTACGCTGGATCTCTATTGTTGCTGACAGTGGCGGTCCGTATGCTAACACAAACTATGGAGCAAACTTCTCAGCTGTCCCAAATGTTATCTTAAATCTGGACGCTCGTTTTATGTAATTTTTCAGAGCATCATACGGAATAAATGTTCATTGACAATAGATATCGCTTTCTATAAACAGCTACCACAAGATACGTGAGTATGCAACGAGACATCTCTCTAGGCCTCTAAACCACTCGCGTTTATATTCTCTATTTTACTCGTTGTATAGTTAGGTATACTCATTGTATAACTTGAGTTTTTGTTAGCTTTAGTGTGTGCTGACTCATTTCTCTTCTAACCAGTGATAAGTGTTGACTCGCATCTTATTTTTCAAAAATGTGATTGCAATTTGTTTACGGTTCTTGTTCTAGATACTCCCTATGGTTTCTTATGACTATAGTAGGCCGCGCATTTTCGGCTTATGACCTTGTAGATCCAATTAGACACGTTTCATATCGTCCATCTCTGGGTGTGTCTAGAGTAGCGGAAGTGGAGCAATCCTTACGACTATGGGACTTGGTGATTCCTTGCGTAGTACCTCGTGAGTATGGAGACAGCACCACGCTCTTCGCGATGTTCGACAACGCATTCTAGGCGCGCACTTAAACTATATGAGTGGCTTATCTTGGCTCTCTCTCATAGAGCATGAAACATAGTTAGCGACTGGAGCGGTCCTTGCAAGACCCTTCGCTTAATCAGGGTTTGCTCTGGCAATTAGTGATGGGGCGTACGTGAGGACTCACCAAGAGTTTTGATGAAGCGCAGCTGCGTACATTGTCACGCATTGATCTTTCACTAAGTCATCGTACTAGCTTATTCAATCTAATACTGAGTCCACATCCTCACACTTAATTATCATTATTGAAATGTACCTACCACATGGACTTTAGAGCACGTGCAGTGCGACACCAAGATACATCTTGAGGTTGGTGCATGCAGTTGAGCCCGGTTTCTCGAGTGCGTTGGCCAATATGCCACCAAGTGGTGTAGCAATGTAGCTGCAAATACCTTTAATGATTGGGAAATTCGTACGGTAGATATTTCTTGTCTATATATTCAGAATTGTAGACGTTCGCAACAAAGTGTACCCACTTTTGTGAGAACAGGTCATCTAGATGTGAGAGATCTAACAAAACGATACAGAGACCACATATTTTGGTATGTTCTCTCTCATTGTCCGATTATATGCGTGTCGAAGCATGATAGATTCTTATTGCAAATTTGAGTTAATCTAGACTTAGATTATATAGACTAGCTTGCTGTAGTCGAGTCTTATTGTAAAGGAGCTACTAATATTTATATAACTGATATACAATGCTACGACTCATTTTTTGCTCGATACGTGGTGGAGAGAAAACAGCGCTCTTCGCCACAAAATATCTGGAAATTATTTGAGATGTTAATGTTATACACCAGAATGAGATCTGAGTCTTACTTCACACATATCTTAGTGGCGTAGTGCCTCTCCACCGAGTAACTCACTTGTTTAATTTCCGTGACAATTGGATTTTTTCATGAAACAGTTTGTAGTATAAATTAGTGAGCTGGTTGAGCCGCATTCTGAGATCGCTATATTTCATGTATATTCTTTATAAATCTCTAGGTCGTATCGTGTCAGATTTCTGACTGTATGTCGTATCGAATGGGTGGAGCTAAGTTTAAAGTGTATATGAGACTCGAGAGTATTATACAAAGCTAAAATGAGTAGACAAAACTTGTCTGTTATATTGAACAAAACATAGATTTTTGGTGTACAAACAATGCGGGTATATAATATGGTTAACGAACATGATGGTGCACTCTCTCTCTTTGAGTGTGAGTTTTTATTTATAGGTCTATAGTTTCCTAGTATAGTTAGGTAGGTGCACTGTTGGTACGACACTGCTATTCGCATCGCAATCTACGTAGTTTGTCAGATGATGTATTAATTGTCTGTCCTCTTTTTCTTATATATTTTGGATGGTGACTCCAGTACATACAATATTATGTGCGTCTGTATTTCCTTTTCATCTTGTAGGAATTTACATTTGAAACAAATACTATCGGAACGTAAGTTGCGCTGGAATTGTACATAATGATTGGAGTTTCGGCGTATTTCAAATAGACTGGTAGAATCTTGGAACACTTTTTTCATAATGTGGTTGTATGATAGACTATAAAATATTAAACCAACAAAATTAAGATTTTGAAACGGATTATAACCGCGCCCTGTCTCACTTGCACTTGAAAATGGTGTCATTTCCACGGTTGTACCGCAGTGGTCTGGAGATTCATCGAGCAGACGGGGTCCCTTTGCAGTGCACCGCCAATCCCTGCCTGAAATACCCACTCGCATTTATCTCCATCATTTCCATACCTGCACCACCACGCAGAATACCACTCACAAAATAGGAGAACT
>NC_036848.1:14558744-14571166 GCF_002910315.2 Salvelinus sp. IW2-2015
TAGCCTAATCTGGTTGACCGTTACCTTCAATCTAATGCATTCTAATGTAACAGTTAACTTTAGTCTGTCCCCTCGCCCCGACCCGGGCGCGAACCAGGGACCCTCTGCACACATCAACAACAATCAACCACGAAGATCGTTACCCATCGTCCACACAAAAGCCGTGGGCCCTCAGAGCAAAGGGGAACCACTACTTCAAGGTCTCAGAGCAAGTGACGTCACCGATTGAAAGGCTATTAGCGCGCACCCACCGCTAACTAGCTAGCCATTTCACCGTTACACTAACAACAGTTGATGGCAATTGCGATAGAACTATGACCATGATCACAATTGATAACTTCCAATTTCATTAACTAAACATGGCCATTAATAATAACACAAGACTACAACAATAAACTGAAGTCATAGGCTATTTATTCAACCCATTTMCAAGCTCCAGCTAGGCTGCACAAGAGGCACAAATTGATTTGCAATGACTCCAGTGATATTGTKATTTCAACGTATTTATTGTATAAAATGGTAGACTACAGTAGCCTACATTGGCATATAAATGAATAGGGTAATTGATGGCCAACAGATGCAAATGTGTCATTCTCCACATTTTTTATGTCAATTTCATTGTGGACTTTTCCCCATAACTGAAGCACGAGAGGGAGTTCCATAACTTTAATTTAAAATGTCTAATCGGGCAGCGCTCGAGACCCAATAACTGAGCATGCATAAACTCTTTGTATTATTCATATGTGTAAACATACTGAATACCACCCAGATGGTTAGGTCATGGTCAGTTGATCATGGTTGGAGATACTTGAACATGCCAGTTATAGCTAGCTAATAAAGAGCTACGTTAAGAAATATCCTGTAGTACTGCATTTCATTATTTTGTACAAAGCGTGCAAATCAAGACACCCTTCGCTTAATATGATTAGAATACAGTCTAAACCACTTCCAAGCGAATTTTACTAAAGCGCCTAAAATCTTATGCCCATCAGTTCTAGCGCGTTAATTKATGTTTTATGMWAAAGGGGTTGGAAATAGGTGTCTCCATAATGACAATCTAAATAGCCTACGGACGTGTGAGCGTGCTGCTCTGTCTCTCACGGAGACTCGGCCAACTGTCTTCTCAACACACACACACACACACCGCCCTCCCCACTCCCTCACTCAGAAACAGGCTGCCTCACTGCCTGATAATCAGCAGGTCACAGTGAAATATATACTTGTAAGAAATTGCTTTGGCGGCAGCGGTGCAATTTAGATGTAGCCCAAAAACCCGCAACACGCGACCAATACATTTTCACCCGCGACATCGTTTTCAAAGTAGCCCATTTCAGGAAAATCACGGACATGGCAACCCTGACACTAACATATTTAATTATTAACGTCAACCGTGTAGGGACATTCCAAGGATTCCGGGACTATTTTAATGCMCCCTACTCCAATGTGCTCACTCAATGTACTTTAGTGTTATGTCAACAACTGGAATTTTTGACAAATAGCTTTCTACAAACAGCTTGACCCAGAACATGTCACGTTTTGCCCTTCCTTGTTTCCCCTTTTATGTGTATTTATTACTTTTATTTTGAGTTTGTGTTGATCTTTTTAACATATTTTGCTCATCTTATTAAAATGTTGCATTTATTTCTATGGTTTGTTGAATTTCTATGTTTTGCTGTGCCTCCTTTTGTGCTTTCCAATTGATTTATTGTAGACTCCTCCTCCTTGGCTGGTGTCCTTGGAGACTGGAGTTGGCCGGCCTGTCACACCTAGGCCTGATTAACTAATGGGCTACCGGAGCTCCTTAAAAATGAAGCTTCCAGTTCGCTCTTGGTTTGCTGCTGGAGGGAGAACACCAACGGTGAAGCGCTGCTGCTGTCACCACCACTACAGCATCTACCATCACCTGGACCACATCCCATCCAGCCACCAATGACCGGCATCATGAGGGGCTGCAGTTGCTCGTGGGTTTGCATACCCACATTTAGAGCAAAACGTTTCTTGTCAGTGGAGAGATATGTTTTCAGTTTTAGAGTTCATTTTGAGCAATTGTACACATTTTTCCATGGGTGGGAGATAAGATTTTGCAATTTTATAACTAATTTKATGCAATTCTAKATTTTACAGCTAATTTTATGCAATTCTACACATTTTGCCATAGGGTGGAGAGAAATGTTGACAMTTTTTAATATGATATCTGAGTGAGACTGACTTACAAAATCTGTGGGGGCTTCCCGACCGGTAATTCGACCATGATTACAACATTTAGATAGCTGGCCCACTAGACTAATTTACCAATCTAAAAATGTTTAGCTGACATGGGCTAATTCAGTGGCTGACATAACAAGAGAAACTGCTGATGCYCAACCAAATTTTGAAATTGCACCTTGTGTATTTTACTATTCTAACTTGCAAGTTGAGACCCCGACTGAGTTTCAATTGTTTTTATTTTTTCAATTGATCCGTGGGTCTGTCCATCCCTGATCTATTGGTTTGCAAAACTGAGAACCCCAAGTCTTATTGGATCGGGATAAAGTGGAACTAACTTAGGTTATGTAACAACATTAGATAACGGTAGAGTCTTCAGTAAAGTTTACTCCAGGTTAATTACAGACAGGGGTTTTGCAGTGCAGCAATCCTGCCTTGAAATACATGCATTTATGTCATATTTWTATGAACAGCAGAATACACTCAAAATAGGAGATAACAGGTTCCTTGTTGCCTGCACACTTTTTGCTGTTTCAGAAATGGAGAGAACAGGAGCTAAAGTAGAGAAAAAGTGCTGCACATGTTGGCACGTAGGAGATGGAATATTGTGTGTGTGTGTAATGCTGACAGGTGCGTGGCTGAATTAAGACGAATGTCCTTGTCTCTTTGCTCTCGACACAGGGCTTCTGGTGGCAAAACTGATCACATCTTAATCTCCCTTCTTGGAGGGAGACAATGGTTCTGTAAGTACAGCTGCTTGGCAGAAAGAGACAGATGCATTAYAAAACAAATTAAAATAAAATCTCCCCAGTGATAGTATCTCACACCTTTCAGCCTGAAAAACAGGCCTATTAACAATGAATTGGAAAACGAACACACTGTCTTGGTTATAGTGTAGTGTACAGTATGTTTACCTAAGGATCAGATTCAGACACCTGGCTATCAGTGGAGCCTTGTCTGTCAACAAAACAGTTCATTCAGCCTCATTTARTGCCTTTAAAAAAAGCTGATATGGCTGACTTGCTTTAAACAAATGTGGTTTCTAATGTAAATTGAAATGTACAAACTATGGCATAAGGGGATGACGAGCGGATAAGAGGCAATCGGTAGTTTCGATTAAGAAATTAATGKGCGAGCTAGGTCGGATGTAACGTTAGTCAATATAACTATTTGTTTAGCACTTTTGAAATGTACAGCGACAGAATTCAGAACATGGGCCCCATTCTTACAGTGTTCTCCCTGTACACCAATATTCGATGATTACATTTCTCAAAAACAGGTTATAGGCTACATGTGCACCAAGTCAGAACAGTAGGSGAAATTAAGAGGTGTAAATAGACCAAATTATTAGGGTGAGGCACATGGGCTACTAACATCTTACTTCACAACATACACTTAGTAATACTTTCTTAGCTACAGTATACATATCTCCCTGGCATATTACATAAWTTATGCAGCAGCATACAATACATTTTTGGACTTTTGGACCTTGTGCTGTGCTCACTTGAACAGGAAGATGGCGCAGCGGTCCTTCYAGGGCAAAATTTGTCATCAAAGTCTGGCATTCTCTGGATTTATGGTGCTTTCAAAACAACTGGAGGACGGATTTACAATTCCGTATTTTCCGACTTCCCAGTTGTCTTGAACTCATGTTTTCGCAGTTACGAGTTAACAGTTGTTTTGAGCGCTGCATAAGTCYTGCTTCATTGACAGCACAGCCAATGTGTAACGAAGACGCTGTAAGTTGAGAAGTAGGTGCAGGTGAAACGTTTAATAAAACAACAAACATGGAACAAGACAACATAACAGTAGCGTCTTTGCATAAACACAGGATCAATACTGACTGGGGAAGGAACCAAAGGGAGGTAATAAGTGAGGTAATTGAGTCCACATGTGCCTCATGATGACGTGCAGGTGCATGTAATGATGGAGCCCAGGACCGGTAGTTAGTATACTGGCCAGAGGAACGACCCGAGGACGAGGAGCGGGCCGGTCAGCGAAGATGGAAATCATGGATAATGTTGGGATCCAGAATGTCCTCCACCGGAACCAAAAAACGCTCCTCTGGGCCATACTCCTCCCAGTCCACCAGGTACTGGATCACTGTACCTGTACATAGCCAATCTGTAAATAGCACAACCAATCTACCGCATCCCCATATTATTACTTACCCTCTTGCTCTTTTGCACCCCAGTATCTCAACTTGCACATCATCATCTGCACATCTATCACTCCAGTGTTAATGCTAAATTGTAATTATTTTGCTTCTATGGTCTATTTATTGCCTTTACGTCCCTAGTCTTCTACATTTGCACACACTGTACATAGATATTTCTATTGTGTTATTGACTGTACGTTTATTTATGTGTAACTCTGTGTTGCTGTTTTTGTCGCACTGCTTTATCTTGGCCAGATCGTAGTTGTAAATGAGAACTTGTTCTCAACTGGCCTACCTGGTTAAATAAAGGTAAAATAAAAAGGGGCCAAGGAACCACCGGCCTGAGAAGGGAGACATGAAAAGAAGGTGAGATACAGTAGTCACTGGAAAGCTATAACCGATATGTCACCTCATTGACCCTCTGAAGAACCTTGAACGGTCCCACAAACTGGGGGCTCAGTTTCTTGCAGGCCAAGCGGAGTGGGAGGTTGCTGGTAGAAAGCCAGACACGATCCCCAGGCTGGAACACAGGAGTCGCACTGCGGTGGTGGTCTGCCTGCTCCTTTTGACGGTGGACAGCACGCTGGAGTTTCACGTGAGCATTGCTCCACACTTCTGCACGCCGGAACCACTCATCAACCGCAGGCACTTRGGTCCATGGAGCCAGGGCTGGRTGAAAACCCAAAACACACTGGAAGTGGGTCAACCCAGTGGAGGAGTGACGTAGGGAGTTCTGGTACTCTGCCCATGGAAGGAATCAAGCCCACTCTCCCTGCCGGTCCTGACAGTGACACCTCAGGAACCTACCCATCTCCAGGTTCATCCTCTCCACCTGCCCGTTGGACTGAGGCCAGTACCCGGAAGTGGGGCTGACCGTGACCTCAAGCTTCTTGTTACGTTCCCCAGTTTCTGTGTTGTTGTGGGTTTGTATGTGTGTGTGTATTTCAGGAAATGGAATCCTGGATTTCTCAAGCAGCTGATCGGTCGGCCCCATCGATGACTGGAGCTCTGAACCCTCCCTCTCGTCAGGGGAAACAGCTGTCTTCAATTACCTAACACCCACCCAGTCAGCAGAGAAATAACTGTGGCAACCTTGGACCTCTTGGTYGTGGGCGCTCCCCTCTTGTGAGTAAAGTAGAGGAGCCAGAAAGTCGAAGTAGAAAGCCACGGCATTTAGATGGGGTGCCATCATATTTATCRGGGAGGGACAAACGGGCATCGCTGACCTGAGCAGGTTGCTGAATGGGCTGTTGTGCTGGCTCGCTTGGTTCACTGGTTGTGGAGTATCCTCTGCTAATTGACGGCAACGCCTCTCGGGTATGTTCGAGACGTTGCACACTGCGAAGAACCTCTCCCATAGCCGTCCCCAGTTGTGSCAGCTGTTCCTGCTGTTGACGTAGAAGGTATCCCTGCTCGTTGACCGTCTGGGAGATATTTTGTTCTKCTGCGGCTTCCATTGTTTGAGTCAGTTTTCCGTAACGAAGACGCTGTGAGTCGAGGATCAGGTGCAGGTGAAATGTTTAATAAAACAACAAACATGGACCGCGACAACATAACAGTAGCATCTTTGCATAAACACAGGATCAATACTGACTGGGGAAGGAACCTAAGGGAGTGCCAGATATAGGGGAGGTAATAAGTGAGGTAATAGAGTCCAGGTGTGCCTCATGATGATGTGCACGTAATYATTAATGCRAGTTGTGCGTAATSATGGTTGCCAGGACCGGTGGTTAGTATACCGGCGACTTCGAACACCGGAGGGGAGGAGCAGGAGTAGATGTGACACAATGTTGAATGTTTACCATTTTAAATTTAGAAAAGAGCCCCTTAATCCCAGATTTGGGACCACACAGCCACTGTCACTGATTCCTTCCGAACCACTCATTGTTGAAATTGCGATTTCCAACTTGTTGTGTAATGTTTATGTCCAATGGCKGATGAGCACCGATACGCTTTAACTATAATTTCTCTTCATTATTTCTATTCATATAACAAGGATTAGAAAGGATTTGCCAGTAGATTGTCGACTTGATTCATGATGCTGACTGCTAGCTAAGATTTTGAAAGTATGATTTTGACATGATCAGTCCAATCAAAGCTACTGTACATATAACGTGATTTGATGTCATTTTATCTGTGGCCAATGACCTTGAGCCTTCTTGGATGGGCACTTCRAATGTAATTCTATGGCAGCAGCCAAAGGACTAGAATTTTCAATGTCTCCCCTTAGACTTTCCGGTGACATAGTTTCCCCATGAGTGACAGAACACTGAGCAAATCACGGCGCAACGCTCCGTATTTTCTGCTGGCTTGCCCCACCACAGAAAGCACTGAGCTAGGCTGAAACACCTGCATTTTGGAGCTGCCTTACTCAAGAAAACAAAAAAGACACCATGTTTGTATGCGGCTTTATTAACTGAATTATATATATTTTTTTACATTGTTTGCAAACTGATAGATGACACTTATTAATGCCAAAATAACATGCAAAACAGGCAAGCCCCCTGCCCTGAATYACGAGTCGCCACTGAAACCATGGCTTGATCATGCCACTTACAGTATATGATTTAGGAAGAGAACCAGCTATAACAAGAACATGTTGTAAAATGAGATTTTTACCTCGGTCTCACCTTCCCGTCCCCTCATCACAGGATGAGCAGGCAGAGCTCCGCTCCCCTCAGCATGCTAACAGCTTACAGTACCAGAGCAGAGATTTCTGTAATTAGTGTCTTTCTGAAGCCTGCCTGGGATGGATTCCTGCTGAGCCGAGCAGGAGAACAGGAGGACTCAGAGGGCATACAGCAGATCCTTACCCTAATGAGCACGTTCCACAGTGCTAGCTCCAACAGAGAAACCTGCTACCCGCGACGTGTGTGTCAAGCGTTTGAACATGAAGAATGTGTTTCTTCTGAAAGGAACYCTTATGGTTCAGCCACTCGGCGCTAATTATTGCTCGTTGGTCTGACACGAGAAACATGTATTCATTCCTCTTCTCCCATCCTGAAAGAGCTTTTAGATCTTAGGAAACATTAGGAAAAATAAGACTGTCAAGGAGGGGAGGGAGAGAGAAACTCGGGGAGCTAATTTATCTTTGTGAAGTTTGTGTATAGGCACAGAACCAGACACACATGCATAGTGTAGCTACCTGCCACACAATTATACAAYAGAAAGATTCAGTTTGATATCAACTAAAATCAGATGTCAAACATGTTAAACATACCTGACCTCTGGTTCTAGTGAGTGGTTTATGAATGACCAGTAGTAGCCTACTCAACATTGGAGCATTTCCTCATGATTTTTCAAGCCATTGCCTTGAACATGCTGATAAAGCATAAGTGGCATATATTTTCTGATTATAAGTGTGTGTGTGTGTGTGTGTGTGGTTGCGCGTATGCAGGTTATGGCCAACGGCCATTGACTTGCCACCTTGTCTAACACTAACCTTCGGCTTCATTAATCATTAAAGAGCCCTCAAGTCATTTTAATTGAGTTTTAGTGGACTCTCCATTTACAGACCGATACACAGTGAATGTGATCTGACATTAATTAGAAATTTGGTTGACTGATGTAGGCTACTAAAGTCAGCCAAAATGTATGAAAAAGAGAAACTGAGCTTTAAACCACTGAATTAAGCGCTTACTATCTTTATATGAGTAGATTGACTGATGCTTAGCCATTATCCCTGCAAATATAACCACAACTATCTCATATCACATCTAAAACTGTTAGACTGGGTAATTTAGGGCTCCATTTAGATATGTGATCTATTATAGATGCGTGATTGTGATCTGAGTGTGTGCCACAGCCGACGTGCAGTTTTTAGAGATTATACAGGTTATATCTGTACTCAGCACTAGGCGGCGCTCAAACCCCACATTTGACTACCCTTCCAACAAGMGCTCAGAAAAACATGAAACAGTCTTGTGCCACCAGAAATGGGAAATAAATATGGTATGCGCTGTGTCAAATCAAAAAGTAAGCCTAATGTCTTGATTCGTGCAGTGTTGAACTGACAAGTACATTTTTCCTCTTGCCAGGTCGCCCTCGCAAAATCGTTTTTTAGCCTCCAATGGGTCTTACCTGGTTAAATAAAGGTTAAGTAAAAAAAACATGAACACTCCCATTTGATATGTAGTTCCAGGATGGAAGTTGAGTCTGTGGCACAATGGTAATTGGTGAACGAGTTCTCTCTGTGTCTCTGTGTCTGTCTCTCTCGCTCTCTGTTTCTTTATCRCTGTCTATCCCCACTGTGCAAAAACTGGTTGAATCAACGTTGTTCTCACGTTTCTACTAAAAAAAATCTGTAATGACGTTGAATTGATGTGGGAAACTGATAGAATTTGCAAAAAGTCATAAAATAAGCGCTTTTAAAAAAACATAGCTGATATGGCTGACTTGCTTAAACAAATGTGGTTTCTACTGACAATTGAGATGTACAAACTATGGCATAAGGGAACGACGAGCGGATAAGGGGCAATCCGTAATTTCGATTAAGACAATTAATAAGCAAGCTAGGTTGGACGTAGTCAATATAACTATTTGTTCAGCACTTTTGAAATGTACAGCGACGGAATTCAGAACATGGGCTGTTCTTACAGTATTCTCCCTTTACATCAAGTCTGAACCGTAGGATAAATAAAGGGGGCATATAAGCAGACAATGAAAGCTCTTACAATATTCMATAGATATAAKGTGATTTGACGTTATTTTATCTGTGGCCAATGACCTTGAGCCTTCTTGGATGGGCACTTCTAATGTAACTCTATGGCAGCACCCAAGGGGCTTGAATTATCGAGCTCTCCGTATAGATTTTGCACTGACGTAGTGTCCCGATGAGTGACATGACACTGAGCCAATCAAGCTCTAAATGATTTGGAAAGGCACACACCTGTCTATATAAGGTCCCACAGTTGGTAGTGCATGTCAGAGCAAAAATCAAGCCATGAGGTTGAAGAAATTGTCCATAGAGCTCTGAGACAGGATTGTGTCAAGATACAGATCTGGGGAAGGGTACCAAAAAATGTATGCAGCATTGAAGTCCCCAAGAACACAGTGGCCTCCATCATTCTTAAATGGAAGAGGTTTGGAACCACCAAGACTCTTCCTAGAGCTGGCCGCCCAGCCAAACTGAGCAATCGGGGGAGAAGGGCCTTGGTCAGGGAGGTGACCAAGAACCCAATGGAGWGAGTTCCTCTGTGGGAGATCATGACAGTGATCTCTGCAGCACTCCACCAATCAGGCCTTTATGGTAGAGTGGCCAGACGGAAGCCACTTCTCAGTAAAATGCACATGAAAACCTGTTTGGAGTTTGCCAAAAGGGACCTAAAGACTGTCAGACCTTGATAAACAAGATTCTCTGGTCTGATGAAACCATGATTGAACTCTTTGGTCTGAATGCCAAGCATCACGTCTGGAGGAAACCTGACACCATCCCTACAGAAAAGTATGGTGGTGGCAGCATCATGCTGTGGCGATGTTTTTCAACGGCAGGGACTGGGAGACTAGTCAGGATCAAGTCAAAGATAAACGGAGAGATACTTGATGAAAACCCGCTCCAGAGCGCTTAGGACAATGCAGGAGTGGCTTCGGGACAAGTCCCTGAATGTCCTTGAGTGYCCCAGCCAGAGCCCGGACTTGAACCCTACACTATGAAATAAAGAAAAATGATATGAAGAATGATAGTAAAAAGCTTTGGAGCACCTTAAGTGAAATTCTGMGAAAAAGYCTCATTCATCACAAAACCAACTGATATTGCRAACTACATTGAATGATTTTTTCATTGGCAAGATTAGCAAACTTAGGCATGCCATGTCAGCAACAAACACTGACACTACACATCCAAGTATATCTGACCAAATTATGAAATACCAGCATTGTAATTTTGCATTCCGTAAAGTGAGTGTGAAAGAGGTGAGAAAATGATTGGTGTCTATCAATGACATGCCACTGGGGTCTGACAACTTGGATGAAATATTACTGAGGATAATAGCAGACAATATTGCCACTCCTATTTGCCATATTTTCAATTTAGGCCTACTAGAATGTGTGTAACCCTAGGCTTCGAGGGAAGCAAAAGTAATTCCGCTACCCAAGAATAGTAAAGCCTCCTTTACTGGCTCAAATAGCCAACTAATCAGCCTGTTACCAACCCATAGTAAACTTTTGGACAAAATGGTGTTTGACCATAACAAATGAACTTTTAACAAAGCACACCTGTTAATTGCAATTCATTCCAGGTGGCTACCTCATGAAGCTGGTTGAGAGAATGCCAGGAGTGTGCAAAGCTGTCATCAATGCAAGGGCGGTTACRTAAAATATATTTTGATTTGTTTAACACTTTTTTTGTTTACTACATGATTCCATATGTGTTATTTCATAGTTCTGATGTCTTCACTATTATTCTACAATGTAAAAAYTAGTAAAAATAAAGAAAAACCCTTGAATGAGTAGGTGTGTCCAAACCTTTGACTGGTACTGTGTATATATGTGTGACAGTGGCGCCGGAGGAGTGGTGAGAGTGGCTCCGGAGGAGATCACTGCTGTTTTACGGGCTCTTAACCAATTGTGCTATTGTGCGTGTTTTTTCGCGTTATTTGTAATTTATTTTGTACATAATGTTTCTGCCACCGTCCCTTGTGACTGAAAAGAGCTTCTGGATATCAGGACAGCGATTACTCACCTCGTACTGGACYAAGATTTTTTCTTTAACGATTCAGACGCAAAGGATTTACTTCAGACACCTGACAAGGCCCACATCCCTGTCATTCGCATGAGAAAGAGACAGAGATATCGGGGACGTAGGTCGGGGAGCCTTGTAAGCATCCAACGGCGAGTGGGTAATCTGCCTCTACCATCAGTCCTATTAGCCAACGTACAATAATTGGATAACAAAATAGACGAGCTACGATCGGGAATTTCATACCAATGGGACATTAAAAATGGTAATTCTTATGTTTCACCGAGTCGTGGCTGAATGACGACATGGATAAAATACAGCTGGCGGGGGTTACGCTGCATCGGCAAGAATAGACAGTTGGCTCCGGTAAGACAGGGGTGGCGGTGTATATTTGTAAACAACAGCTGGTGACAAAATTTTAATATTTAAGGAAGTCTCGAGGTTTTGCTCGCCTGAGGTAGAGTGTCTCATGATAAGCTGTAGACCACACTTTTTGCCAAGACAGTTTTCATCTATATTTTTTTGTAGTGTCTATTTACCACCACAAACCGATGCTGGCACTAAGACCACACTCATTGAGCTGTATAAGGCCATAAGCAAACAGGCAAATGCTCATCCAAAGGTGGGCTCCTGTGGCCGGGGACTTTAACAGGGAAATTAAATCTGTTTTACCTCATTTCTACCAGCATGTTAAATGTGCAACCAGAGGAAAAAAAGCTCGAGACCACCTTTACTCCACACACAGAGACGGTGCAAAGCTCTCCCTCACCCTCCATTTGCCAAATCTGACCATAATTCTATCCTCCTGATTCCTGCTTACAAGCAAAATCTAAAGCAGGAAGCACCAATGACCTAATAAAGAAGTGGTCAGATGACGCAGATGCTAAGCTACAGGACTGTTTGCTGGCACGACTGGAATAAGTTCCGGGATTCTTCTGATGGCATTGAGGAGTACACCACATCAGTCACTGGCTTCATCAATAAGTGCATCGATGACGTGTCCCCACAAGACGTACATACATACCCCAACCAGATACTATCGATTACAGGTAACATCTGCACTGACCTAAAGGGTAGAGCTGCCACTTTACAGGAGCGGGACTCTAACCCGGCGCTAATAAGAAATCCCGCTATGCCATCAGACGAACCATCAAACAGGCAAAGCATCAATACAGGACTAAGATTGAAGTGTTCTCCACTGGCTCCGACGCTGGTTTGATGTGGCAGGGCTTGCAAACTATTACAGATGACAAAGGGAAGCCCAGCCGCGAGCTGCCCAGTGACACGAGCCTACCATACGAGCTAAATTACTTCTATGCTGGCTTCGAGGCAAGCAACACGGAATCATGCATGAGAGCATCAGCTGTTCCAGATGACTGTGTG
>NC_036848.1:14571191-14591579 GCF_002910315.2 Salvelinus sp. IW2-2015
CGTACATACATACCCCAACCAGATACTATCGATTACAGGTAACATCTGCACTGACCTAAAGGGTAGAGCTGCCACTTTCAAGGAGCGGGACTCTAACCCGGYCGCTAATAAGAAATCCCGCTATGCCKTCAGACGAACCATCAAACAGGCAAAGCATCAATACAGGACTAAGATTGAAGTGTTCTACACTGGCTCCGACGCTGGTTTGATGTGGCAGGGCTTGCAAACTATTACAGATGACAAAGGGAAGCKCAGCCGCGAGCTGCCCAGTGACACGAGCCTACCATACGAGCTAAATTACTTCTATGCTGGCTTCGAGGCAAGCAACACGGAATCATGCATGAGAGCATCAGCTGTTCCAGATGACTGTGTGATCACGCTCTCCGTAGCCGAACATTCACAAGGCCAATTACCAGGACCTGTACTCCGAGCATGAGCTGACCAAATGGCAAGTGTCTTCARTGACATTTTTAACCTGTCTCTGACTGAGTCTGTAATACCAACATGTTTCAAGCAGACCACCATAGTCCCTGTGCCCAAGAACACTAAGGTAAACTGCCTAAATGACTACCGACCCGTAGTACTCACGTCTGTAGCCATGAAGTGCTTTGAAAGGCTGGCCATGGCTCACATCAACACCATTGTCCCAGAAACCCTAGACCCACTCTAATTTGCATAACGCCCCAACAGATCCACAGATGATGCAATCTCTATTGCACTCCACACTACCCTTTCCCACCTGGACTAAAGGAACACCTATGTGAGAATGCTATTCGTTGACTACAGCTCAGCGTMCAACACCATAGTGCCCTCAAAACTCACCACTAAGCTAAGGACCCTGGGACTAAACACCTCCCTCCGCAACTGGATCCTGGACTTCCTGAGGGCCGCCTCCAGGTGGTAAGGGTAGGTAACAACACATCCGCCACACTGATCCTCAACATAGGGGCCCCTCAGGGGTGCGTGCTCAGTCCCATCCTGTACTCCCTGTTCACCCAAAACATGCATGGCCAGGCACGACTCCAACACCATCATTAAGTTTGCCGACAACACAACAGTGGTAGGCCTGATCACCGACAACGATGAGACAGCCTATGGGGAGGAGGTCAGAGACCTTGCTGTGTGCTGCCAGGATAACAACCTACCTCAACGTGATCAATACAAAGGAGATGATTGTGGACTACAGGAAAAAGAGGACCGAGCATGCCCCAATTCTCATCGACGGGGCTGTACTGGAGCAGTTTGAGAGCTTCATTCCTTGGTGTCCACATCACCAACAAACTATCATGGTGCAAACACAACAAGACAGTCGTGAAGAGGGCACGACAAAAACTATTCCCCTCAGGAGAAAAGATTTAGAATGGGTCCTCAGATACTCAAAGTTCTACAGCTGTACCATCGATAACATCCTGACTGGTTGCATCACTGCCTGGTAGGGCAACTGCTCGGCCGCCGACCGCAAGGCACTACAGAGGGTAGTGACAGCCCAGGACATCACTGGGACCAAGCTTCCTGCCATCCAGGACCTCTATACCAGTGGTGTCAGAGGAAGGCTAGAAAAAATGTCCAAGACTCCAGCCACCCTGTCAATGAAGATCTGTGAATTATTTGGATATTTAGGAATTATCTTTGAAAGACAGGGTCCTGAAAAAGGGACGTTTCATTTATATATATATATATATATATATATATAATATAATACAATATATATAACGCTCAAAAAAATAAAGGAACACTTAAACAACACAATGTAACTCCAAGTCAATCACACTTCTATGAAATCAAACTGTCCACTTAGGAAGCAACACTGATTGACAATAAATTTCACATGCTGTTGTGCAAATGGAATAGACAAAAGGTGGAAATTATAGGCAAATAGCAAGACACCCCCATAAAAGGAGTGATTCTGCAGGTGGTGACCACAGACCACTTCTCAGTCCTATGCTTCCTGGCTGATGTTTTGGTCACTTTTGAATGCTGGCGGTGCTCTCACTCCAGTGGTAGCATGAGACGGAGTCTACAACCCACACAAGTGGCTCAGGTAGTGCAGTTCATCCAGGATGGCACATCAATGCGAGCTGTGGCAAAAAGGTTTGCTGTGTCGTCAGCGTAGTGTCCAGAGCATGGAGGCGCTACCAGGAGACAGGCCAGTACATCAGGAGACGTGGAGGAGCCGTAGGAGGGCAACAACCCAGCAGCAGGACGCTACCTCCGCCTTTGTGCAAGGAGGTGCACTCCAGAGCCCTGCAAAATGACCTCCAGCAGGCCACAAATGTGCATGTGTCAGCATATGGTCTCACAAGGGTCTGAGGATCTTCATCTCGGTACCTAATGGCAGTCAGGCTACCTCTGGCGAGCACATGGAGGGCTGTGCGGCCCCACAAAGAAATGCCACTCCACACCATGACTGACCCACCCCAAACCGGTCATGCTGGAGGATGTTGGAGGCAGCAGAACGTTCTCCACGGCGTCTCCAGACTCTGTCACGTCTGTCACATGTGCTCATGTGCTCAGTTTGAACCTGCTTTCATCTGTGAGAGCACAGGCGCCAGTGGCGAATTTGCCAATCTTGGTGTTCTCTGCGAAATGCCAAACGTTCTGCACGGGTTGGCTGTAAGCACAACCCCCACCTGTGGACGTCGGCCCTCATACCACCCTCATGGAGTCTGTTTCTGACCGTTTGAGCAGACACATGCACATTTGTGGCCTGCTGGAGGTCATTTTGCAGGGCTCTGGCAGTGCACCTCCTTGCACAAAGGCGGAGGTAGCGGTCCTGCTGCTGGGTTGTTGCCCTCCTACGGCCTCCTCCACGTCTCCTGATGTACTGGCCTGTCTCCTGGTAGCGCCTCCATGCTCTGACACTACGCTGACAGACACAGCAAACCTTTTTTTCCACAGCTCGCATTGATGTCCATCCTGGATGAACTGCACTACCTGAGCCATTGTGTGGGTTGTAGACTCCGTCTCATGCTACCACTAGAGTGAGAACACCGCCAGCATTCAAAAGTGACCAAAACATCAGCCAGGAAGCATGGAACTGAGAAGTTGTCTGTGTCACCACCTGCAGAATCACTCCTTTTTTGGGGGTGTCTTTGCTAATTGCCTATAATTTCCACCTTTGTCTATTCCATTTGCACAACAGCATGTGAAATTTATTGTCAATCAGTGTTGCTTCCTAAGTGGACAGTTTGATTTCACAGAAGTGTGATTGACTTGGATTACATTGTGTTGTTAAGTGTTCCCTTTATTTTTGAGCAGTGATATATATATCAAGGTAAAGAGGTGGGGCTCTGCCTTGAATGAAGGGTTGCCACTGAACATATAAACAGTTATTACAATAAAAAGTATCCTAACAGACACAGCTAGCTAGTGCATACATAAACTCAGCAAAAAAAGAAATGTRCCCTTTTCAGGACCCTGTCTTTTAAAGATAATTGGTAAAGCGGGACACCTGTCGACAACATCCGGTGAAATTGGAGGGCGCGCAATTCAAATAAATAATCGTAATATTTAACATTTATGAACATACAAGTATCTGATATAATTTGAAAYCTTAAATTATTGTTAATCTAACTGCGTTGTCCGATTTACAATAGGCTTTACAGCGAAAGCATACCATGCGATTGTCTGAGGACGGCGCCTCACATSAACATATTTTTAAACCAGCACAGGCTTCATAAAATCACAAATAGCGATGAAATAAATCACTTACTTTTGAAACTCTTCCTCTGTTTGCAATCCCAAGGGTCCCAGCTACAACACGAATGGTCGTTTTGTTAGATAAAATCCTTCTTTATATCCCAAAAAGTCTGTTTCTATTTAATCCTCAGGTATCCTAAAATGTAAATAAACTATAATATTTCATACGGAAAGTAGTATGTTCAATAYAAACGTAAAATTAGTAAGCGTGTCCTCTTCRTCGCACGCCGACAGACTGATTGTCACGCCCTGACCATAGTTTGCTTTGTATGTTTTATGTTTTGTTTGGTCAGGGTGTGATCTGAGTGGGCATTCTATGTTGTATGTCTGGTTTGTCTATTTTGGCCTGATATGGTTCTCAATCAGAGACAGGTGTTTTGCGTTGTCTCTGATTGGGAACCATATTTAGGTAGCCTGTTTTGTATTGTGGGTGGTGGGTGATTGTCTATGTGTAGTGTTTAGTGTCAGCACTATTTGTTATTTAGCATCACGGTCGTCATTTATTGTTTTTGTATTAGTTTCGTTAAGTGTTCTCTGTCTATTCAAATCAAGATGAACACATACCACGCTGCGTATTGGTCCTCCGATCCTTCTCGATTCTCCTCGTCAGATGAGGAGGACGAAGACAGCCGTGACACTGATATTGTACCCGTTGTCTTTGTACAAAAACTCAAAATTCTTGCTCGTTTTTGAAGAAACAAGCCTGAAACCTTAAACAAAGACTGTTGATATCTAGTGGAAGCCATAGGAATTGCAATCTGGGAGCTGGAATTGCATATGACCCATAGCTTCCCATTATAAGAGTCTGGAACGTAAAAGTTCTGGTTGGTTTTTCAGTGGAATTTTGCCTGCTATATCAATTGTGTTATAGTCTCAGACATTATTTTAACATTTCTAGAAACTTCAAAGTGTTTTCTATCCAATGCTACCAATTATATGCATTTAACAGTAACAGGCATTTTACTTTGGGCACAAGTCACGCGGAAATTCAGGAAAATAGACCCTAGCTAATGAACATGCACCTGTGGAACGGTCGTTAAGACACTAACAGCTTACAGACGGTAGGCAGTTAAGGTCACAGTTATGAAAACTTAGGAAACTAAAGAGGCCTTTCTACTGACTGAAAAACACCAAAAGAAAGATACCCAGGGTTCCTGCTCATCTGCTTGAACGTGCCTTAGGCATGCTGCAAGGAGGCATGAGGACTGCAGATGTGGCCAGGGCACGTCTGGGACCTGTTGGATTGAAGGGTGAGGGCTAGGGCCATTCTCCCCAGAAATGTCTGGGAACTTGCAGGTGCCTTGGTGGAAGAGTGGGGTAACATCTCACAGCAAGAACTGGCAAATCTGGTGCAGGCCATGAGGAGGAGATGCACTGCAGTACTTAATGCAGCTGGTGGCCACACCAGATACTGACTGTTACTTTTGATTTTGACTCTGTTCAGGGACACATTATTCCATTCCTGTTAGTCACATGTCTGTGGAACTTGTTCAGTTTATGTCTCAGTTGTTGTATCTTGTTATGTTCTTACAAATATTTACACATGTTAAGTTTGCTGAAAATAAACGCAGTTGACAGTGAGAGGACGTTTCTTTTTTTGCTGAGTTTACATACATACAAACAGACACATGATTGTATGTATGTGAGACTATCGATTATTTTTCTCTCCGCTATTACACTTTGCTTGCATTGATTATTTCTCCATGTGTAGCGAGGTGTTAGATGAATGAGGGTGTTGCCTGAGGGAGCGAAGAAGAGAAGGAGAGAGACTCAAAAACAGAAAGCAGCCATTGGTGCCTTCTCTATCGCCTGTTGATCTGTGGTGTGGCCTGACGAGACCGGAGTGGGCAGCCAAGGTCTCAGGGGATACTTTGTAACCTTTCCACACTGAGAGATGGATGGTTTCAGAATCCAAGAAAGCTCTCTGGAACACAACACAGTTGTCTGTGGTTGTCGTCTGTGATCTGAAAGACACTCTCGAGTCCTGCTATCACCTCTCTCCTCTACATTTGAAAAGCTTATCCTCTCCTGTCGTTCTTCTCTGGTTCAGGAGAAGTTCATAGCCCAGAGGTGTCTGAAAGGAAGAGGAGTTGTTGTGTTGTAGCTCAAGGCTGGAGGTGACAGAGGTTCCCTTCAGGACAGATTCAGCTCTTCGTAAATACACTCAACAACCAACAGTTTTTTGARGAGTTTGACATCTAAAGCAAAGGGGTCGAGCACTCTAAAAGCTCAGGCAGAATCCACAGGGGATAACCTTGGTCTTTGTGTCCTATCTTTCTCCATCCTCCCTTTTTTATTTCCCTCRTCTCTGTGATTGATAGATTTTTAACTTTCGTGTGTGCAGGTGCTAACACGACTCAACCATCAACCCTTCTTCTTGCACCTCTCTCTCTCCCCTCTCCACTTTCCCCCCTCTCTCCTTCTGAACATGGCCCCTGTTCTCCGCCTCCGATACAGAGAGCTGAGAGAACAGGAGGAACAAAGTGGGAAAAATCAATGCTGGAGTAGATTAGCTTTGAAGAGTGTACATTTCAAAATGCGTGTGTGTTTGTGTGTTAGTAGTGGAAGTGACAAGGTGTGAGGGACAGCTCAGGGAGTGTTAAAAGGAGAGAATGTAAATACCGGAGTGTGTGTGAAAGGTGAATGAACTGAACAAAAGAGAGTGAGTGCTAGTTAACTCTTGACCACAGATGCTCTCTGTGCTTTGGTTTCAGATGCTGGTAGTGGAGAGGGTTGTCAAAGAGGAGAATGCATAGTAGCAAACCACTTCTAACATGGCTAAAAGTAGGTGATGCTCTGAGGCACGCACGCACYCATGCACACACACACACACACAGTGTCCTGTCGGCTCTGTCTCGCCTCTGTTTGGTACTCAGGGTTGTTGTAGTGGTAAGTCAACCAGTAGAGTATGCATTTTATACAACAGCCTCCATTTATATGGYTTAATGAGAGAGAACTGAGTACACGTGTACTCACACACAATGCATGCATTTATGCATATGCACACACAAACAATGCATACAWGCATACATTCACACACTATGGTTAAGTAACAACATTTTCTCTGTTTTACCTGCAGCCTGAGTAGGCTATTTATCAATCAACATTATTATTATWATTCTTTTTTTGGGGTCTTTTCCCCCCTTTTCCCCCCAATTTCGATCTTGTCTCATCGCTGCAACTCCCTAAAGGGCTCTGGAGGTCGSGTCATGCGTCCTCCGAAACATGACCTTCTTAACARCCGCCCGCTTAARCCGGAAGCCAGCTGCACCAATGTGTCGGAGGAAACACTGTTCAACTGACAACCGAAGTCAGCCTGCAGGCGCCRYGCCCGCCACAAGGAGTGGCTAGAGCGCGATGAGCTAAGTAAAGCCCCCCACCGGCCAAACCCTCCSCTAACCCAAARGATGCTGGGCCAATTGTGCGTCGCCCTATGGATCTCCCGGTGACATCCCGGTGATGTTCGAAGCGGTAAGATTTCCCTACACTGAAACTAAGGGGCCGAACCCAAACCATGAAAAACAGCCCCAGACCATTATTCCTCCTCCACCAAACTTTACAGTTGGCACTATGCATTGGGGCAGGTAGCGTTCTCCTGGCATCCACCAAACCCAGATTTGTCTGTCGGACTGCCAGATGGTGAAGAGTGATTCATACTCCAGAGAATCAATCAACATTATTATTATAATAATGCTCCAGAGTCCAATGGCGGCGAGCTTTACACCACTCCAGACACTTGGCATTGAGCATGGTGATCTTAGGCTTGTGTGCGGCTGCTCGGCCATGGTAACCCATTTCATGAAGCTCCCGGCGAACAGTTATTGGAAGCAACGTCAGCACAGAGGCAGTTTGGAACTCGGTAGTGATTGTTGCAACCGAGGACAGACGATTTTTACGCTTCAGCACTCGGCGGTCCCGTTCTGTGAGCTTGTGTGGCCCACCACTTTGCAGCTGAGCTGAGTTGATCASGCTGCTGATTGTGACCTGTGGAATGTTCTACCACTCATCTTCAATGGCTGTGTAAAAGTTGCTGGATATTGGCGGAAACTGGAACACGATCCAGAGCATCCCAAACATGCTTAATTGGTGACATGTCTGGTGAGTATGAAGGCTATGGAAGAACTGGGACATTTTCAGCTTCCAGGAATTGTGTACAGATCGTTGCAACATGGGGCTGTGCATTATCATGCTGAAACATGAGGTGACGGCGGAGGATGAATGGCACAACATTGGGCCTCAGGATCTTGTCACAGTATCTCTGTTCATTCATATTGCCTTCGATAAAATACAATTGTGTTCATTGTCCGTAGCTTATGCCTGCCCATACCATAACCCCACCAACACCATGGGGCACTCTATTCACAACYTTGACATCAGCAAACTGCACGACGCCATACACGTGGTCTGTGGTTGTGAGGCTGGTTGGARGTACTGCCAAATTCTCTAAAACAGCAATGGAGGTGGCTTATGGTAGAGAAATGAACATTCAATTCTCTGGCGACAGTTTCCTACAGTCAGCATGCCAAATGCACGCTTCCTCAACTTAAGACATCTGTGGCATTGTGTTGTATGACAAAACTGCATATTTTAGAGTGGCCTTTTKTTGTCRKCWGCACAAGGTGCGTCTGTGTAATGATCATGCTGTTTAATCAGCTTCTTGATATGCCACACCTGTCAMGTGGATGGATTATCTTGGCAAAMGACAAATGCTCACTGACAGGGATGTAAACAAATTTGTGCACAACATTTGAGAGAAATAAGCTTTTTGTGCGTATGGAACATTTCTGGGATKTTTTTTTTCAGCTCKTAAAACACGGGAACAACACTTTACATGTTGTGTTTATATTTTTGTTTAGTGTAACTGAATTTTGTTCCCCAGAAAGAACAGGAATAGATCATCTTCTAGGTTTACAGGAAGAGTAGCCGATATGCCATTGCTCCAGGCTGCTTATATATTACTGTAAACTAACCACAATCGTCTCCAACTCACTTTTATTCTCTAACCTTTCTTTCTAGAGTATCCTCCTTCTCCCCCTCACTGCCTTTCTCTGTTTCTCTGTTTCCTGTGTTCTCTCTTATCCTCCTTTACCTCGCTGTACCTTCCCTCTCTCTGTTAAAGGAAAAGATATGGCAAGTAAACACATTCAGCGTTCCGAATTAAATATGTAAAATAATAATGTATTATTCTGTTATTGGGTTTACTTGTCATCCCTTTATGCAAACTGTGTTGAGGCAACTATTGGGTCGTGTTGCTGGCCCATTAAATTTGATTGTTATAACGGTTACATGACGTTTATTAAAATTTCCCTGGCTGGCTCTGCTCTGGCGTGTGTTAAGTTGGTTATTTTTAGAGGGTGGTAATGGCTTACAAATTGTAGTGGGTCGTGGAACAGACGGCAGAACCTTGTAATAAGACTTAATGAAATATGCTTCTCTCTCTCTCTCTCTCTCTCTCTCTCTCGCTCTTGCTCTTTCTCGCTCTGTGTTTATATGTGTGTTTGTCTATGTGACTGTGACTATGTCATTCTCTTTGGTTCTGGTCTCTCTCTCGCCTCTAGATAAGTAGCTGTTTATCAAACCAACCGGATGGAAAAAAAGAAGAAAATAAAAAAAGATTGATTCTAACATAGAAATTGCTGTTAGCGATTCAGGAAATGGGAGAAAAGTTTTATTCCAGTTCATCATGTTTGCAGGAACATTTGAAAGCATCATTCAGAGATGGGGAAGCTATATCTGGCACAGATATGRGACTACAATAAGTAGAGATGGCTTTTTTGAACGGGGACTCTGAAGGGAGAGTGGCCTTTCCAGCCAGTCTATTGGTAATTACTGTTGGTCGAACATATTGGAGAAATCCTTTTGAGAACAGAGGCCATTGAATGTTTCCCTTACATCCAGTAGTATCACACACACACACATGTAACAGCTTAACTTTAGTCCGTCCCCTCGCCCCGACCCGGGAGCGAACCAGGGACCCTCTGCACACATCAACAACAGTCACCCACGAAGCATCGTTACCCATCGCTCCACAAAAGCCACGGCCCTTGCAGAGCAAGGGAACTACTACTTCAAGGTTTCAGAGCAAGTGACGTCACCGATTGAAAGGCTATTAGCGCGCACCACCGCTAACTAGCTAGCCATTTCATATCCGTTACACACACACACACACACACACACACACACGCGCGCATTCCCTCCCACATTTGAGTAGCATAGACAGTAACAGATTTCCATTTGTTTCCTCTTCTCTCCATGACCTTGACAAGCCAGCCAACTGCCCTTGACTGAAGTGTTTTACTCCAACACGTTCATGCTGTGACTGTTAGGGCTGCTTTCCTGTTATGTGAAACATTGAAATGTAGTTGTGCAACAGAAGATTGGTCTGTCATTTTCTATGCTTCTGAGTTATAAGTGTGAATCCAAAGGTTTGTGTGAGTGATTCTGCTTCTCTCCCTCCTTCTCTCTTTCTTTCCCGCCTCTCTTCTCCCGCTCTCCTCCTCTCCATCTCTCTCTCCCACTCTTTCTTTTTGTCTCTCTCCTTCTCGCTCTCCCCCTCCCCATCCTCCCTCRGCCTCTCCATCTCTCTCTCTCTCTGCAGGGTCGCCAAGGCTGGTAGAGTAATATCTGCTGTGGAGCTGGCTGGTGGATCCTGGTGTGAGCTAGAATGGATGCTGACACGAAGAGAGCACAGTGTGTTTGTCTCTGTAGCATTACAGCAGCAACYCAACTCTCCTGCGTTCATCAATAACACTAAAAACAACATGGCACAAATGTCATGTCATAATATTTATGACAAAACTCTGTTGAGATAGACTGAGGGGCTCTGCAAATGGAAGTTCACAGAAGTTCAGAATGTTCATTTACAAGAATACATTGTATTGAAACGTGGGCCTTGATTTTTATAATCAGATGGCTGTGCCTTTTGAGTTGGTCAGTGTCCTGTACACACACATGCACCCCCCCCCCCCACCCCCTCAACCACACACACACAGACACAGACAGTCAATTCATCTCTGTTTCAGGTGTCTGCTGTTTTTCCCTCTGAACTCTGCGTTTCCAACTCATTTAACTTCATCAGTTCAATAAGAAAACCAAGCGTGGCCACCCTAATGAGTGCTTATTAACGAGGGAGAGCAGATTGCCTTGACTGACGTGCAATCTAATTGGAGGGGAGAGCGGGCAAAACAAAGAGAGAGAGAGAATGAGAGAAAGAGAGAAAGGGGAACTGAGTGATGTGAAAAACAACCTTCAGCGATTCTCAAGGACATGCTGATTGAAAACCAACCAGACAGTGTGTGTGTGTGTGTGTGTGAGAAAGAGAGAGATATGAACTCATGCTGTGTGTGTGGTGTGGAGGGTGTTTTTGGAACATATTGGTTCTAGTTGTGAAACGGAAACATTCAATGTGACCATTTTGTGAATGGTTCCTAACCAGCAGTAATCGACCCTCGACCTAATATTTAGAGAACCCTGCAATTTCTCAGGTACAAAGGTCAACAGCAACACACACACAACACACACATACCACACACATCCTTTTAGAACACACACACACACACACACACACACACACACACACACACACACAACACACACACACACACACACACACACACACACACACACACACACACACACCACCACAACACACACACCACCACCACACACACACACACACACCACACACACACACACCACACAACACACCACACACACACACCACACACCACACACCACACACCACACACACCACACACATCCTTTGAGAATCCAGAGTGAGATATATTGAAGTCTCTCTCCCTGGCTGTGCACACACTCCTTCTCTCCCAGACAGAAACACAGTACAGACTGGAGACTGGAAAGAGAGACCGCAGTGTGAGTTGTGTGATTCTTTATATGTGAAAGGGGCCATTGAATACAGAAGAGAAGAAGAGGATGGTCAGTCAACTGTATATGTTAGGTGTTGTATACAATATATTGTATTTGATACAGTGATTTAAATTCCAAGATATTGAAGTCCTTTATATGACAGAAATCTACTAATACTGCAAACACAACAGGTACAGTCAACTAAAAATATTGATTTTTAAGTTTAAGACATTCAATGGCAAGATCCTTCACATAATTATCCTCAACTCTAGAATGATTTCATGCAAGACATTTATATTTTTTTGTTGGTCACTGTTGTGTAGTTCTAAAACATGGTGAATCATTTGTTTGTAATTTAAATTGGTAATTGATTATCTACCTAGCAACTACTTTGATCTATTCTGGTTGATTTTATGTTAATTAATGTGGAAGAGAACAGGAAGTAGTCAAGTGGATGCATGGTTGTGAATGTGGTCCGATAGAGATGAATAGAGATCACTACTTGCATGGACATTGCCATTGAGGTCTTCCACCATTTTGAAGTAGCCAACTGGGTGGGACTTCCTATGGGTTAAGGAAGGAACTCATGATTCCATCCTGGCCATCAGGTCATCAGGCCAACCTTGGATGTCTACATGTTCAACCAACACACTCCAGACGGCAGTATACAAGAAAATGTACTACTTAAAAATGTAGATGGCCTCAATGGTACTGGCCATGCTCTCACCGACGCCATAATGGGACAAATACAAATAAAATACAAAGTCTATCTAAGTCTATGATGTGGTCAGTTCCCACTAAATCGGCAAAAGAGTCATCAGTGTCCATCTYCCTTCTTTATTGTACTTTTTACGTCTTTTTTTCTCACAAATTGGTAGTTACATTCTTGTCCCATCGCTTCAACTCCCGTACGGACTCGGGAGAGGRGAAGATCGAGAGCCATGTGTCCTCTGAAACACGACCCTGCRYAGCCYCACTGCCCGCTCAACCCYGAAGCCAGCTGCACCAATGTGTCGGAGGAAACACTGTACAACTGCCGCCCGAAATCAGCGTGCATGCGCCWAACCCTCCCCMAWCCCGYCCGACGTTGGGTTAATTGTGCGCTGCCTCATYCGTCTCCCTGTCGTGGCCGGCTGCGACACAGCCTGGGATCAAACCCMGGTCTYTAGTGACACCTCAAGCACTGCATTGCAGTGCCTTAGACKGCTGCGCCATTRGTCAGGTCCCATCCATCCACCTTCTAAAGAACCCTTAAACTACTTCAACAAAGAAGTGAAGTTGAGGGCATCATCTGCCTCTAGTTCCTGCTGAGAAGCTCTGGTATGTGTCTGTCCACTGCTGATTACATTGTGACACTCAGTAATTACTTATCTTCTGAGGTTGTTTCATCCACACAGAAAATAGACACCACTGACCTTCCTTTACCCTATTACGTCTTCGAATGAATATCTTCAGAGAGAAAGAGAGGAGAAAGAGGAAGGCGATTACAGGTAGGGAGGGTACAGGTGCCACAAAGCAAATGGAGGCCCCTTTGAATCTCAGAAATCAGAATCTGAATGTCTCTCCTAGGAAAAGAAACACTGTTGCTAAATTGCTCTCCAAACAAGGTGCATGTATTAAAGAGCAAACTGAAGTGAAGAGGAAATCATTGGCCCAAAGCAGAGGAAGGCAAGAAATGTTATGGTACAATCGTGTTGGATTGAAAGAAGGTAGCTATAAAAATATGAATAATCACAGAGAATCTTCCATTTCACGTTGTACCAGAAACTGCACCAAATGTCACTGAGTGTGGGTGGAGGAAAGAGACAAACTCACTCAAGCCTGAGATTGATTATGCAGGACGTCACCAACTGGCAAGAAAACAAAATGAACATGCTTATCAGTCATGGGCAAGAAGGCTGCAGCTCCACACCTGTAGGATTGGCTGTCGTCTAACCAACAGATAGGAGCCTAAAAAAAGGTTTTCAGTTCTAACAAATCTTTGCCCAATGTAAGTYTTACATACAGAGAGCTTTAAGGTTTCACTCATACAGAATCAAAAATAACCTCAAAACAAAAGCACTTATACTGCCAGTGAACCCATCTTTGAAACCATATCTCTATAGGAGATATAGATAGTTAGCCTAGATAAGCTTTTTCATCTTCTTGACTAGATTATAAAATGTTGGCCAAATAATTCCGTARGGATTTTGTGAGCAGCCAGCTGAACGCTTTCCAAGAGTTAGAACAAAAACCTTAACGTCGCCAACGGTAGATAAGAGTTTCTCAGAGATGCTGAAAAAACAAACCAGTCTTTCTTTTCCAGTAAACTTTATCCATCAAGGTTTTTAATTTTCTCCACCTTACATTCTGGACCCTGATTCGTCCTCTAGTTTCTAACWGTTTTTTTTAAGACCATCATAGATAGTCAGTCCCAATCCCCTTCAGAAAGCAGGAGTTTAGTTCCCAGATGAGTTTATAATTCTCCCTCTGCGCTGCCATTTGATCCAGCGTGTTGGATGGCATTCTAGGGCAACGGGCTATAAGCTGCTAAAAATCAAAGACTCTTTCTTCTTAAATGAGAAGCTCAGGGGCTACAGCCTCATCTAGCTTTTCTTCCTCTCCTCCTCCTCTCCGCCCCCTCTCCTCCTCCTCTCCCTGGGTTTGGGGATGAGAGCGCTCTGGCACTCGATTAAAGGGCTCAGGTTGCTGTCCACGTGGAGCGCTCGCCTCGCCCGCCTCTCGCCTGTTAAGACGCAGGCGTTTTCAGGGAATGGAAATCTCAGATGTGACGGCCCACTCTCCTCTCCACTGGTGGGCGATGATTTAGGAGCGATTTGTGGAGGCACCTCTTCTTATCTCTTACTGTCTTGTCTGTCCTCCTCTCTTTTTTCCTCTCTTTTTTTCCCAATCTCTCCTTTATTTGTCTCTCCTCTCTCCCGTTTCTCTTATTTCCCCCATCTCTCCTTGATATCTTGCCCCTCTACCTCAAACCGTGCCTCCGTTCTATCTTTCCTCTTTCATCCCTCCTTCTCCCTTTTCATTTTTGGGCGGCAGCCATTCAAGTGCTTGTGTCCTTGAGCTGAAAGCTGCTTGGCAGCGATAGAGACAGGAGACKYCCAGCAGGCCGGAGTTGGACATGGCTATCACTATCATTACCTTCCMACAGCTGACACTTTCAACAGGCCCCAAAAAAACAAAAACACAACACYGAAAAGCAGTATATTTGAGAGAGGATCTCTGTGTGTGGCTGCCTGTCTTTTTCTGTCTCTGTCTCTATCTGTTTATCTTTTCATCTGTCTTTTACTGTTTCTCTCCCTCTCTCTATGAAGTTTCGCTCCAAGTTAAGTGATGCATATTTTCTCAGACAGGCATACGTTATTATACAGGAATGCCTTCTAAGTTCTTGGAGTAACTACCAGTTTTTACCACAGTACTCCCCCCCCCCKAAAATGGTCTTTCTCCCTTTGACAGCACACTGAGTTAGTTATCTGACAGCCAAATCACAGCAGTAGAGCTGACGGGAGGTCAACCTCTCAAACCTGAATAGGAACYAAGGGGAAAGTTGAAAATCACTTTCAGTGTCAAACCTGTCAGCTCAGGGATCAGCTGTGAACCC
Source organism: Salvelinus sp. IW2-2015 (assembly GCF_002910315.2). Classification (NCBI taxonomy): domain Eukaryota; kingdom Metazoa; phylum Chordata; class Actinopteri; order Salmoniformes; family Salmonidae; genus Salvelinus; species Salvelinus sp. IW2-2015. The sequence goes on from NC_036848.1 coordinate 14,586,358, forward strand.
TTGTAGCGAGACKAGGACAGACTGTGCAAAATATGACACTTTAAGCCTGCAGGAGCCAGCATGTTTGTAACATTATCTATTATGGTGTAATACATTGTTAAATGTTATAACGATCCGTGTACGATGAACATATACCTATAGATCTGAACTAACTTTCAGCACCACAGACAGTTCAGTCGACTGGATCGGTCCTCCGTTCTCAACTACAGTTCCGCGGTTTTAATCAGAAGGTAGGTTTTTCTTTTGTCAATTTATGGATATTTCCATTGAGATGACTCAGTGAGGTGACTAGGCCTACGGTATGGCACCCGGGAGTTTTTAGAGTCAACAACCTTGTGAACAGGCATCGTGTTAGAGAGTGTGACACGCATTGTGTCAGGTCGCTAATTTAGACACGGCACAGTAAACAACAGATATTAATGCCCTAAGGGAGGCGTCATGTCTGTCTCAGCGTCACGTCAAACGCTAACAAAGACAACCCTAATTGGGACATTAGACTTCTCATGTAACAATACCATTTTGTGTCTTTTTTGACGCAGACAGTGAGTAAATGTAAGATCAAGTGACAATATTGAGTTGAACGTATACAAACAATGCGAAAGGGAGGTAAAACCCAAAGAGGCTTGAGTATGGATTTCATGTGTGTTGTGCTGTTCCGGGTGTCAAAATCAGAACAGTCTCCAGGTTTTCCTTAGGAATGCTGAAGTTCTACAGTATGCAAGTCCAAAGCTTCTCTCTTGTTGAAGATGTAAGTGATCACTCTCTAACCATTCAGACCAGTTCAGTTCATGAGCGCAGTAACRTAGAGAACCAGGTGAAGGMGCTCTGGCAGACCTGTTGAGCACAAAGCAGGATCCATCAACCAGAATCTAGAGATAGCAGAACCACTACAATCTGGGACTGCAGCTGCTCCTCCACTGACAGACTAAGGATGAGGATGAACAAAACTCAGATGTGTGAAGTTGATGTGTGTGTGTGGTGGTGATGATGATGAATAATCAGCATATGACACTGAGAGATGTGTTCATATTCTGGGTGTATCCACAGAGGATTGTAGAYATGGATGGAGGGATGAATAGGAGATCATGAAGTCTGTCTTAAGGGAAAGAGAGTGATGAGTGTGTCAGTAGAATGATCACGGAAAAGTCAAGATAGACTTTCTACTCTTGGCTGTTTTTGAGTGTTGAGACTGCAACACAAAGAACTCACAGACTTAAAGAACTGCATGAAGAGAGGCGCATACACAAACACATTCTCAGGACACACCGAGGGAAGCAGAAAGGGAATTGCACGGTTATAATTGTTGTTTGTACAAAAAGAACGAATGACAAACAAATAAAAAAAACAAATAAGCAAAGACACAACACCACAAAGTGTGTATAGAGCGAGGTGTGTSTGTGTCTGTGCGTGTGTGTGGGCAGCGTGCACCAGGAAGCATTCTATATTTGGGAGACTCACTCATGTTGGCAGTTTGAAACATCACTAGGACTTCGGTTCCTCCCCCATATCCAGTTCCACCCTCAACACAAAGAAACGAATACAACACAAATACATGAATAGGGGACACCTGGACAGTGCTTCACAGGTACTCCATCCTCACCCACATGTATATACCCACTGCTCTGTGTGGTTCCCCTGTGTACCTCCGAAGGTCCCCCATCTAGTCCCCTTCTTCTATAGGCTAGTTGTGCATTTTTCACACAGTTCTTTCATCTGCTTATCTTTCTGTATACCCAAGCTTCTGTGAAATGTGAGATCTGTCGATGCCGTTCAAATGCTGTCCTTTACTCTGCCTCTGTGTTGTCCGTCTCTCATCTACCCCCCCCCCCCCACTACCTCCCAACCTCCTTCCCTCCATCCCTCTCCCTCTCTCTCTGTGCTGAAAAGGGACACATGACATTTCGCTTGATGCCACATTTATGATTATTTCAGCAGGACTTCCTCTGAAGGGGAGGGGTAGTGGGAATCTGTCTGACTCCATAGAGAACTATTACACCGCTCTGTTCACTCCCAAATACAGTCCTGCAGAGACATGAAGTCATTGATCTTAGCTAGACAGCTATCAACTAGGAAGGGAGAAAGTGATGGTGACAGAGTAAGACAGTCTGATAAAAAGACAGTAGATATAGAGAACATTTGAAAAAGAGGAGAGGAACGTGTCATGGTACCTGTTAGTCTGCAAAAAAAGGCCTGTGTGCCATCAATACATCTAGTCGACGAATTCTCAGAAACACACAGACACATGGACAGATGCCTTGAGTCTACAACAGAGGCTTCTAATGTCTCTCCTTAGATGACTGGCATCATGCCCTGCTTAACTCAGACAGCAGGGGGCAATGATGGCCCATCACACACTGAGAGAGGGAGGCCTATTGAGTTCATAGTGCTATGTGTTACACATACACTTGCACATCCCTAATGTACATACATTGCCTTCAGAGACTATTCACACCCCTTGACTTATTCCACAGTTTATTGTGTTACAGTCTGAATTCAATATGGATACAATAACATTCTCATACATCTGTTGTGACAAGGTAGGGATGGTATACAGATGATAGCCCTATTTGGTAAAAGACCAAGTCCATATTKTGGCYAGAACAGCTCAATTAAGCGAAGAGAAACGACAGTCCATCATTACTTTAAGACATGAAGGTCAGTCAATCCGGAAAATTTCAACGACTTTGAAKGTTTCTTCAAGTGCAGTCAAAAAACAATCAAGCGCTATGATGAAACTAGCTCTCATGAGGGCCGCCACAGGACAGGAAGACCCAGAGATACCTCTGCTGCACAGGATAAATTCATTAGAGTTACCAGCCTCAGAAATTGTAGCCCAAATAAATTCTTCACAGAGGTCAAATAACAGACATATCTCAACATCAACTGTTCAGAGGAGACTGCGTGAATCAGGTCTTCATGGTCGAATTGCTGCAATGAAACCACTACTAAAGGAAACACGAGCAATGGACATTAGACTGGTGGAAATATGTCCCTTGGTCTGAGTTTTTTGTGAGACAAAGAGTAGGTGAGCGGATTATCTCTGCTTGTGTAGTTCCCACCGTGAAGCATGGAGGAGGAGGTGTGATGGTGTGGGGGTTCTTTGCTGGTGACACTGTCTGTGATTTATTTAGAATTCAAGGCACATTTAAACAACATGGCTACCACAGCATTCTGCAGCGATACACCATCCCATCTGTTTTGCGCTTAGTGGGACTATCATTTGTTTTTCAACAGGACAATGACCCAACACACGTCCAGGCTGTGGAAGGGTTATTTGACCAAGAAGGAGAGTGATGGAGTGCTGTATCAGATGACCTGGCCTCCACAATCACCCAACCTCAACCCAATTGAGATGGTTTGGGATGAGTTGAACCGCAGAGTGAAGGAAAAGCAGATAACAAGTGCTCAGTATATGTGGGAACTCGTTCAAGACTGTTGGAAAAGCATTCCAGGTGGTTGAGGGAATGCCAAGAGTGTGTAAAGCTGTCWTCAAGGCAAAGGGTGGCTACTTTGAAGAATCTAGAATGTAGCATATGTTTTGATTTGTTTAACACTTTTTTGGTTACTACATAATTCCATATGTGTTATTTCATAGTTTTGATGTCTTCACTATTATTCTACAAGGTAGAAAAAGGTAAAAATAAAGAAAAACCCTTGAATGAGTAGGTGTGTCCAAACTTTTGACTGGTACTGTATATACATTTAAAAATATATATTTTCCTTTATTATTTTCCCCTAACCCTACCACCCTTCCCCTAATTGGAGTAAACTAATGAACAACAACACTAACATGGAACCCAAACCGGCTGCGCGTGTGCGCCATCGTGCGCTATCGTGCATAAATGTATTTTGCCCCCCCACACCAAACGCGATCCCGACACGCAGGTTAAATATCAAAACAAACTCTGAACCAATGACATTCATTTGGGGACAGGTCGAAAAGCATTACATTTACATTTACATTTAAGTCATTTAGCAGACGCTCTTATCCAGAGCGACTTACAAATTGGATTACACATGTATGGCAATTTAGCTAGTTAGCTTGCACTTGCTAGCTAACGTTAATTTGTCCTATTTAGCTAGCTTGCTGTTGCTAGCTAATTTGTCCTGGGATATAAATATTGAGTTGTTATTTTACCTGAAATGCACAAGGACCTCTACTCCGACAATTAATCCACACATAAAACGGCCAACCGAATCGTTTCTAGTCATCTCTCCTCCTTCCAGGCTTTTTCATCTTTGAACTTATATGGTGATCGCATCTAAATTTTCATTGTATTACCACGACAACCGGCAACAAGGTTCGTCTTTCAATCACCCACGTGGGTATAACAAATGAGGAGATGGCACGTTGGTACCTGCTTATATAAACCAATGAGGAGATGGGAGAGGCAGGACTTTCAGCGCGATCTGCGTCAGAAATATGAACGACTTCTATTTTAGCCCTTGGCGTKGCAGACGCTCGTTGGCGTGCGCGAGCAGTGTGGGTGCAATAATTGAATAACATGGATTTCWAAATTTATTTTGCGACACTCGCGCACACGACGTGTCCGGTCTGGTCAGCATGTTAGGCTTCTACTTCAAGCTTATACATACTATATACATTTTACGGACACAGTATATTTTACATTAGTTATCTTTTTGTTTGTTTTTAGTCCCATCCTTCAGCTACCCTCAACCCCTGTCTATCTCTGAACACCATCCAGTTTTTATTTTTATTTGCCATATATTTTTCAACTGTGCTGTGATGTTTCACAAAAGTGGATTAAACTGAAATTGCAATCCACTTTCTATGACTTGCTTTAAAAATAGCGATATTTTGGAGAATTGATTTCATTTTCAAATAACCGAAAATGAGAGGTTGTATTCTGAATAAAGGGAAAAAGGACATTCTTGAACACGGGGTGAGCATTTCTTAGAACATCTGCTAGAGAACCAGTTCGGATTTAAGTATAGCTTTTGTATGACTGAAGCATTTAGTGAGAAGTCGAATGCTTTAATATTTAATAATTTCTGCCCTCTGAATTCATAATCATTATTTTGTGACGTATTATCGTTAATGTGATGACATGCTATTTATCAAATAATTAACTATGTTTATAATTACGTGATTAAATTAATCAGGTAACCATTAATTCAGTAACCTGGGGCACCACAGGAAAAGTTTGTTTAATGATTTACCGTTTCGATTTAACTCAAAGAATAAATCATCTCTTCTCCCT
>NC_036848.1:14598078-14600289 GCF_002910315.2 Salvelinus sp. IW2-2015
GGCTATTCTAAATTATACAACGTTCCCATAGAGGAGTCAAATAATGGAACACCCATTACTATCCATGGTAGGGATTTTAATAAAAAACAGGAAAATGATAAAATACGACAGTTGATAAAGAAATAAACTACAAATACACTACACCAGTGGTACCCAAACCATTTATAGTCCCGTACCCCTTCAAACATTCAACTTCCAGCTGCGTACCCCCTCTAGCACCAAGGTCAGCGTACTCTCAAATGTTTTTTTTTTTTTTTGTAAGCCTGCCACACACACACTATACAATACATTTATTAAACATAAGAATTAATGTGAGTTTTTGTCACATTCCGGCTCGTGGGAAGTGAAAAGGGCTCTTATAGGACCAGGGCACAAATAATAAAAGAATAATAATCAATAACTTTGCTCTTTATTTAGCCATCTTACATATAAAACCTAATTTGTTCATCAAAGTGTGAATAACTCACCACAGTTTAATGAGAAGGGTGTGCTTGAAAGGATGTACATAACTCTGCAATATTGGTTTGTATTGGAGAGAGTGTCAGTCTTAAATCTTTTTCCATGCACAGTCTGTGCCTGTYTTTAGTTTTCATCCTAGTGAGGTCCGAGAATCCACTCTCACATAGGTACGTGGTTGCAAAGGGCATCAGTGTCTTAACAGCGTGATTTGCCAAGGCAGGATACTCTGAGCGCAGCCCAATCCAGAAATCTGGCAGTGGCTTCTGATTAAATTCAATTTTCACAGAACCAATTTCGATGAAGTGGACTGGAGGCAGGGCATGAAAGGGATAACGCATCCAGTTGTTTGTGTCATCCGTTTGGGAAAAGTACCTACGTAACTGCGCACTCAACTCACTCAGGTGCTTCGCTATATCACATTTGACATTGTCCGTAAGCTTTAGTTAATTTGCACACAAAAAAATCATACAATGATGGAAAGACCTGTGTGTTGTCCATTTTAATGCAGACAGAGAAGAGCTCCAACTTCTTAATCATAGCCTCAATTTCGTCCCACACATTGAATATAGTTGCGGAGAGTCCCTGTAATCCTAGATTCAGATCGTTCAGGTGAGAAAAAACATCACCCGACCGAAACGAGGGTACTGCCATGAATAAGCTTGACCTATAAATTCTATACCTCTCAGCGTGAAGGAGCAATGATCCACAGTCTAAACGAGTCCTATATCCCGACATAAACCTGAAAGGGCCGCTCAGCAAGGAAGAAGCCACTTCTCCAAACCACCATAAAAAAGCCAGACGTACGGTTTGCAACTGCACAGTGGGACAAGACATCGTACTGTTTGGAGAAAATGTCCTCTGGTCTGATGAGAACAAAAAATAGAAAAACTGTTTGGCCATAATGACCATCATAGTTTGGAGGAATAGGGGGAGACTTGCAAGCCGAAGAACACCATCCCAGGCCGTGAAGCACAGGGGTGGCAGCATCTTGTTGTGGGGGTGCTTTGCTGTGCAGGAGGGACTGGTGCACTTCAAAAAATAGATGCATCATGAGGAAAGAAAATGTATGTGGATATTGAAGCACATCTCAAGACATCAGTCAGGAAGTTAAAGCTTGGTCACAAATGGGTATTCAAATGGACAATGACCCCAGCATACTTCCAAAGTTGTGACATAAAGCTTAAAATAAAAAAGTCAAGGTATTGGAGTGGCCATCACAAAGCCCGGACCTCATTCCTATATTTTCATTTTTGGGCAAGCAATTATTATTTTGAGAAACAATTATTGTGATTCATCCTATACTTTCCTAACATCATTAACATCCTTAGTAACAGATGTGGGATACATTCACACACTCTCCCCACCCTTCCCCAACAAACAACCACAAGCTCAGATGTTCAACAGTTGTTCTATCCCCAGCCAACTCAAGAGAAGACTTGATGTGCGAATTGCATACAGTTGTAGCTGATTGAGAAGGCATGCAACATTGAGCAAGAAGGGGAGATTTGCTTAAACAATGTCAAATCCTAGCTGATGGAGCTCAGATACACCCCTTTCCCCGAAACACACACAACGCTGGTCCCTGTTGTGACCATTTTCCAAGCATCTCTGAGCAGTCAACCCTTTTGATTATTTGTCGCCGCCAGGGCCCACAATCATTTTCCCCGTCTCTGATTGTCTGAGTGTGACCCCCTCTCCATGGGTTACTGCAGCTAGTGTTGCCAAGCACTGCCACTACTAGGTGGGGCCCTC
>NC_036848.1:14601380-14607171 GCF_002910315.2 Salvelinus sp. IW2-2015
CACCGGAATTACCACCGGCTAGGTACAAAGTCGTCAAGGTACTCATTAGCAGCTTTGAAAAATTCCTTGTATATTATGCACACACACCCAGGGGCTTTGGCTTTGTTGGATCAACCCTCCCAGGCAGACTCAGACTCTTGAGGGGGTGGTGCTGCTTAGTGGGTCTCTGACCACGTTCATCTTTCTGTCTTGGCTGCGTATAGGCTACTTTCACTAGGCCTATAAAACAGATAAGGACTTCTTCTTAGTGTGTGGGTTGCTCAGGTGGGTGTCTAGGGTATAGGGTTGGGGACCATTCCATCATGATAGYACAATAAATAAATAGACTATTTTGTTATTTCTTTCTTAAATGTATGTCCCTTATCTGTACAAAATTGAAAACTCTCTCTGTCACTACTCCTGCCCGCAGATACACATGGGCTCTGGCATTTGCAACCATTTTCCTTTTTCACWCACTTAACTCACCACACTTTCCAATCACAAAAACACACACCCCATCTTCCATCACAACCACACTCCCCCACACATATTCACCGGTACATACCRACATACTGTGCCTTCTATGTCCCTTGTTTGCTGTGTTTTTATCCCTACCATGTTGATTCCTACCTAATTTCGAGCWTTTGAGTACTTTTGTTTTCCAGTTCCTTATATTTGAAGATGTATTATTTCAATAATTATCCTTTCTTCTACTGCTGTCTTTTATCTATTTATAAATACTATACATAGAAAGTCAAATACAAATTATTTTACAACATTCCCTATCTTTAATGGTGTAGTGCAGGTATTCCGAAACTGGGTAACATGCGTCATATTGTGTTGGTCCGCTAGGGACCTGTTGCCATTGTATTAAGTTCTAACCAATAACCTAGACCAGGTATTCCCACATGGGGGTACGTGCAATGCCGGCAGGGGTACGCCAAATAAAATGTGATTCACATAAAATAAAAAATTCTTCACATTTTCAGACAGTCCATTTCTCCTATCACAGAAATTAAACTCTGTAACTGTTTTAAAGTTCCCATTGGCCTCATGGTAAAATCCCTGAGCGGTTTCCTTCCTCTCCAACAACMGAGTTAGGAAGGACTCCRGTATCTTTGTAGTYACTGGGTGTMTTGATACACCATCCGAACTGTAATTAATAACTTCACCATGRTCAAAGGGATATTCAATGTCTGTTTTATATTTGTTTTTTTWACCTATCTACCAATATGTGCCCTTCTTTGCGAGGCATTGGAAAACCTCCCTGGTCTTTGTGTTTGAATCTGCGTTTGAAATTCACTGCTCGACTGAGGGACCGAACAGATAATTGTAGGTGTGGGGTTGCACATAGAGTTAGTCCATGCAACTTACTATGCGGCTTATTTTACTCCTGAAGTAGGCTTGCCATAACAAAGAGGTTGAATACTTACAGTTTTTCTRGATAGCTTAWACACAAAAACTGGTTCCTGTAGCACAAAAACCCATACCCTTACATCATTCTAAAAAACACACACATTTCCCATAAKCGTAAACACTATTCACCTGTTTCCATACATTTCAATATTCAAAACTCTTTCTGCAAAACCTTACACAAAAATGGGCTAATAAATCATTCATTGCACTATATTTTCATTCAGCAAACACATGCTCTCAATATATTTAACTCAAGTCATCACAAACTAAACTCAAAGAGCATACCTTTCTCCAGCTGCAAACACTAAGGCTCAAAATTGTTAACACACCAATCAGAATTGCAGGATCAATAAATAGGGCCTAGAGGCATGTCCATGCTTTTGGAAGAATGGATCCTAACAATGCTGAAGTTGCATGACAACAGAGAGGAAGAGGACGAGGACGAGGACAAGGACGAGAGAGGACAACAACAACAAAGACAAGTAATCTCAGATGAAATCCGTGACACCCTAGTTCATCATGTGCTCATACATGGGAGGACTATGAGAGAAGCTGGACAGCTAGTGCAAACCAACCTAAGCCGTTACACGGTTGTATCCATTGTCGGGAACTTCAGAAGAGAAAACAGGTAATTTCCCTTGTAGTTACTGTGATAATGTGATGTTGTAGTGCATATACACTAATCTCCACTTTGTTCTCAGTGTAGTTTTTAACAGAGTAATTGGATGACCATAGGTCAGTAATGGTCAAATGTCATTTTTGCAGAACTGAGAGGCGGCCGTCTATTGGAGGTAGGCGGAGACTTCTCACAGCTGAGCAGGAGACTGCTCTGGCGAATATGGTGATTGTCAATAATATCCTCCGTTTGAGGGAAAWTCAAACCAAAATAGTTGAAGACCAGGTAGTCTTCCAAGGAATTGACAGCATCAGCATTTRCACKATTGACCGGATCGTTCAGAAGAACCACATAAGGACAAAGCAGCTGTACRGTGTYCCWTTTGAAAGGAATTKAAATTGAATTAAGGAGCATCGATTCCAATATGTGCAGGTAGTTGTTATACTGTACATCATTTTTACAGTATGTAGAGTATGGCCCATCTCTCCATCATATCAATACAGTACTGTATAGTAATGTGTTACAGTAACTGCAGTACACAATCTTTCATTCCAGTACAGTAGTACACTACAGTACTGTATTTATAGAACAGTAAAATGTGTGTTTTTTGACTTCTTTAGAGAATCTTTGAGCTTGATGCCATGGCTGACCCACAMGAGTATATCTTCATCGACGAGGCAGGGTTCAACCTAACAAAAAGGCGCAAAAGGGGGCGCAACATCATTGGTCAKRGTGCCACCATACAAGTTCCTGGCCAGAGAGGAGGCAGRGTCACCCTATGTGCAGCCATCAGCAATCGTGGCGTCCTCCACCGCCATGTCAAAGTGGGTCCATACAACACGGCACAACTCCTTCAATTTCTAGATCAGCTGCACAATAACATTATTCAACAGGAAGGGGAGCCAGGGCAACCAGAGCAAGCCCAATATGTTGTCATTTGGGATAACGTGAGTTTCCACTTGGCTTCTCTGGTTTGCACCTGGTTCCATGACCACCCCAGGTTCACRGTTCTTTMRTTGCCAGTATATTCCCCATTTCTGCATCRYATTGAGGAATTTTTCTCAGCATGGTGGTGGAGAGTMTAMGACCYCAACCCCTACGCACAGCAAAACCTCCTGGAGYCAATGGTGGACGCCTGTGGTGATGTTTCTGTGGAGTCTATCCAGGGTTTTCTAAGGCACACAAGAGCATTTTTCCCACGCTGCCTGGCAAGAGCAAACATAATGTGTGACGTTGATGAGATATTATGGCCTGAGCCAGACTTGAGACGAGATGATGAGGACGCTGATYCTGAGTAACCTGTTCCTGAAAGTGTTATCTGGATAGTCAGTGCTGTTATTCTACAAAGTTCCAAACTATTTCTCTGAAAACCTATTCTAAACATTTTGGTGGCAATGTTTTGAATGAATCCCTCCAGTGTTTAACAGACAGTCATGCAGTCTGTGTTTTTGACAGCTTGTGTGTGTTGTCTGAGGGCAAAGTTTGAAWTGYGACCCAGAGGTTAGATGTTTGGGTGTGAGTTTTTAAAATTGTGTCTAAGCAATTGAGAATAGCTGTATTGTCTTTAAACATTTCAGCTTTTCATTTTGTTTTAATTTTTTCTTTTCTTCTAAAAAACATAATTCCACTTTGACATCATGGGGTATTGTGTGTAGGCCAGTGATACAAAATCTCTATTCAATACATTTCAGGCTGTACCACAACAACATGTGGAAAAAGTCAAGGCCCTGTACACACCKACACAAACACGCATATACCAGATGAACCCAGACACAGACAGAAACAGAAAAACACAGAAACAATTGCCAACAATATGTATTAAGGCACATTATGTTTTGGGTGTTTTGGAAGTTTTCGTGCCCCTAAAACATCAGTATACAGAATCTCAAATGATATGCGATCAAAGCAAGGGGTTTAAACTTTAAAGTGGATGAAATAAACACTATATTTTGCTTCCTGGAAACAAACAAACAAACTCAGAATAATCTAAATGTCAGGATCTAGATAATAAACAGATGATAAACAGAGGCTGTGTTATAAAGAAGGATATGGATGTATCTAATTGGCTGCTCTATCCATTACATTCTTCCCTTCTGCCCTCAGAAAGTGATAAGGAAAGTCTATTAAAAGGAGACGCGGCATGGTCGCGGCACGGAGGAAGGCAGCTGACAATTTGCAGTGCCACAAAAGGAGAAATTAAATGTGAAAAATAAACTAATTGGGTTCCCATCAATTGTGCTGACAGCCTGTGCCTTGCAGCAGGAAATTATTCTGATTTCCGACACACACAAACCCACACAGACTGAGACACACATACCGACACACATACCGACACACAGATCACTTGCATACACACACATGTGTAAACACACACACACACACACACACACACTACACACACACACACTGACCAAACTCTGTCTCAGTGACCAAACTCTGCTAATCAAAGATGGCACCCGTGACCTTCAAGATGACACACAATCCACTTTTCTCAGCCACATCCTGTCACCCACTTTGTCCTCTCTTCTCTCCCCCACATCCTTGCTATACTCAGAACCTTTAACATGCTAGACACCCACTGCCTCTCTCTACTAGACACTCTCTGTCACCCCCTTGTCCCCTCGTAGGTTCCCCCCTACACCCTACACCGACATCCTAATGCTACCTTTAATGTCACAACCTTTAGATGTTAGTGTAAGAACAAACCTCTTCTGGATCCATTTGAAATGAGAAAGCAAGGGAAGTTCATGCCTGTCTATTGATGGTAGCGCTCATTGAGTTCCTTCTGGACAGAGTCTCTGATTGAGAAGCTTCTCTGACACAATGAACAGATAAATGGCTGCATTGACTCTCACAGGGGCTGTATTTCTCAGGGGCTGTATTTCTCAGGTGCTGTATTTCTCAGGTGCTGTATTTCTCAGGGGCTATATTTCTGTACATCAGTAGTGTATGACAACATGTCAGTTCATGCTGCAAGAGCTATGATAGGTTGGAGGACGTCCTCCAGAAGTTGTCATAATTACTGTGTAAGTCTATGGAAGGGGGTGAGAACTACGAGCCTCCTAGGTTATGTATTGAGGTCAAAGTACCCAGAGGAGGATGGAAGCTAGCTGTCCTCCAGCTATACCATGGTGCTACACTACAGAGTGCTGTTAAGGCTACTGCAGACCTTCATTGAAAAACAGTGTGTTTAAGTCAATTATTTGGTGATGTGAATATATTTGGTATAGTTTTATCTAAAAATGCCAACTTTTTTATTGTTTCACTTTTTGAATTTTTCTGAAATTCACTGAGGAGGATGGTTCTCCCCTTCCTCCTCTGGGGAGCATGCACTGCTCAGCATCCACATCACTGAGGACTTGACATGGACCAACAACACCAATCTTGTCAAGAGGGTTCAACCTCTACTTCCTAAGGCGCCTGAAGAAATTCGGCATGCCACCCCGGGTCCTTTCCAAGTACTACTACTGCACCATCGAGAGCGCCCTGACCTGTTGCATCACGGCTTGGTACGGGAATTGCTCTCTCCACAACCACAAGGCTCTCTAGTGGGTGGTAAAGATGCCCCCAGTACATCACTGGGACCGTGCTCCCACCCATCCAGGACATCTGCTTGAAACGGTGCCTGAGGAAGTCCCCCAGCATCATCATGGACACCACACATCCCAGCCACGAGCTGTTCACTCCCTTACCATTGGGAAGGAGTGAAGTCTGATACCGACAGGATCAGAGACAGTTTCGATTTTCAAGCTTTCAGACTGGTGAACACTTTAACTTTCC
>NC_036848.1:14612963-14618975 GCF_002910315.2 Salvelinus sp. IW2-2015
ACACACACACTCCTGCACGCACACACTGACCAAACTCTGTCTCAGTGACCAAACTCTGCTAATCAAAGAATGTCACCCGTGACCTTCAAGATGAACAAACAATCCACTTTCCTCAACCACATCCTGTCACCTCTCCCCCATCTCTGCTGTCCTCTCCTCTCTACCCCTACAGGCCTTGCTATACTCAGAACCTTTAACATGGTAGACACCCACTGGCCTCTCTCTCCTAGAATCTCAGTCACCCCTTGTCCCTGAACCAACAAGGTTCAGAAACGATTTCTATCTACAAGCCATCAGACTGCGACTGACTTGAACTGACTGACTCTCCACAACCATAGTACACATGCACTTTCCACTCACGCACACAGCACGCACACCACCCACCCACACACATGCACAGACACAAACACCACACACACACACACCACACCACACACACACACACACACACACACAACACACACACACACACACACACACACACACCACACCACACACACACAACACACACAGACAGACATACACTCCCCACACACATTGTAGCTACACACACCACACAACAATTGTTGCTACATACTATTATTTAGTGATTGCTAATACCTCACAATAAACAAATATTGGACTATAAATTGTGCCTTCCTGTATTATACTTATGCTAAAATGTTTTTTCTATTCTACTGAGCCATTTACTTATTGTTCATGTTCTCTTATCTTCTATTATTTCTTTATGTTGTTGAGCGTTGTCGGAAAGGAACCTGCAAGTACATTTCGTAAGATGTGCGTATACCATATTAACATTACATACAACTAATGAAACATGTATTCCTGTGTTAGCCCTGCCTTGGACTGAAGAATAGTGACAGAGAAGGAAAGGAGAGAGGTGGAGAGGAAAGGATAAATCGAGAGGCACTGAAGACTGATAATCCTCGCCTCACTAAAATGATAATGAACTAAGAGCTCTTTTTTCCATTGCTTTCATTGTTAATGCCAACCATACGGTGGGGCTGTGAGTGACATATTGGGGAATGGCTTTTTAATGAGACCCAAAAGGACGTGGAGGTAATTTGAGGGAAAGTGGAGAGAATATGACCTCCCATCATCATTTCAACTACCCAAGTAGTAATCATCAACATGAACTACCATACACAGTCAGCGACACACCAAAACACACAGACTGATAGAGTAGTCCAATGCACCATCAAATCAAATCAAATGWTATTGGTCACATACACATGGTTATATATTTTAATTTTTTTATATATTTTTTTCTTCGCATTTTCTTCGCATATATTTCGTATATACTGTATATAAAAAATATTTTTCAACGTCCAACTCCAACTCCTGTCTCCTCACCCAATGTTGTATGGATCTGCTATTTTCTTTACTTTCGAACCGGAACCCCCAACAGAAGCTAGCCAGCTAACTAGCTACTAGCTAGTAGTCAGCTAGCCARTGCTAGTGGTCATCAGCTAACCTCTAGCCRGGACAACTCCTGCCAGTCTGCACAGCGCGATTCAACCTAGAGCTTATCGGACTCCTTTTTCCCCACATCTCCGGATTCCTACCGCAAGCTCTGAACCTCTTCACCTGGATCATCGCAGCTAGCTAGCTGCTATCCGAGTGGCTACTCCTGGCTAACGTCTCTGTCCCAAAGGAAGCACCAATTAGCCTGGAGCTAGCCTATGCTAGGCCCATCTCCCGGCTAGCTGAATAGGTCCATCAGCCACTCCTTGGGCTACAATACCTAATACCTGGCAATTGGCCTGGACCCCTTTTACTGCCGATACGGAGCCCCGCCGYTCCTTCGCAACTGGTCTACTGACGTAATCCGCCCGAGGGGGTTTTCAACAGGGTCCTCTTTTGCGACGTACCCTGAATGCCCATCTGCTAGCCTGCTAGCCGTGGCCCGCTAGCTGTCGAGAGCATATCGGACTGTTAGCTGAAGAGGTCCATCAGCCAATTTTCGTGGGCTACAATACCTATTTTGCTAATTGGCCTGGACCCTTTACCTACACAGAGTCCTGCCGATCCATCACAACTGGTCTGCCGACGTAACCTCCAGCCCTGCTCAATATGCCTTAGCTAACCCTTTTGTTCAACCTCCCTGGTTTAAACCATCACCCTGGTTTAAACCATCACCCTGGTTTAAACCATCACCTGGTTTAAATGGTGTCTCTAGAGACAATACCTCTCTCATCGTCACTCAATGTCTAGGTTTACCTCCACTGTATTCACATCCTACAATACCCTTGTCTGTACATTATGCCTTGAATCTATTCTTCTGCGCCCAGAAACCTGCTCCTTTTACTCCCTGTTCTGAACGCACTAGATGACCAGTTCTTATAGCCTTTAGCTGTACCCTTATCCTACTCCTCCTCTGTTCCTCTGGTGATGTAGAGGTTAATCCAGGCCCTGCAGCACCTAGCTCCTCTCCCATTCCCCAGGCGCTCTCATTTGTTGACTTCTGTAACCGTAAAAGCCTTYGTTTCATGCATGTTAACATTAGAAGCCTCCTCCCTAAGTTTGTTTTATTCACTTCCTTAGCACACTCTGCCAACCCGGATGTCCTAGCCGTGTCTGAATCCTGGCTTAGGAAGGCCACCAAAACCCTGAAATTTCCATCCCTAACTATAACATTTTCCGATAAGATAGAACTGCCAAAGGGGGTGGAGTTGCATTCTACTGTAGAGATAGCCTGCAGAGTTCTGTCATACTATCCAGGTCTGTGCCCAAACAATTTGAGCTTCTACTTTTTTCACCTTTCCAGAAACAAGTCTCTCACCGTTGCCGCTTGCAATAGACCACCTTCTAGACCACCTTCTGCCCCCAGCTGTGCCCTGGACACYCAGAATTGATTGCCCCCCATCTATCGTCAGAGCTCGTACTGTTAGGTGATCTAAACTGGGACATGCTTAACACCCCGGCTGTCCTACAATCTAAGCTAGATGCCCTCAATCTCACACAAATGATCAATGTACCTACCAGGTACAACCCCAAATCCGTAAACATGGGCACCCTCATAGATATCATCCTAACCAACCTGCCCTCCAAATACACCTCTGCTGTCTTCAACCAGGATCTCAGCGATCACTGCCTCATTGCCTGCATCCGTAATGAGGCAGCGGTCAAACGACCACCCCTCATCACTGTCAAACGCTCCCTAAAACACTTCAGCAAGCAGGCCTTTCTAATCGACCTGGCCTGGGTATCCTGGGAGGATATTGACCTCGTTCCTTCAGTAGAGGATGCCTGGTTATTCTTTAAAAGTGCTTTCCTCACCATCTTAAATAAGCATGCCCCATTCAAAAATGTTTGAATCAGGAACAGATATAGCCCTTGGTTCACTCCAGACCTGACTGCCCTTGACCAGCACAAAAACATCCTGTGGCGTACTGCATTAGCATTGAATAGCCACCGTGATATGCAACTTTTCAGGGAAGTTAGGAAACAATATACACAGGCAGTTAGGAAAGCAAAGGCTAGCTTTTTCAAACAGAAATTTGCATCCTGTAGCACAAACTCCAAAAAGTTCTGGGACACTGTAAAGTCCATGGAGAATAAGATCACCTCCTCCCAGCTGCCCACTGCACTGAGGCTAGGAAACACTGTCACCACCGATAAATCCATGATAATTGAGAATTTAAATCAGCATTTTTATACGGCTGGCCATGCTTTCCACCTGGCTACCCCTGCCCAAGCCTCCCCATTTCTCCTTCACCCAAATCCAGAWAGCTGATGTTCTGAAAGAGCTGCAAAATCTGGACCCCTACAAATCAGCCGGGCTAGACAATCTGGACCCTCTCTTTCTAAAATGATCCGCTGCAATTGTTGCAACCCCTATTACTAGCCTGTTCAACCTCTCTTTCGTATCATCTGAGATCCCCAAAGATTGGAAAGCTGCAGCGGTCATCCCCCTCTTCAAAGGGGGAGACACTCTAGATCCAACCTGTGTTACAGACCTATATCTATCCTGACCTGCTTTCTAAGGTCTCAAAGCCAATTTAACAAACAATTCACCGTACCATTCGAATCCCTACGTACCTTCTCCGCTATGCAATTGGTTTCCGAGCTGGTCATGGGTGTATACGCTGCAGCCAGCGCTCAAGTCCTAAATTGATATCATAACCACGATCGATAAGAGACAATACTGGCAAGCTGGTATTCAGCGACCTGGCCAAAGGCTTCGACTCTGGTCAATCACCACAGATTCTTATCGGCATACTCAACAAGCCTTGGTTTCTCAAATGACTGGCCTCGCTGGTTCACCCACTAACTTTCAATTAGAGTTCAGTGTGGTCAAATCGGAGGCTGTTGTCCATACCTCTGGCAGTATCTATGGGTGCCACAGGGTTCAATTCTCGGCCGACTCTTTTCTCTGTATACGTCAATGATGCCGCTCTTCTGCTGGTGATCTCTTATCCACTCTACGCAGATGACACATTCTGTATACTTATGGCCCTCATTGGACACTGTGTTTACATTCTTGTGAATAGGGGGGGCGCTGTTTTTCACTGTTGGAAAAATCGTGCCCAAATTAAACGGCCTCGTACTCTTGTTTAGATCATACATATGCATATTATTATCTATATGGATAGAAAACACTCAGAAGTTTCTAAAACTGTTGAATATATCTGTAGTAAAACAAAACTCATGGGCAAAACATTCCATACAGGAAGTGAAAATCTGGAAAACGAGCTCTGTGTCAGGGCTTGCCTATTCAACGCTTTTATTTATCGATCTGTATGCACTTCATACGCCTTCCACTAGATGTCAACGGCAGTAGAAGGTGAATGGGGTGTCTAGCTTGAATGTGAGGCCGAATAAGAGCTTTTGCGAGTGACAGGTCAGCTCTTTAGTCAGTTTTCGACGGCGCACGGGGGAATCACTTGTCTTCTGAAAAGCGTTCGGTTACACGGCGATTGCTCCGCTCTGATTTTATTGTACAAATGAGAAAAACATCATAAAGTAGGATTTTTCAACCGGTTGATCAGTTTATTCAACGTTTATTGGGACTTTTGGAATTTTTCGTTCTTTGCGCCAAGAGATGATGGACACGTGCGCTCCACAATGCTAGCCAAAAGTTGCTAAATTCGACAGAAGAAATGGACTTTCTAAAAACCAAACAACATTTAGTCTGAAAAGCGACTCGCTGCACTACATTCTGATATCTTGTGAAGATCAAGAAAGAAGTAAGAGAATATTATATATGTTATTTCGTATTTTGCTGCTGGTAAATTTGCTCCAACAAGGCGGAAATATGGTGAGCCTTGTCTCACAATACTGCATGCTGTAATGTTCTACTAAGTTATTTTAAAAAATCAAACAGCGGGTTGCATAAGAACAGCTGATTCTTTTCATGTTGCTGACAACATGTACTTTTTTGTAAGTTTATGATGAGTCTTTGAGTAAATTACGGACTGTCCAAAATATCTCCGGAGATTTTTTGGAATTGTGCTACGTATTCACTATGTATAACCCAAATTTGCAGCTCTAAATATGCAACATTTTCGAACAAAACATAAACTGTATTGTAAACATATTATAAGACTTGTCACTATGAAGTTGTACCAAAGTTAGTGATAATTTCGATATCATTGCTGGTTTTTGGCGAAAGCTAATTTGGCGGTGAATAAATGTTTTGGTTTTGGCTATTGAGGTAGCTAGTTAATTTCTATTATTGTGTTTTACCTGTAAAAACACTAAAAAATCGGAAATATTGGCTGGATTCACAACGATGTTTATCTTTCATTTGCTGTCACCATGTAATTTTCCATAATGTTTTATGATGAGTATTTTATGTATTTCACGTTGCTCTCTGTAATTATTCTGGCTGCTTTTGGTGGCTATTGTGATGGTGGCTCAATGGTAAAACTATGATTTTTACCTCAAATAGGACATTTCGTAAAACATAAATGTATTGTATACATGATGCTTATAAGAACTGTCATCTGATGAAGTTGTTCAAGGTTAAGTGATTCATTTGATCTTCTTTTTCTGGTTTGGTGAAAGCTA
>NC_036848.1:14622793-14633414 GCF_002910315.2 Salvelinus sp. IW2-2015
CTCTGCTTTGTAAAGCCCCACCTTATCTCAGCTCACTGGTCACCATAGCAGCACCCACCCATAGCACGCGCTCCAGCAGGTATATTTCACTGGTCATCCCCAAAGCCAATTCCTKCTTTGGCCGCCTTTCCTTCCAGTTCTCTGCTGCTAATGACTGGAACGAATTGCAAAAATCACTGAAGCTGGAGACTCATATCTCCCTCTCTAACCTTAAGCACCAGCTGTCAGAGCAGCTCACAGATCAGTGCACCTGTACATAGCCCATCTGTAAAACACCCATCCAACTACCTCATCCCCATACTGTTATTTATTTATTTTGTTCCTTTTCACTCCAGTATCTCTACTTGCACATTCGTCTTCTGCACATCTATCACTCCAGTGTTTAATTGCTAAATTGTAATGATTTCGCCACTATGGCCCATTTACCTCCCTTATCTCACCTCCCTTATCTCACCTCATTTGACACAATGTATATAGAATTTTCTATTGTGTTATTGACTGTATGTTTGTTTATTCCATGTGTAACTCTGTGTTGTAGTTTGTGTCGCACTGCTTTGCTTTATCTTGGCCAGGTCGCAGTTGTAAATGAGAATTTGTTCTC
The DNA here is from genome assembly GCF_002910315.2 of Salvelinus sp. IW2-2015. Taxonomy (NCBI): domain Eukaryota; kingdom Metazoa; phylum Chordata; class Actinopteri; order Salmoniformes; family Salmonidae; genus Salvelinus; species Salvelinus sp. IW2-2015. The sequence goes on from NC_036848.1 coordinate 14,623,395, forward strand.
ATCTGGCCTATCTGGTTAAATAAAGGTGAAATAAAGAAATAAAATAATGCGAGTGTAGCAAAATGCTTGTGGTTCTAGTTCCGACAATGCAGTAATATCTAACAAGTAATCTAACAAATTCACAACAACTACCTTATACACACAAATGTAAGGGATGAATAAGAATATGTACATATAAATATATGGATGAGCGATGGCCGTTCGGCATAGGAAAGATGCAGTAGATGGTATAGAGCAGTATATACATATGAGATGAGTGATGTAGGATATGTTAACATTATTAAAGTGGCGTTATTTAAATTGACTAACGATCCATTTATTAAAGTGGGCGGAGATTTAAGTCTGTATGTTGACAGCAGCCTCTCTATGTTAGCGATGGCTGTTTAACTTCTCTAGGATAGGGGGCAGCATTTTCACGTTTGGATGAAAAGCATACCCAAATTCAACTGCCAGCTACTCATCCCGAGAAGATAAGATATGCATATTATTTAGGATTTGGCTAGGAAAACATGCTGTGAGATAGAAAACATTCTGGAGCTTATATAACCAGAATTATCTTACAGAGGCAAAAGCAGGACGACAAACCATTCGAAATTTTTTTGTTTTTGAGGTCACTCCTCTTTTCAATGGATTTTCATTGGGCTGAAACTAATTTCTATTAAGCCTTCTTGCCATGCCTCCTACTCCTTCCACTGGATGTCAAACATCTTAGAAATTGGTGAGGGTCATTTTCCTTTGTGTATCGGAAGGAAAGTACGGCCACTTGAACGAGGTCCTCGAGTGCCTGTGTTAGTAGCCGCGTGACCAGAAATAAGGCTACACTGTTTAATTTATTAAAAATATCCCGTCCTTCAATTTGATCGATTATTTTACCGTAAAAAAACACCTATAGTTGTTATTACAAACCCGTAGTTTAAAGTGTTTGTCAAAGTTACAGGGGTTAACTTTGGAGCTATTTTGGTTAGTCACGTTCAACAGTACGGTTTTCGGATCAACGCCGCCAGATAATGAATTTTTTGGATATTATTGATGGATTATCTAACAAAAGGACCAGTTTGTGATGTTTAGGACATATTGGCGAGTGCCACAAAGAAGCTCGTCAAAGGTTAAGGCATATAATATATTTTGTTTCTGCGTTTTGTTGTCGCGCCGCAGGGTATGGAATGATAGCTTCTCTCTTCTTTGTTTACTTGGTGCTAACTCAGATTATATAGCATTGTTGCTTTCGCCGAACAGCCTATATTGAATTCTGAACATTGTTTGGCTGGATTCATAACCAGTTGTAGCTATTTGGTATCTTTCATGTGTGATTTAATGAAAGTTAGATTTTTATAGTATTCTATTGAAATTGTGCTCTGCATTTTCTCTGGTTTTGGCCAGTGGACAGTGGCGTCCCACTAAACTCAGATTTTTGGATATAAATATGAACCTTACCGAACAAAACATATATGTATGTGTTAACATGAAGTTGCCTATGAGTGTCATCTGATGAAGCATAATCAAAGGTTAGTGATTATTTTTATCTCTATTCTGCTTTTGTTACTCCTTCTCTTTTGGCTGGAAGAAGGAAATGGCTGTGTCTTTTTCTATGGCTATGTACTGACCTTAATAATCGCAAGGTGTGCTTTCGCCTAAATTCTTTTTGAAATTCAGACATGTTGGCTGGATTCACAACAAGTGTAAGCTAACTTACTTTGGTGTCTTTAATGTGTGATTTCATGGAAAGTTAGATTTTTATAGTACCATTTTGAATTTGGCGCTCTTGCATTTTTACTGGCTTGGCAATTGGGACGTTTCAGCGTCCCTATCCCAGAGAATGTTTAACAGTCTGATGGCCTTGAGATACGAAGCTGTTTTCCAGTCTTCTCGGTCCAGCTTTGATGCACCTGTACTGACCTCGCCTTCTGGATGATAGCGGGGTGAACAGGCAGTGGCTCGGGTGGTTGTTGTCCTTGATTATCTTTTTGGCCTTCCTGTGACATCGGGTGCTGGAGGTGTCCTGGAAGCAGGTAGTTTGCCCCCGGTGATGCGTTGTGCAGACCGCACTACCCTCTGGAGAGCCTTGCCTTTGAGGACGGTGCAGTTGCCATACCAGGCGGTGATACAGCCTGACAGGATGCTCTCGATTGTGCATCTGTAAAGATTTGTGAGTGTTTTAGGTGACAAGTGGCCTGTCCAACGGTCTTTGATAACATACCTGGGTTCAAATAGTATTTGATTTCAGAAAAATCTTTACATTTTAAGTCATAAATTCTTTTGTTGGGTTTTGTTGAGCTGGCCTTGCACAATGGAACCAATGGAATAGTGACAAACGGGCAAACCCCGCTCATCTAGCACTCCAGGCAGATTCAATCAAACCATCAAAGTATGTGATAGATTTGTCTATTTGCAAACTATTTGAACACAGCAGGTCTGTTAATGGTCTATGTGATTTACCTTCATTGAGAATGTTAGCAGAGTTTTACTGTCACTGAAATATTAAGTGAAGCCTTGGAGTATTAATAACCTCACCTTTGATGCCTCCCCACCTACGCTCATTAGTAGAGTTCTAAGGTGTGTGTGCATGTACAGTATGTGTGATATGTGTGAGTGTGTYGCCCTTGGGTGACGGTTGAGCCAGAGTCAGTGAAATGCATAATTCAAGTACTAACTATCTTTGACCTCTGACCTCTGCCTGTGGCACATCTGGTTAGTGACTGGGCTTTTAATTGGTGACCTTCTCCCTCCCGTTCCTCYGGTGTGGGCCAGTCCTACCTCCTCTAATCTTTCATCCCACACAGACAGATTGACGGACGGGTTACCAATCACCCTCAAATCTGTGTGTGTGTTGAATATCAGTTRGTTTACCACTGTGTGTGCCTCAGTGGTAAACACATAATAGTGTATTCGTGCACATGAACTGATTTTGTTCTCATCGCAACCACGACATCAACAAAGGTCGTTCCATCTTGTGATTTAGCAAACAAACAATTTGACCGTGAAAACAACCTTAATAATGAGTATATGGCAGATTATGTTTAATCACATCCCTCCTGATGTTTGTATTAGACTTTTCTAGGTGGGTAATTCTCCTTCATCCTCACACAGTCTTTGTTCTATTTTTTGTCTGGGTGTTTATCGGGTTGCATTGTGGGAGAGTGACAGAGGGACAGAGATAAACATTGTGTTGTTTTGATCCCTGTTTGTGGTGCTAATGTGCTGGTCTCCATGGAGACGGAATTAATGAGCACTCTTGTGTATACTCAGGGATTAAAGTTATTATATTTATTATATTCGGTGAAACAAAAAAACAACACATTGTTTGGGTTTAAACACACTTAAAACATTCTCCTCTCTCTCCCCCTGGGTATTTAGCGTGTCAGCTTCTCCCTAGTTAGTTCCTTTGTGTTGTTTTGTTGTTCATGGCAGAAATCCACTACGAAAACAAATGTAAAAAACGGAACATAGTTGCCAGCAGCAGATATGAGTTTCACCGTCTGGATGATGGAGACTTCAATGGCAGTTTAAAAATTCAAAATGTCGGTACGTTTACATTGGTTTGCAGCATTGATCTACGTTGCAAGTGTTGAACTGCACTTGAACTTCACTGCACTAAGATCCGCGTTGCCATTGTTTAGCTTATCATTCATTTGATCACAAAGAAAAGTAATCTTACATTCTTTATTTCTATGAACTAGAAAACAATTGAGATTTTCTGTGCATTCATTTATCCTCACATTGTTTTCTTTTTTCAACCTGCAGTATGACTTTCAGTTTTTAATGAGGTCTGAAATGTAGGCCAATCAGGGCTCATCATAATATGTAGTCTCTGGGTTTGACTATTCATACCTGGGCCTGTGCTCAATGACTCTGTGACAGCCAGGCGTTATACAAACGAAAAATGCTTACCGACTGACTGGCTGTGGGATCAATCGATTATGACAGGGCGATCATCTGACTGCAGACTTATAACAAGGCTGATCAGTTCTCCCAGTCAGAGCTCAGCCTGGGTCTAAATGTAAAACATCAGAATGAGGATCAGCTCTGCAGTAACAAGTGACACACAAGGCTATAAATTAATGAGCTGGTTTGATTTCCTGTGATCCACTTAAATAAATTCAGAAGCCCCCCTAGTGCCCACCCCTTGCTTGTGCCCCCCCCCCCCATCCTCTTCAGCTGTGGCCTGCTAATCAGTCCACACCATCTCTCCACTCTAATTGGCTGCCTGCCTCATCATATCAATAGGCGAACAACACCTCAGGAGTTCACCCAAAGTTACTCTAAATGTACATGTAGGTTTGATCAGTTTGTCTTTTGGATATTCAACTCTCATACTCACTGCAGTTCTGTCTCCACCACTCTCAAGGCTCCGATTGCTCTTTTCACGCTAGTCAGTGTTTAAAGCAAGCTCTTCTACCGACCTGAGCTCCTCAAACTGGTGCCCTGAAAGTGTGTTTCTGTGGTACTTGCCGGTGGCCAGGATGTTAATCATTGTCCTATTCTAACAGCAGGAGGAGATGAAGTTAGGTTGATTCTGGGGACACCCAGAGAGAGGGTACAGCGAGTCATCCATCAGCCCCACCATGGGACCTCTCCTGTGGGAATACCACCTACCACCTGGACCCCCCTTCACCTGCCAAGTCCCTACTGCACTGAAGCGAAAGTTAAAGAAAGAGAGAGGTATAATCATGTATTTTTTGAATCATGCAGTATTTTCATCTTCTTTATGTGTCCTATATCAACACAATGGCAGCTGAAATTGAAGAACAAAGWATGTTGGCGGCTCACTGAAAATGTAATGTACCTCTTTGAATAAGAACTGCATATTTTGGTTCTCTTCCCATTTCTCAAGACAGTGCTACAATGWCTCACCTGTGCCTTAAAGTCTTTACTATTCTGGAGCTCATTGGCGATAGCTTTTGTGTTCTGTGCTGTGGAGAAACGCAGAGAAAGGTGTGCTTTCTGYGGTAAAATATCACTGTAAATCTTCCAAATTGACTGTATTTGCAATTCAAAAGATGTATTTATGTCGATAAGTGTTGGTTTATTCCTGCGATGGGGAAATCACAGCACTCAATCACGACGCTGGCGGCAGGCGGCCATCTTAGACTGAGGAAATATCAATACTCCCTGCGACACGGCACAGTGAGAGAAATAATGTTCGCCTGATGACTCAGCTCTTATGAAGACCAGTTTCATTCTTATGCCCCATCCCCGCCTTCTACCTCCGCCTTCGCTCTACACAATCATAGGTAGGCCTTTATAAAAGCTATGTGATTGAAAACASAGAGGGAAGGAGAGAGAGAATGAGAAAGAGAGAGAGAGAGGTGGAGTGATGCATATGGGAAGTGTGTTTGGTTGTGAAAAAGTGTGTGTGCATGTGTCTAAYACAAAGAAAGAGAGAAAGAGAGAAAGATTTACGAAAATGAWATCACTATCTTCGGGCCCGGCTCCAGAAAGAGAGGAGAGAGGAGGTCTCTTGGGGGCTGTCATTTGATTTGGTAGAGATGGTGTAGCTCTTAAAGCTGATCATACTGGAGCTTCCCCCCYTCTTCACATTTCTCTGTGAACACTATGTTCCCCCCTCCTTTCCTCCTTTCATTCAATGGAAAGCAGAGCGTGCGACAGAGAAAAGGATGTATGAGACTGTATGAGATGCTCTCATGAAGTTAAAGAAAAGGAGACAGCGTGACGCAAGAGCAATTTGTTTGTACATATACATGTACACATGATTACGTTTCTGGCCGAGGGCATTTGTGTGTGTGTGTGGTTGTGTGTGTCAGTGTGTGTATGCTCCATTCATAGCTGTGCTCGATCAAGGTATTGGTATTCAGTGTGCAGCAGCAGCTTGGCTGATTTAAACTGGCCCATTCATTCTTCTCTATGTCTGGGACTGGGCCTGCCTGTGTGTGTGTGTGTGTGTTTCAAAGTATGTTCTTTCATCTGAGGACCTATCTGTGTCTTCCTGCATGTGTGTGTGTTTGTGTGTGTGTGTTTCAACGTATGTTCTTTCATGTTCTTGTCTTCCTTTGTGTCTGTCGAGACTGAATATACTGTACAACATGTCACCAAAGAGCATCTCTTTACCTTTGCACCTACCTCACCCCACCACAAATGAACAGAAAAGACCTTCCATGACTTCTGAGAACCCAGCAAGGGAGAATACAGGTGAGAGTGAGAGGGGTTGAAAAAGAAAGAGAACATTAGAGAAAAAGGGCAGAGAGAAAGAGAGAGAGAGAGCAAAGAGAGAGAGAGAGAGAGAAAAGAGAGAGAGCAAAGAGAGAAAGAGAGAGAGAGCAAAGAGAGAAAGAGAGAGAGAGCAAAGAGAGAGAGAGAAACTTCCTTAATAAGCACAATGTCTTGAGTAAAAGCCAAATTGGATTTATACCAAAACATCGCACGACTGATCATATTTACACCCTACACACCCTGATGGATAAACATGTCCACCAAAATAATACCAAAATATACGCTTGCCTTATCGATTTCCAAAAAACATTTGATTCTGTTTGGCATACAGGACTGTTCTACAAAGTTATTGAAAGTGGTGTAGGGGGTAAAACATATGACATAAAAATTGGCAAGAAAAMAACAGAATTCTTTAACCAGGGGCGGGGCCTTCGCCAYGGTTGCAATCTGAGCCCTGCACTCTTTAATATTTACATCAACGAATTGGCCACTATTCTAGAAAAATCCTCAGCCCCTGGTGTTAGTCTCCACAATTCAGAGGTTAAATACCTACTCTTCGCAGATGACCTATGCCTGCTGCCACCCACAGCACATGGCCTACAGCAGAGCCTGGACCTGCTAGAGTAGTACTGCCAGACCTGGGCCCTGCAGTAAACCCCAAAAAGACTAAAATAATGATTTTCCAGAGAAGATCCAGATCTCAGGGAATTAGACCAAAGTTCTCAATTGGTACAAAATATATAGAGTACTGCACACACTACAATTACTTAGGTTTAAAAATAAGCTCAACTGGACACCTTAATGAGGCAGTGAATGAACTGAGAGAGAAGCACACAGGGCATTCTACGCCATTAAAAAGCAAATTCAAATTGAAATACCTAWWAAAATTTGGCTAAAACTAATTGAATATYTKATTGAACCAATTGCACTTTATGGCAGRGAGGTGTGMGGTCCACTTGCAAAACAAGATTTCATCAAATGGGACAAACARRCCATTGAAACCCTYCATGCAGAGTTCTGTAAGATTCTCCTACATGTCCCGAGGAAAACTACAAACAATGCATGAAGGGCAGCGTTAGGCCAATATCCACTAATAATAAAAACTCAAAAAAGAGCAATTAAGTTTTGGAAACATCTAAAATACAGTGACCCCCTKTCATATCATTACKAAGCCCTGCAATGCCAAGAGCTGAGCAAAGAAAAGAGTCCCCTCATCCAGCTGGTCCTGGGGCTGAGTTCACAAACTTGTTATACTAACACACTGAAGCCTCAGGACCAGAACATCCAATCAATCAGAATAAACCAAATTACAACACAGTCAAAACAAAACTGCATTGCTTATTGGGAAACACAAGCACAAACACAAAGCAAAATGCAGTGCTATCTGGCCCTAAATCGACAGTACACCGTGGCTAAATATTTGACCATGGTGACTGATCAAAACCTTAGAAAAACCTTGACAAAGTACAGGCTCAGTGAGCACAGCCTTGCCATTGAGAAGGGTAGACACAGGAAAACCTGGCTCCCTGTAGAGGAAAGGCAACCACTGCACAACAACAGAACCTGAGACAGAGCTGCATTTCGTGACAAAATGTGAAAAATATAAAACAATTAGAGAGTGTCATTTCCCCAAATTTGAAACCCTTATTCAAGGTTTCAAAGACCTCTCTGATGAGAGTAGGCTACCTGTCCTGTTGGGGAAGGATGCAGAGAACTGTGGGTTGGCAGCACACTACATTGCTGCCTGCCATAAGTTAAAGGGACAGTGTCTGACAGACCAATCAACCTGCACATGTACTCTACTGTATGCTTATTGTTACTGTTCAATGTATGGTTATTTTGACACTTGGTTATTGTTGTTACTGTTGTCAATTTTGATTCTCATAATTTTTCATATTGTAAATATCCAAAGTAAGCTTTWGCAAAATGTACATTGTTACGTCATGCCAATAAAGCAAATTGAATTGAATTGAGCAAAGAGAGAGAGAGATAGCAAAGAGAGAGAGAGAGCAAAGAGAGAGAGACAGAGGGAGAGCAGAGAGAGAGAGAGAGCAAAGAGAGAGAGAGCAAAGAGAGAGAGAGACAAGAGAGAGACAGAGAGCAAAGAGAGAGAGAAAGAGAGAGAGAGAGAGAGAGAGAGCAAAGAGAGAGAGAGAGAGCAACAAAGAGACAAAGAGAGAGACAAAGAGAGAGGACAAAGAAAGGTTCCAATAAGGGATAGTGTTGCGTTGGCCCCCTGAGTTTGTAGAAGGCAGGTATTTCAGAGGAAATGAGCTGTCACCCAGATGAAACTGGCAGCACATAACAAGGCTGAGCTGAACTGGTCGCCTCACAGGGAAGTAGTGCTGATCATTCTCTCTCACTGAGCAGAGTCTGTACTAAATGCAGGTATTATCCTGTTAGGGTGTTCTTGCTACCTCTTACCAATGATCGATGTCTCTGTCTCTCTACATCTCTTTTATATATGCCTGTCTCTATGTAGGTCTCTCTTATCCTCTCGCTCTTTCTCTCTTTCTCCTGTAGAGAAATTGAGAGTATTACTCCTGTGAGGTCCTGCTGGGGTGTGCAGGTGGTGTTGGAGGACCACAGGGGCCACATTTTGTGGGGAAGCATTCTATAAGGTTACACCGTGTTCATATGCATGTAATCAAAATGGAGTTTCTAACCGGTCAAAATGGAGGTATGTATCCATATATTATGGGAGTCCTCCACAGGGCCTCTGAATGTCCATCATGTCCTCATGCCCTTTCTCCTTTTCTCCCTCTTTCTGGTCTTGTCACTTCCTTACTTCCTCTTACCAACTTGCTTCTGGTTCTCAGTAACGGCTGAAATCTCCATCTCTGCTAAAGAGTGTCCATTATATGTCCTGTTCAGTACAGGAGGCTGGGAGGGGAGTAGGGGGAGGTAGGGGGAGGTAGGGGGAGTAGGGGGTGGATCACAGCCTTTGAAATGAGCTTAAAGCCGGGAAGAGATGAGAAAAGAGGACAGGTGCTGCCGCTTCCAGATTTGACTTCTAACATGCCCTGCCTTGTGCAGAGGCTGATTTACTCTGGGGGGGAGAAAGAGTGAAAAAGAGATGGGGAGAAAGAGGAGTGAAAGAGAGGGAGCGCGCGCGAGAAAGACTGGGAGACAGAATGAAGGAGAGATGAAGAAAAGAGGAGTAGGAGTAGGTGGGAGACAGAACGTGAGATAATGACAGCTAAGCGCTGATGGGTGAACGTATGTTCTTTGGGGTTTGTTTATTTGTTGTCCAATCCCAGAGACAGAAATAGAAGTAATGGTGGTGATTGAGTTTGATAGTGTGTGCTGTTATGTGAGGTGTTGGGATTGTATTGTATTATTCCCAATGATTAACTCTGTTTATGTCTCTCTGTCCTTTAAAAGCTTTTAGTCTACTTCTTTGTAGAAAGTGTTGACAGTTCGCCCACTCCAATAAGCCTTCCAGACCACTTCAATGTCAACCAATTGCACCCTATACTCGTATTGTCAGGTGTTAAAAAAGAAATTGAAAGTTGTGACAAATTGTCCATCCCTCTCCAGTTTTTCATAGATTTTTATGAGGTGACTCCGTTGGATAARATTACGTGTAGTCTGACTCTGCAGTCCATCGCTCTCACTGTGTGCGTCTCTGACTTTTGTCCACCCCCCTCTCTCTCTCTCTCTCTGCTTCTCTCTTATTTCTCTGTCTCTATCTGTGCTAGAAGAGATGGCTCCCTTCATGAATAGTAATGACACACATCTCTCTCACAGGGCAGAGAGAAATAAATAAATAGTCCGTTGTGGATGGAGGGAGGGAGAGAGAGGGAATGAGAGAGAAAACTGATAATGTGTGGCCTCAAATAACCTGCAGTA
>NC_036848.1:14638525-14664177 GCF_002910315.2 Salvelinus sp. IW2-2015
AGTCGTATGAAAAAGTTTGGGCACCCCTGACAATTTCCATGATTTCCATTTATAATAATTCGGTGTTTGGATCAGCAATTTAATTTTGATCTATCAAATAACTGATGGACACAGTAATATTTCAGTAGTGATGAGGGTTTATTGGATTAACAGAAATGTGCAATATGCATCAAAACAAAATTAGACAGGTGCATAAATTTGGGCACCCCAATAGAAAAATCACATCAATATTTAGTAGAGCCTCCTTTTGCTAAAATAACAGCCTCTAGATGCTTCCCATAGCCTCTAATGAGTGTCTGGATGAAGGTATTTTGGACCATTCCTCCTTACAAAACATCTCCAGTTCAGTTAGGTTTGATGGATGCCGAACATGGACAGCCCGCTTCAAATCATCCACAGATTCTCAATGATATTCAGGTCTGGGGACTGGGATGGCCATTCCAGAACATTGTACTTTGTTCCTCTGCATAAATGCCGGGTAGATTTTGAGCAGTGTTTTGGGTCGTTGTCTTGTTGAAATATCCAGCGCCGGCGTAACTTCAACTTTGTGACTGATTCTTCAACATTATTCCCAAGAATCTGCTGATATTGAGTGGAATCCATGCGACCCTCAACTTTAACAAGATTCCCAGTACCGACACTGGCCACACAGCCCCACAGCATGATGGAACCCCCACCAAATTTTACTGTGGGTAGCAAGTGTTTTTCTTGGAACGCTGTGTTCTTTTGCCGCCATGCATAACGTCCCTTGTTATGACCAAATAACTCAATCTTTGTTTCATCAGTCCACAGCACCTTATTCCAAAATGAAGCTGGCTTGTCAAATGTGCGTCTGCATACCTCAAGCGACTCTGTTTGTGCGTGTGTGCAGAAAAGGCTTCTTCCGCCATCACTCTCCCATAACAGCTTCTCCTTGTGCAAAGTCCGCTGAATTGTTGAACGATGCACAGTGACACAATCTGCAGCAAGATGATGTTGTAGGTCTTTGGAGGTGGTCTGTGGGCTGTTTTTGACTGTTCTCACCATCTTTTGCCGCTCCGATATTTTACTTGGCCTGCCACTTCTGGCCTTAAGAGAACGTGGCCTGTGGTCCCTTGCGTAACTGATCATTAACAGGACTTAATGTAATCTATTCAAAGGTCAGCCTAATGATGTATAAGGCTGGATTATATCACAGCCAAACTCTCTATATCACAGCCAAACTCTTTTAGCTACAGTGGCTAAGCTATAGGGCCTGATTTACCATCGCCATGACAACTCAATGACCTTATCAGTCTATAACACCTCTAACTTTATCTACTACTCCTCAATAAAAGTCTTCACAGGTCCAAAAAGAGACCTGTTCCGAACAGACCTGAGGACAACTAGACACGCTCCGTATAGACCTGGTCGGATTCAGAACTGGTCTGATCCGAGTGAGGGAAGCAGCAGAAAAATCATTTTCACTCTACTTTATTAACCGGCGCTGATAAAGCGTGAGATGAGGGAGAGAGAGGTGCCGCTCTAGCATGCGGGGGAGGGGGCATACTGTGAGCGAGTGACACAGGGAGGGAGCAGGGAGAGACAGCATCCAACCAAGCCAACTCGCGCTATAGTAGACTAATAGCTGCCARAGCTAGGTTATTTATCATCAAATATGATTACGTAGTAGCTGTCTTGACTGCATCAAACCGGGAGAAGCTAGTTAAGCTACGTAGCTAACGTTATCTAGCTAGGTTAATTGAGGRTGCAGTGAATGSCCTTTCTCATCCTACAGTTACAAATTACAACAACTTCATTCAGAATATTAAGTAGCAGCCTACCTGTTTGCTCTTGGTRGTTGTAGCCTATCCTTCACCTTTAACTTTTCATTCCGTCATTTTAAWTRCATCTWCCAMTGATTAGATATCTCCTAACTTTTGCCCCACATGGAGGCTCTATGACTGTAGCCTCTTGCCGATTTGATGACTTATGATTGGCCAACAACAACAACAATGTACACTCTTGTGAAAAGATAGAGTAGTAGCATAAATTATTTCTCTCTCTCTCTCTCTACTGCAGCAGTTATAAATCGGATCTGTACGAGCCCTTCAGTTCAAATTACACATACTTGAGACCCTTGAAAATCATATCAGATCCGCCCAGCCCCGTGACATTTTTTTGAATTCTCGATCCGAACCCGCTCGGGTCCCAGACAGGGTCTCAGGTATTCGGGTACAGGCGGATCCGTGAAGACCTCTACTCCTCAACTTTTACCTCAGTTAGTATGGCTACTGCTTTCCTGAAACCTGAAGTACTGTCACCCTGGGACCACATATGCCTTGGCTGTTCTGGGTCAGTGATATTGACCGTGCTGTTTGTCGTCCGTTGTGGCATGGGTTCAAATCRCAGGTCGGCTGTGGCAGGTATATGGAACAGTTATACTTCCTGGTTATCCAGGTATTCCAATTGAAAGGGAGTATTATTTGAATGAATATATAAAAAGTGTGTCGCTTCCCTTTCCACTCCATTCAGTCAGTGAACACAGCGGAGTACTGCTGTGGAATGTTCTGTCTCTCTCTGCTGATGACATCAGCTAATGTGGTGTGTGGACGTCCTCCACAGCTCTCTCCGCATGAGAACAGCAGGACACTGATGTGCCATCAGTGTGTGTATGTGTTTGTGTGTATACAGTATGTGTGGGTCTATTTGCACTGTGTATGTCTGTCTCTGGGTATATGTGTTAATAAGCCCACAGTGTGGTTTGTCCTGGGCTATAGTAAATGCTGGCCCTGTAGGGAGCCCCATAAGGAAATTGCTATTGAAGTCTCCTTTGTAACACTGTTCTCCGGGCCTACATTCTCAACACACAGACCCACTACTGCCTTCTGCCTAATCGGTACGTTTAATAGAAGCAAACAGGTGAAAATAGGTTGAAATAGAAGTGAAAATCAGCAGTCCAACTGGACAATTTCAGGAAGTAGCCTGCTATAAAAGGTTTTCTCCCCTTTTCTTGCAAGCTGAAGGTGAGGTTTGATGCCAAGTAGCCTYTAGAATGTTGCTCAGGTGTCTATGGAAACAATACAAGGTCCATTATCAAGACCCCATACAGATTTTGTATTTCAATGTATTTCAAACACATGTAGAATATTTMCATCTTTGCTAAAATGCATGTAATGCCTTATTAAACAAATTCCAGAGATGCGTGTAGGCCTACTTTAGGGATGTAACGATTCACCGGTCCCCATTTCAAATGTTTAAGATTTAATTGGTTGGCGGGCCCCAAACCGATCCAAATTACATTCACAGAAATGTTTTGCTTATATTACTTTCTTTCTACCTTCCGAAAATACCTCATATTTTGTGACAACTGATGCGTCCTCTCCTTCAGTGTSGAACTAAGCATGTAACTGTGTTGACAGTCATTGATCTARAAGTCCTTTTGCATGCCGAACAACCTAGGCAATATCAGTTTCCCCTCACTGTGGCCAGCTTTGCACGCTGACCAATGCAAGGTAGGCGGCCTCTTCCTGATCTTGCACATCTGTGCGGCATCTTCAGCATTCAAATGCTGAAATGTCTTTTACCATATTAGGTTTTATTAATTGAGTGACAACCTATGTAATTTGCTAGGCTATTTTTATCTATGCCCTGTTGAAAATGGTGTTTTACCAGAATAAAAGTAAGCTACCGGAGACTCTCATCTGGCTATAGCCTACCTACTGAACGGGGCTTACAATATATTTTTTGGGATTGTTCAGGTTCACCATCAGCAATAGTTTTGGTAGTTTTGATACCAAAGTTTTGCTATCTGAAGTTCTGCTAGATATTCATCGGTTCAGRTGAAATACTTAATCTGCAAAAATGACAKGTTAATTAGCTGGGTGATGGTGATTTCAGAACCAKAGTGGGGGGACAAAAAAGACTACATACACCCCCCCCCTATCCTAATTTGATAGTGGTAGTTGGGTGGTAGATGCTTAGGCTGCGGTCCAAACACTTAAAAGAAACACCCTCGTCTACTTACCCTTGCCTTATGCCCTTGGGGGAATCCCCGTCGCCATCTTGGAGGGTGGTCCAAATAATTAGCCAAGCAAGGGAAGTTTGCAACTTACGCCCCTCAGTCTTCGTTTTTAGTTGGCTTTGCGAGTGTACAGTTATGTTCACTCCGAGTCCTGAAACTCCCCATAATTCAATTTGTGACGATTCTACATCCGCTAAGAAAAATCCGCTAAAACTTAAAAACAACATCAATTGAGAAGTCAACATACAAGTGTAAGTAAAAACGAATGCAAAAAAATTTGAAATTGTGCTACTAATGCACATGACGGCACAAACACGTCTCAAAAAAGGATATAGGTTTTTGTTTAGTTATCTTTTGGAAATTGTAGAAATAAAACATTTCCCTTCTTCAGAAGTTCCAGCTAGGCAGGCTAACGTTAGTTAGCTAATTCATTTGCTAGCTATCATACAGTAGGCATATATTAATAGTGATATATTTAATATAAGTAGATATGCACTCATAATTGACTGTAGGGCATTTAAAGCACCCACAAGCTACCGGTGGCTGAAAACACAATCATCGTGGGATGAACGGGTGACGAATTTCTGACCAAGGGTGGTCAATTTAAAAACCATTCCTTCTTCCTTTGCCCCCTTCCCTGCAAGTGTATACTCGTCAGACGTCATGATACGTCATCAGAAGTGCCCACTTAATTTGAGGGCTGAGGCGATAGGGTGTGTCTTTAAGTGTTTGGACCGCAGCCCTTGTCTCCCTTATGGCTCTGATCAGGTGACTACAGGACATACAGCATAGACATATGTACATCATTTACACACACACACGCACGCACGCACGCACGCGCGCGCACGCACGCACGCACGCACGCACGCACGCACACACACACACACACACACACACACACACACACACACACACACACACACACACACACACACACACACACACAGATCCAGACGCTCAGAGAGGCCCAGCTCATGGACTACATCAGCAGCAGATTTGAATTTCAAATGGAAAATGAATGTGTTGATGCAACAAATGCTAGTGCATCGAATCGTACCGTATCACATRGAACCGAATCGCATCGATTCGTTCTCGAATCAAACCGAATCACACCAAATCGTTTCAAACTAACATTTATTGTTCCTGTATCCTATCGAAGACCATGTATCGAATTGTCTTGAAAGGGAAAGATGCACATCACTAATGTACATATAGTGCATTCGGATAATATTCATTCTCCGTGACTTTTTCCACATTTTGTTACATTACAGCCTTATTCTAAATTTGATTAAATACATTTTTCCCTCATCAATTTACACACAGTACACCATAATGACAAAGCAAAAACAGGTTTTTAGCAATGTTTGCAAATGTATAAAAAATCTAAAACTGAAATACCTTATTTACGTAAGTATTTACAAAGTAAGACCCTTTGCTATGAGACTTGAAATTCAGCTCAGGTGCATCCTGTTTCCATTGATCATCCTTGAGATGTTTCTATAACTTGATTGGTCCTTGATGAAAGCCTGCTCCAGAGTGCTCAGGACCTGAGACTGGGGTGAAGGTTCGCTAAAATGGCGCCGGAGCAGAAGGCAGATGTMTRACGTGCCCCCAACCGATTGTGTTTTTTTGTTTGTTTATAACTTATTTTTTTTACTATTTTTGTACATAATGTTGCCGCTACCGTCTCTTATGACTGAAAATAACTTCTAGACATCCGGACTGCGATTACTCACCACGGACTAGCAGAATCATTTTTCTTCTTTCACGACTCTGATGAGCCCGAGGCGGAGGATATACGGCTCCCTTGGGAACAGGCCCCGACCCCAGTGATCTGCGTGAAGAGGAGGCGGAGAAAGAGAGGCCGGAGGGCGGGCTGCCTTCTGAGGAGTAGGAGGCGATTGAATAAACCCCCACTCCCCTCAATTCTGCTCGCAAACATGCAATCTATGGACAATAAAATGGACGAATTATTGGGAAGATTAAACTACCAACAGGACATTAAAAACTTTAACATCATAACATATATCATATATTCAGGGAGTCGTGACTGAACGACGACAATATCAACATAGAGCTGGCTGGTTACATGATGTACCAGCAGGATAGAACAGCGGCYTCTAGTAAGACAAGGGGRGGTGGTCTATGTATTTTTGTAAACAACAGCTGGTGCACGATATCTAAGGAAGTCTTGAGCCATTGCTCGCCTGAGGTAGAGTTTCTCATGATAAGCCGCAGACCACATTACCTATCGAGAGAGTTTTCATCTATATTCTTTGTAGCTGTTCTCTTGCTGGCACCAAGATAGCATTGAATGAGCTGTATTCCGCCATAAGCCAAACAAAGAAAACCCTCACCCAGAGGCGGTCTGCTCCTAGTAGACCAGGACTTTAAATTCACTAGGGTAGGGGCAGGCATTTCGGAATTTCTTCAGCCTACCTGAGGTTGAAGAAGGCGCTGTCAATGGGGACGTAGTGGACGAGGGTAGTAAGTTTTTAAGTTCCTCAGTGCTACACATCACGGACAAACTGAATTGGTCCAAGCACACCAACAGTCGTGACGCCGGCAGGACAAAACCTATTCCCCCTAAGAGGACCTTGAAAAAATGATGGCATGGGTCCTCAGAAGATCCTGCAAAAAGGCTCTACTCTGCACCATCAAGGAGCATCCTGACTGGTTGCATCACTGCCTGTGTTTGGCAACTGCTTGGCCTCAGACCGCAAGGCACTACAGAGGGTTAGTGGCGAACGGCCCAGTACGTCACTGGGGCCAGCTTCCTGCTTTCTAGGGACTCTATACCAGGCAGTGTCAGAGGAAGGCCTCTAAAAATTGTCAAAGAACTCTAGCCACCCTTGTCATAGACTGTCTCTCTGCTAACACTCGGCAAGCGGGTACCGGAGTGCCAGAGAAGTTGAGAGGTGTGCTTGGTTCCTTTCCTTTCCATCATTGTCGGTGATCAGGCTACCACTGTTTAGTCATTGGAAAACTTAATTGACCTATTTAAAGGTCTTACTCATATCGGCTGCGGAGAGCGTGATCACAGTCATCCGGAACACGTTGATATTCCGAATGCATGTTGGTCAGTGTTACTTGCCTCGAAGCGAGCTTAGAAGTAATTTAGCTGGTCTGGTAGACTCGTGTCACTGGGCAGCTGTGCTTCCTTTTGTAGTCTGTAATAGTTAGCAAGCCCTGCCACATCCGACGAGCGTCGGAGCTGGTGTAATACGATTCGATCTTAGTCCTATATTGACGCTTTGCCTGTTTGATGGTTCGTCGGAGGGCATAGCGGGAGTTCTTATAAGCTTCCGGGATAGAGTCCTGCTTCTTGAAAGCGGCAGCTCTAGCCTTTAGCTCAGTGTGGATGTTGCCTGTAATCCATGGCTTCTGGTTTGGGTAAATGGCCTATGTGGCATTGATATGAGTCAGAAACATTTATTCTTGTATCAAAATTGTCTACAGAGTGTAAATAGGATTATTTTGGTAAGTGAGTTCATCACGATTTACTGGCTGGAGAGTTGGGTATGGATTACAATCCCGCCCGATTGCCCAATGCCCACTGACATGCTTTATAATCTGTGTGCTCTCTATCCAATCATACCAGCCAGAACCTCCAGACAGTGAGACAGATCTTCCTATTTTGCAGCACCACTTGTTTACATACGACAACACCTTGGTACAGTTATGTTGAAATAACCCTTGGCCCTACACTTTTTATGGAGTGGCCACTTGCTGATGTGTTTGATAGTGTCAATCACTGTAATTTCTTCAAACAATCATCTTTATTCAATATCGATTAATTATTGCAATAATGAGGCTGGCCGGCCCCACACCCTTGAGTGTTGGACCAAGTAACCTAACCTTTACACAAATGCAGAGTACTATATATAGCTGACACTAAATATGCATCATAAGGGGCCTCCCGGGTGGCACAGTGGTCTAAGGTGCCACCAGAGATTCTGGGTTCGAGCCCAGGCTCTGCCGGCTGCGACCGGGAGGCCCATGGGGTGACGCACAATTGGCCCAGCGTCGTCCGGGTTAGGGAGGGTTTGGCTGGCAGGGATATCCCTGTCTCATCGTGCACTAGCGACTCCTGTGGCGGGCCTGGCGCAGTGCACGCTGACCAGGTCGCTAGGTGTACGGTGTTTCCTCTGACACATTGGTGCGGCTGGCTTCTGAGTTGGATGTGCATTGTGTCAAGAAGCAGTGTGGCTTGGTTGGGTTGTCTTTCGGAGGACACATGACTCTCGACCTTTGCCTCTCCCGAGTCCGTACGGGAGTTGCAGCGATGAGACAAGACAGTAACTACTACCAATTGGATACCATGAAAAAGGGGGATAAAAAAATAAATAAATGCATCATGAGCCACTCTGTTGTTATCTGGTGTTGTCTCAACCCCTCCCTGGCTTAGTTTCCCAGATGCAAGGATGATTTAGAGACAATGAGGAATTGTTCTAAACTCCTCCTGGCTATCTCTATCTTGGTTAGACCCACCACATCTTGTCTATGTAATGCAGTCTTTAACTCATTTGTCATCTCTAGTGATCATATCTCTAGTGATCATACATAGATTAGCTGCAGGGAACTAGAGTGGAGACCATAAAAACACAGACACTAACAGGACAGAAATATCTTCCTATTTGTTAAGTATTAATTGCTAACTATTAATATCAAACAAATCAGGTAATTTTTCTCTCACATTCTCCTCTCAAGAAACTCAGTTTCTTCTAGAAAAATTCAAGATTGTGAAGTATACATTTAAACTAACAAAATACATCCCTCTGGTGTTTGACATTCCATCCATGGTAAACAACCTTATTTTGGGTTGCTGAGTTTTAGACCTTTCTTATCAAAACACAGTCAATCT
Source organism: Salvelinus sp. IW2-2015 (assembly GCF_002910315.2). Classification (NCBI taxonomy): domain Eukaryota; kingdom Metazoa; phylum Chordata; class Actinopteri; order Salmoniformes; family Salmonidae; genus Salvelinus; species Salvelinus sp. IW2-2015. The sequence continues at coordinate 14,647,372 of NC_036848.1, forward strand.
GGWACAGAAAATGAAACATAAAAACTCACACACAGGCTTCATTACAGCAAATAGGACAGTCATCACTCTGGCACCTGTCACGAACCGGCTCAAAGTTCGTAACAGAAATGGAGACAACGTGGAGATAATAAATATATTTTGTTATTTCTTAACTAAAGTAAACTAAATACAATTAACAATGGTGTGTGATTGGGATGAACAAGCCATTCTCGACGAGAGGCCTTTAGCGGGTGGAATAGTAGGACCAATTGGAGTTTACTTAGTAGAAATGCAAAATATCATGGTACAACTATAAGACACTCAATCATTACTGTTACATTTTTGATTTTAATTACCTTTTTTTTTTAATAGTACGTTTTACAAAAAATAGTATTCTGATTAAACAGAATGAAAGGTGTGTACTCATTATGGTAGTGTGAAATAAGATATAAGCCAGTACAATTGTAATGGCTTAGCAGATAATAAGAAAAGACGAATCAGTATTTTACGGCCTAAAGCAGAAGGATTATAATCATCTACTTGTTTACAGGAAAAAAACCCCCATTCACAGTTTTAATGAAGTTTTGTGAAAAAAAAACTGGGGGGCAAAGAAATATATTCTTCCCATGGGCAAAGAAATTCAAAAGGGTGATGGCTTTAATTAACAATAATTTGATCCAAACTGGCAAAGTTGTCCAAACAGAATCCTCAAGGTAGATGGAATTATTTTAAATATGTATTGGAACAATAAACAAAAATATGCTTGTTAACCTATACGGTCCGGAATATGAGGATCCAAGCTTCTTTGTAAAATATATAAAGAAAATTTATCAACTCTACAAGCAACACCTAGACTCTATATATTATAGGGGAGATTTAATACGTCTAAATACCTCTATAGACCGGGAAAGAAACACCACTACAAACTATCCCCTCAGGCAACTTTAAGAAATCATGAATGTCAGGATATATTGGAGATTAGTGGATATATGGAGACTATAAATACCCTGATTTAGTGAGATATACATGCGCGGAGGCTGAATCAAGCTAGGTCTCTTGACTAACTTTTCTTATACCTTCTCTCGGGCACCAAAAGTTAAAAAAGTTGTTGTGAGGGGACAAGAATGCGGTCGGAATCATCACACTAATTTGGCATATATATTTCTCTACAGAATTTCCACGTGGGCCGAGGGATATTGGAAATTTAATCAAAGTCTACTAGATGATAAATTGTTTAGAAACGTAGGACAGAAGATTTTATAACTGACTTTTTCGACATAACATAGGTACAGCAGATCCCCTTTATTGTATGGGACACTTTTAGTGTGCCTTACAGGCCATGCAATTCCAGTACTCATCTATAAAACAAAGGGAATGTAGAATCAAAAGAGTCCTATTAACAAAGGAAATTGAAGGACTAAACAGTACAGTTAGGATAGCAATAAAAACGGTACCAGTAGAGGCACAGAATAAGTTGAGAGGAAAAACAAAAAGAAATGGAGGAACTTATTCAACGAAAGATCCAGTGTAATATATATAAAAATAAAGCAACGGATGGAATATGGGGAAAAATGCACCAGAATTCTTTTTCAATCTTCAATATAAGAAATGCTAACCAAAAAAAAAATGATTAATACTTGTACAAATGATGGTCACGCATTGCATCACCAAATGATATTTTGAAAAGAGGAAGTAAAGTACTTTAAGAATATGTTTTCGTTTCAGGCTCCTCCATTCTCCACTAACTGAAACTAAATTGTATGGATTTTTTTCCTATTAATAATGAAAATTAACATCTGTACAGAAAGACTCCATGTGAAGGCCAATTTACAAGAGAGAGAACCTGCTTGATGCAATTGGGCCTTAAGGATTGAAAACTCCAGGCTGGATGGCATACCAGATGGAAGTGATACAAAAAACTTTTTTTGATATACTCAAAGGACCTATTATAAGCTTGTTTTAACCACTCCTATATAAATGGTAGATTAATCAGACACGCAAACAAGAAGGTCTCGATATCGTTATTTACGTGAAACGACCCCAAGTGTATATATAAAGATCCAGTCCAATTAAAAAATGTGAGACCTCTTACACTTCAGTGTTGTGATGCAAAAATCCTAGCAAATGCTTTGGCGCATAGAATAAAAAAAAGTTTTCGTCAGAATTAATTCATCCTAATCAGACAGGTTTTTACATGGACGATACATTGGAGATATATAAGGCAAGTACTGGAACAATAGAACACTATGAAATATCGGGGACACCAGGTCTGGTTTTCATAGCTGATTTTGAAAAAGGCTATTTGATTAAAGTACGACTGGAGTTTATAATAAATGCCTAGAATATTTCAATTTTGGGGAATCTCTTATAAAATGGGTTAAAATTATGTATAGTAACCCTAGGTGTAAAATAAGTAAAGAATGGCTACATCTCAGAAAAATTTTTAAACTATCTGAGAGAGTAAAACAAGGTTGTTCCCACTATCGGCATATCTATTTATATTGCCATTGAAATGTTAGCTGTTAAAATTAGATTCAAACATTAATATTAATGGATTAGAAATCCGTGGCTTAAAAAACAAGGTTCATTGTACGCTGATGATTCATGTTTTCTTCTTAAAACACAACATAGAGGTCTCTCCACGGCCTCAAGAGGATCTAGATTACCTTTGCTATCCTCTCTGATTAAAAAACCAAATTATGATAAATTACCATATTACGTATTGGATCACTAAAAAATACACATTTTATATTGCCATTAGTTTACCAATTAAAAATGGTCTGACGGAGATGGTGGACATACTCGGTATAAAAAATCCCAAAAGAAAGAAATGATCTCACTCCAATTAAATTTTTATAGAAAGTTAGCAAAAATAGATAGAATCCTTGCTACCATGGAAGGAAAATACCTGCTATTTGTGGAAAATCACCGCTGATTAACCTCTTACGTCAATATCACAGCTTTACCTATTTGCTTATGGTTTTGGCCTTACACCTTATTGTGCCTTGCTTTTAAATTATATTGAACAAAAAAATATTCCATTTATTTGGAACGGCAACCAGATAAAATTAAAAGGGGGCCTATTTATAAGCGAATATGGAATTTCGGACGGGCAGAAAATTATTAAATAATAAAGCATTAGACCCTCTCACTAAGCATCAGTCATACAAAAGTTCTATACTTAATCCAAACTGGTTCTCTAGCTACCATTGGTGAACCGAATTCTCATACACATCAGTTCAAGAGAGGCCTTAATTTCCCTTTATTCAGATTACACCTGACTACACTTTCGGTAAGTGATAAGAAATTTTGAAAACTTATTTATAAACAAGCCTTAAGAAATTGGTTTGCCAATTTCAGTTTTAATCCACCTGGAAAGGACGGAACAAAATAGTACAACCGAAACTATTGTGGTTAAATTCAAATATAGTAAGTTGATAAAAAAAAACTGTAATATTTATCGAAGAAATGTTTAAAAAAGTATAATTTTTCGTGAATGATATCATAAATGGACTGTGAGTTATTCACACATGCACCTAACACAGACATATGGAAATGTCTGCTCTACCCAAATTACAACCAATTAATTGCCAGCATTTACCACAAAAAATGGAAGAGCAAGTAGAAGGGGAAAAAGTAAGGAACTTGTTAGTCGGCCCTGTATTAAAGAACATAAATGCGTTAAAGAAAAGGTGGATAAATTAAAAACATATACCAATTTCATTTAAGGACCAAAAAAACTGACAGCGTTGCCATATTAAATTGCAAAATAGTTGGGAAGAGATTTTCGATGTAACCATTCCATGGCACATATGGTTTATGAATTTGATACGAGAAAACAACGCCGGATTCAAAACTTCAAATTTTTCAATTTAAAATTACTGTACAAAATTCTTGAACTAATAGATGTTATATATATGGGTATTACAACTTCCCAGCTCTGCATATTCTGTTGTGAGGAGGCAGAGTCATTAGATCATTTATTTTGGTATTGTCCATATGTAGCTCGTTTTTGTCACAGGTCCAGGAAGGCTGAGAAGAATTTGCAACATTTGCCTAGAACTAACGCTACAGATAGCCAATACGGGGGATTTGAAAAGCCATAGTCAATCAATCAATAAATAATAATTATTTTAGCAAAAATGTTTATTTTTAATTTAACAATCTGTAGAAGCTATGAGAATAGAAGGTTCAAATCTTTTGTGAAGCATCACAGCACAGTTGAAAAATATATGGCAAATAAAAATCCGAAAATGGATTGATTTGAAGATAGATGGAGGGGTTGAGTGGAACTGAAGGGTGGGACTATAACAGGATAAACAATGTAGGGCATGCCGGGATCTGTGAAATGTGTTATACGTCGCGGAGCTTTTGGGAAATCGCACAGTTACAAGTGGAAAATAAAATTGAATGGACAACAGAAATAGAGGAAGGACTAAGAACAACAACAAGAAGAACTATTGTAAAGTAGACTGTGTCTGTAAAATAGGTATAAGATGTATAAATTTGAAGGTAAAAGCAAGAAGTGTTTATTAGTTTCTCCAATTGGGGGAGCGGTGGTAGGGTTGCGAGGGAATAATAATAAAGGTATATTCTTTAAAAAAAGTATAGTAATGGTATATTATGTGATGTATATATGTGTATATGTATGCATGCGTATATGGATATATATATTTACCCAAAAAAATAGGGATTGGAAAATGATTGCAGAACAATTACATTGGAAGGCAACATTCTTGTCCGCAATATTAAGCTGACCACCCCTAAGAAAAAATAAATAAAATAAAGAAAGAAAAAAAAATTAAAAATTAGAGAAAAAAAATAAATAAATTATATAAAAATATAATAAATAAAACAATGGTGTGTGTAGTCATAATCAGTAGTGTAAGTGAGTGGTGGCGTGCATAAATGTGATAATGAGGGGTGTTGAAAGGTGCCAACGCAACAAACAAACAAACAAACAAACAAACAAACAAACAAACAAACAAACAACAAACAAGCCACAACCCAAAATCTATCAGTGTTTGCATGGAAGAGTCCCCTCAATGGATAAGGGGAAGAGAGTGCATTTATCCTCGGACACACCCGAGCCCAGGGTGTCCCATTTCGCTGACGACCCTCCCGGCTCCGCCACCGTCATCCTATTAAGGAAAACAAGAGCAAAGAGAAAGAATTCGGCAGACAGAGTGGATCAAATCAAATCAAATGTATTTATAATAGCCCTTCTTAAATCAGCTGATATCTCAAAGTGCTGTACAGAACCCAGCCTAAAAACCCCAAACAGCAAGCAATGCAGTGTAGAAGCACGCGTGGCTAGGAAAAACTCCCTAAAAGGCCAAAACCTAGGAAGAAACCTAGAGAGGAACCAGCTATGGGGTGGCCAGTCCTCTTCTGGCTGTGCCGGGTGGAGATTATAACAGAACATGGCCAAAAGATGTTCAAATGTTCATAAATGACCAGCATGGTCAAATAAATAATCACAGTAGTTGTTGAGGTGCAACAAGTCAGCACCTCAGGAGTAAATGTCAGTTGAATTTCATAGCTGATCATTAAGAGTATCTCTATCGCTCCTGATGTCTCTAGAGAGTTGAAAACAGCAGGTCTGGGACAGGTAGCACGTCCGGTGAACAGGTCAGGGTTCCATAGCCGCAGGCAGAACAGTTGAAACTGGAGCAGCAGCACGGCCAGGTTGGACTGGGACAGCAAGGAGTCATCAGGCCAGGTAGTCTTGAGGGCTCAGAGAAAGAGAGAATTAGAGAGAGCATACTTAAATTCACACAGGACACCGGATAAGACAGRGCTCCAGATATAACAGARTGACCCTAGCCCCCCGACACATAAACTACTGCAGCATAAATACTGGAGGCTGAGACACGAGGGGTCAGGAGACACTGTGGCCCCATCCGATGATACCGATGATACGATGATAGTTTTTCAAGAAATCCAAACAAATMATCTACTGTATGACAAATTATTACTACTATCAATATTCTTAATCCAATCTCCAAAACACATGTAAAGTAAAAATAAATAGCATCACATTCTGTTGAAACAATTTCCCCAAATTGGTTTATACGCCCCTTATCACACTGTCAACCTCATCGCAGAGTCATAGGATCAGTCACAGGGTCAGGAAGTTATCCTGATCATCCAGCAGACCCAATCTGGTGAGATTTATCAAACCAAACAAAATAAACAATGCAACAATACACTCCTTCATATATCACTCGATACATTCCTACATATCACTCAAGGTGTGTAAACTTCAATCCAAAAACCTCAAAAGACTAGTAATTCCCCCATTTTGACACATGCCTCACCATGTGAGTAATGTGTAAAAAGAACAGCACTGCAAATCCAATTCTAATTACTACCCTTAATAACTCCATAAAACAACATTTGTACCCATAACTTCATGGTAAAAACAGACATTAGACAGCCTCCCCTCATTCAAGGGCAGCCCTCTCTTTCCACCATGGACCTAATCACAAATAATCCATGAACTATAAACCTCTTCATAATTAACAGTATTACAAATTACCTTAAGATCAGTATTACCAATGATCAAACCACACTAGAAAGTCAGGACAGAGYTCAGAGGTCATAAAAGCCTTCAAAGAAGTGTTTCTTTCTCTATTAGACTGTTTTTAAAAACAGTCAAACATTTCATACATTTCTTATCCCAGGTTACAGTAAGTTTTTTCAGTACATTTCTTAGCAAAATAATTCACGTGTTCAATTAAAACTCAGAAAAACWGAAAATTCCATGTGTGTGTGCCCCTTTAAGATARCTCGGCACTAACCCATATTCATAACCAGTAAGTAGTGTGTGCCTGGTGGTGTGTGTGTGTGTGTGTGGTAAACCATATGGCAAAAACAAACAAAAATGTGAATCACCACCTGGATTTAGTCTTATGTAGCAACATTTGAAGTTTTTTTTACATTGGATAAAAGTAGAGACTCAGAGCTACAAAATGSWATATCATACACTGCATTTGAGGAAGCAATGGGAAAGTAATTCTGCTTTGAAAGTTGATAAACTTGTAAAKTCACTTTTGAGAAAACCGTCTTGCAATGTTTTGGTACTACTATTGGAGAGCCCTTCTTTGTCTACACCCATTCAGCATTGTTCACACCCTCTTAAGCCTTATACGGAACCCAAAGCGGCTGCGTGCGTGTGCCATCGTGCGACATCATGCATACTTTTATTTTGTCCCCCTACACCAAACGCGATCACGACACGCAGGTTAAAATATCAAAACAAACTCCGAACCAATGACATTAWTTTGGGGACAGGTCGAAAAGCCTTAAACATTTATGGCAATTTAGCTAGTTAGCTTGCACTTGCTAGCTAATTTGTCCTGGGAAATAAACATTCAGTTGTTATTTTACCTGAAATGCACAAGGTCCACTACTCCGACAATTAATCCACACATAAAACGGTCAACTGAATCGTTTCTAGTCATCTCTCCTTCCAGGCTTTTTCGTCTTTGAACTTATATGGTGATTGGCATCTAAACTTTCATAGTATTARCACYACAACCGGCTAACAGTTCGTCTTTCAATCACCCACGTGGGTATAACCAATGAGGAGATGGCACGTGGGTACCTGCTTCTAATAAACCAATGAAGAGATGGGAGAGGCAGGACTTGCGGCGCGATCTGCYTCAGAAATAGGAATGACTTCTATTTTAGCCCTTGGCAATGCAGACGCTCGTTGACACGTGCGAGCAGTGTGGGTGCAATAATTGAATAACATTGATTCCTAAATTTATTCTGCAACGCTCGCGCACGCGACGCGGGCGGTGTAGTCAGGGTATTAGCCCCACCAATCTCTTGAGAGGTTGATCTGACCGTTCGGTACTAACTTGCCAGCTACTTCCAGACGTCTAAGAGAGAGAGGATTGTCAGTTCGTAAATTCAGAGCGTTTCGTGTTCAGAGCGCACACTGGACGCTCTGGCCAATAAGTAGTGTTGGTGACTAACTGTGCTGCTGGAAACAATTGAATTACGCTTTGTTGCCGACGTTTACTGACATATTRAATGGGTGTTGAGCATTCAAAAATTCATCAGTTATTCTGCACTCTGAGAATAACTGACGAGAGTCTTTTGTTAAGAAATGTAGCTAGATAGCTAGCTAGGTAAACAATGAATCCCAACGCATGACGTAACGTTAGTTAGCGAGCCAGCCAGCTAACGTTAGCTAGCTAGCTAACAGTACACTTTAACTTTAAATTAAAATACTTTGTAAATATTAGAGTGGAGTCTTTTGTTAAGACATGTAGCTAGCCAGCTAAACAATGGACCATAATCACAACTCGTGACGTTACTACCCTGCATGAATCTGCAGTTAGCTAACCAACCAGGTTCTATGGKTTTAACTAGTCAAGCAAATGTGTCTGAGATGTGAAGAATAAGATCAATATGAAGAATAAGATCAAAAACCAACCAGCTAAAGTTAGCTAGCTAACAGTACACTTGAAATTAAACCACTTTCTGTCAAAATTTGAAATGTGTAATATCTGAAAATGTAGCTAGCTAGACTATCTTACTAAGATGGACTATTATACATCATGGTTGGACACGTCTCCTGTCTGATGCCATGCATGGTTGCCCTTAGTTTGACAATGTAATCCAGACTTGTGTTTTCTCCAACTCCTTAGCTATCATACTCGAATTCCACTGATTTCAAAACTCGGTCCTCCAGAAAGTAGAGAGCATACACATAACGTTAGCTAGCGAGCCAGCCAGCTAATGTTAGCTAGCTAACAGTACACTTTCTGACATTAGGTTTAAGCAGTTTCACTGCACGATACATAAAAAAAAGCTGCGTTCGACACGATTACCTAGACATATTCACCAGCTCCAAAAGACAGACGCGTGCTATATGGCAGACCACTCCAAACTCATCTCTCGGCATTGTCCAGCCCACTCATTATCTCAGCCAATCATGGCTAGCGGGCAGGTTGCMCKCTTTTTCTGTGGCTAAACCAACATMGCTCGTAATTTAAATGTTTTATTCGRATTTACAGATGGCATACAAGTTTGATATTAAGGCACATGAAAGTTCACAGAAGSTAAGGGAAGGTATTTCTGCCAAAACATGCATTTTGCAAAAAGAAAATGTTTGACGCTCAAACGGCTCTCCTGTGAAGTCGTGACTTACACCTAGTTTCCTGATTCYGGTCACAAATGGCCAGGACTTATTTAATTTGGTAACTCCTCTTTACCACCGAATCCCTTTATACCTATTAAACGGCCAAATTTCACTAACCCCTCTCCCAAGACCATAGCCTCAGGAAACATTTCAAAGAAAGASAAAATGACTACCCCCATTCTCCTGGAAGAGAAACACAACATTTCTTCAGCATAAGGAACCAGTGATATTTGATCCCAGGCATCTATTTAAAATTTGTTTGAGACGTGGTCTCCTATGTCTCCCTTAACAAAAAGACTGTAATCTCTATGAACCCCTATTGATCTAACCGAGGCCGTACATCGCTACTGTATGTACCATTTTCCAGTCCTGCTGCTTTCTAGAGGGTTTGTTGCTGCTATTTTGAAAAAGATGATAAGGCTTGCATCGCAGCATCCCCACCCCCACCCCAAATGCAGTGGGCGCAGTAGTCTCCATTACCACTCTACTCATTATTTAACCTTTACCTTGTACTACTAAAATATCACATCATTAGAGTGCTATCAAAAAACTCACCAATAACATATTACCATTCACATGCCGTCAACACTCATTAAATGTACATCAACCCTCCTTATCAATGTCTTCGTCATTGTAAGGTTTAGAAAATAAAAGAAACCATGCTTATTATCTCCTTACTAGAAGGCAATGTTTACATGTAGTCTACCCTAACAATATTACTCTATATTTTTTATGCCAACCTCTGCCTCACACTCATTAAACTTCTATTATTTTAAGATGAACCTCTAATGCGCCAAATGTAGAAAATACATCAGCCAATTGTTAACCAATCCAAACAATTCAAATTCGAAATCTTACTTTCCAATTGACTAACTRTCCTTTGTTACCTTCACTAGTCTACATCTCTTCCCTTAAACTCAGAAAGCTCTCTACAATCTCAACCATACTCTACCTCTGTCTTTCCGCAAACGTTACTTTACCAGGTGAACAGTTTTTCTTTAATTATAGTCAAAACAACATACCTGCTGTTCACAGGGAGGCCACTTTAATATGGTATCTCTTGTTTCGCTGGTTGTACTTTCCCATATGATGCCTTGTGACCCTGCTCTACCACATAGTATACTAATGTGGCGATGTTGGGTATATGAGTTTCTTCGCCATTTCACGGCAATAACAAATCCACTACATATTGTATCAACACAGAACCCCCAAATCTACACCCTTTGGCAATTGTTTGAATGCGGCGTGATACAAAAGTTGACTATTTTAAAACACAATGTGTGCTCTTGCCCATATATACTGCCAATTTTAATATGTTACCTAATATCCACTGTCCTAGATTCTCACAAGGATTATTCTACCCCCAAAATCCACTAAGGAACAGGGTTGATCCAAGCTCTCTGATTCATAATGCATAATACTTTTCTTTCCACAAGGCAGTCAAGAAGCCCCCAAGCTAACTGGCTAAAGTTGGCTAGCTAATTAGCAAACGCTACTTCCAGACACAAACAAGAGAATACATCTTCACTCTCCTTCACTCTTGGTGTCTAACTGTGGTGCCATATTCAACCAGGCGTGGAGCATTCGTAAATTCATCAGTTATTCTGCGCTCTGGTACATCCAGACCAGTACTCTGAAATCCGAGCAATAGACAGAGCAAATCCACAAAGTACCCCATTTAACAATGTCCATTGAGAACGCATAATGACAATGTCATGTAGCTAAGCTAAGAATGACGTGAATAATCAAGTCAATAAACGTTGGGTAGTTGGATAGCATATAGTTAATATATTATCAAGTTCGATGCAATGATATGCGGTTCACAAGGATAACGCAACCAACAAATGTGTTATCTGTTAGTTAAAACAAATATTTTGTAAGACCAATAAGAATACTACATACTCAAATTATATCACAAATAGCACGATTACGCTGATAGAACGCTAACATCAATACGCTGGTGTATTGAGCTAATGATTCTTCTTTTATGTCACTGTGCCAAGTCACAATTACATCCCTGAATTCTCTAAGATTGGAATTTTCCTGTCAGCAGGGCCGAATTTTATCCATGATTAGATTTTATTCTAATATTTGAGCCGAACTGGTAGAAAGTTCACGCGCTTCTATTAGTGTCTTTATGGCTTTGCTATAGTCTACCTCTTCTATGAATTTATTTCCACTCCTCTCTCCTCAGGGTTTTAATATATGCCAATCTTTTTCTGATCTCCCAGATCCTGTAGACAGTCATATAATGCTTTCACCTTCGATCTAACAAATGATCCATAAAGAGACCACTCTTGAACCTACGTACGTATACGTATGGGTTGTTTAAGTTSCATCTCATTATATTCCCAGTATTACTTTATCAAATCTCTAGTAATCGATTATACACACATGTTTATTTCTCATACATWATTTTTCTTCATATCTTCACAGAATCAATATATATATATAATGTAGGAAATCTTAGGTACTCACATCAATTAACCACTCCATGTGCGTTTCTGTCACGCCCTGACCTTAGAGATCCTTTTTATGTCTCTATTTTGMTTTGGTCAGGGCGTGAGTTGGGGTGGGCATWCTATGTCTGGTGTTCTATGTTTTCTTTTCTGTGTGTTTGGCCGGGTGTGGTTCTCAATCAGAGGCAGCTGTCTATRGTTGTCTCTGATTGAGAACCATACTTAGGTAGCCTTTTTCCACCTGTTTGTTGTGGGTAGTTGTTTTCTGTTTTGTGTTGTTGCACCAGACAGAACTGTTTCGTTTCGTTCTCTCTCTTTGTTGTTTTTGTTGTTTCAGTGTTCAGGTTATTTATTAAATTACAATGAACACTTACCCCGCTGCGTTTTAGTCACCTTCTTTCCAGGACGAACGTTACAGTTTCCAACAACTCTTGATGCATACACTCCCAGCAGAAGCCAAAAACGTTAGTTTCCCGGATGCTGCCCTATGGGAACAATACTCCACACGTATCCTCAACAATRCCTTAGACTTCCAGAAATTATAGACTTGCCGCTATTGTTCTAAAATAACATTCTGCTCTCAATACCGCCCCGTGATYTTCTATGATGGATATTCTATCCAAATTCAAAATCAGCTTATTTCACACATTTGTATATCTATCCAAACTTCAGATGAACCCTTATTTCCACACTCAAACAACTCTCATTCACACAGTACTGTTCCCAAAACATACTTCATCAATTAGTTGTTATCTACAATATSTTTRAAACCTGCAGGAATATTTTCTKATTTCTATCTTGGGATTAGGTCCTGAGATAACACAACTCATACATTTACATTTTACAATACTAACCCATGGTACAGGATCTCATAACCTTAAAACGGCAGTAACTTCACAGGTACACCTTACCATTTTATGCTATTCATTATAATGCATTCTCTAATTTTTCTATAGCACTTTTGAGTTCACACAGGTCTCTAACCCACACAGGGTTTTTGCTTTAAAGTCTTAAACTAGTTCACACAGATTCTGGATTCATCCAGTTCACACAGATTCTGGATGCTAACGCTAATTGTTCTTAACTAGTTCACACAGATTCTAGTTTTAATCCAGTTCACAGATTCTGGATGCTAACGCTAATTGGTCTTAACTAGTTCACACAGATTCTAGTTTTAATCCAGTTCACACAGATTCTGGTTGTTAACGTCAGATGGCAGTTCCCTCGGAACCCCATTTCCTAAAATAAAAAAATAAAAAAATGGTTTCAAAGAAATGTCAGTCTGACCCTATTTATCTGTCTCTGTTTGGAACACCGTAACTACCCGCCTGACACCCTCCTTCAGATCTTAGGCAGGCCCCGTGCATGGTTAAACCCAGGTCCTCAGGAGCAGTCAGCAGATGGAGATTGGTGTCCGATCTGGGTCGCCAAATACTGTGGTGGAATATTCTAACTAAGTGAGAGAGACAATGAGAAATTGTTCTAAACTCCTCCTGGCTATCTCTATCTCGGTTACACCCACCACATCTTGTCTTTGTAATGCAGTCTTTAACTCATTTGTCAGCTCAAGGCATCTCTAGTGACCATATGCCCAGATTAGCTACGGGGAACTAGAGTGGAGACCATAAAACAGAGACTCTAACAGGACAGAAATATCTTCCTATTTGTTAAGTATTAATTGCTAACTATTAGTATCAAACAAATCAGGTAACTACGTACTTTTTCTCTCACAGAGCTCACTTSTWTCCCAACTGCAACTTGTCAATATTCCAAAACCCATTCACGAGCATCTTGTGTCCCCCATGACCTGTTTTGTAATATGATTCCCTTCAAGTGAATTGATAAGCTGATTGAGGCCTGGCTGCTCAATGTGCCTGCTAGCTACTACTTGCTAGCTTCATTGTCAAACACATAGTTGGAACTTAGTTAGCTAGCAAGTGATTTTGGGCACTGATAAACAGTGTGTAGCTTGTGCTTTATTTACATAGTGTGACAGCTTGTAGATGATGTAGTTGTAGATGTGTTATTGTTTTCAGAAATCTGTCCTAGGCGCACAGCCAGACTTTCCCGACCCGACAGACTGTATGGAGTGCCCTGACTAGTTTTTCATGCCCATTTTTATTTAATTGAGAAATACTGCACCAAACACCTTAGCTCGATGTAAAATTGCGCGACTAAAGAGCCATCCATACCAAGGGCAATAACTATAACGTTATACTTAACTATAAATGTTGGCGAGCATCCACATCCACACGAGCATCCATATCGTTCTGCAGTAGGCCTACACCTGCTGTCAATCAACTGATCAACACATCCTACTGCACGCTGTAGGCCTATTAATAAGGTGGTAACACAGATTATTCAGTGCTTCAGGGTGTGTTCATTGTGATAGTGACAGCTGCAAATAATAGCCTACTTCAGTGCAATGAAAAATAATATAGAAACTCTAATTTAAATGTAGCCAATTCAACAGCAAATGCTGTTTAGCCTGCGTKTCTTTTACATCGTGTCATTGATCGCCTTGTTYCTCAAGTGGRTTGCAAGTGATTTCCATTTTTCTAATGACTGTCAGTTAATTTGGATCTTCRTTTTCYCTGTGCTCGTCTTTCTGTCTGTCCTGTGCAACCATTTGCAATGCATCATTGCAACAATGTTATCATCACTGGCCAAAGTGATCACACCAACACACTCTCTCTKTCCTTAACTTTCCCCGACAGTTCATTTGGCCTAGGCCTATAGGCTATTGCGCACGCCAACACCTGAAAGACAGAGGCTAGAGATGTGTAACCGAAGCAAGAAGCTAAATAAATATTAGCTAGATATTAGGTCATTCATTAGCTAAATAGTAGGGCTATAAATATTTATCTGTCAAAGTGCATGAAAAAAAGGTCAACAGATGATGAAATGGCAGATCTGTGTGTTCCTCCAGACTGAGCTCTSTAGTCCCGGACACGCAAACCTCCAGTATTGATTTGGCTATGCATTTAGACAAGAAAATAATTCTAGCTAGGCTACAACAACACAATTCAACGAGGAATTTATTATTAGTCATCAAGTGAGTACACAYTTATTGGYGCTGTAAATTGCAGTGACATAGGCTAATTTGAATAACAAATGTCCTGTTTTGAATGCTTCATGCCGAAATAACTGCATACAGCCAAGGCCTGATTTTGCAACCATTTGATCAGTTATGGGTCTATTCTCGAAAGTTTACAAGGTCCAGAAAGGTACATTAGCAGGTTACTCATATGGTGTATTTTGATCACACCATCGTGATCTCTCTCGCTCTCTCTCTCTCTCCTTTCAAACTGCCCTATTTTACATTCAGCAAGCAAGAGCAAGCTGGAATCTCTCCTCGATAGGTTAATAGTAGTATTATAAAATTCTCTAATTTAGTGTAATAAGTCTAGCTTTTCCRGGGACTCCAAGAGCTAAGAGGAATAGCTGTAGCTGAGAGGCAGCGGATCTAGACGGTAGTTCTCGTTATCGTTGTAGTTATCATTGTATMGTGTACGCTCCTGTTCACTTGAATTCGAAACCCCTTTTTTTATCGTTATAGTTGTCGTCCTTGGTGGGGAAGGCCCTTAAGACCTCCTCTGCAAAAATGTCTAAATTAATTGTAGATTTCTTGATTTATCTTAGATTAATTCTGACTATTTTATGGACGTGGCTATTTTGTTGCTACGGTGACTCAGGAGGGACAAACTACAGTACCTGCCAGGGTATGATATGCAAACATAACACACRCACATCAAACCACACATCCAAAACAACTCTTGTTTGGCTTCAGCAAAGATTATGAATACACTGACAAGATACATGTCTCTCCGCCCTAACAATGGGAGTTGTTGTCCACAAGGCGGCGCGGTGGGCTCTCTAGCTCCCGCCTAACCTTTCRTTGGATTTGTGGATARATCTCATTATTGTAATCCTTTTTTGAATATTCGATGAGCGTTGTTGATGTCAACCACCTGTATTCAATGGAGAGAGATGCTAGGCTACTAGCCTCATGCCTTGAATATGCATAGCCTTCTCGAGACAACTGCGATATAAAGTGTTTTTTCCRCCAAAGTTGCCGGGATGTCACGTGTCATACTTATATCAATACATTTTCAACAACATAAGCATTACAAAACGTATATTCGATCAAATAAACCTCACGTAGCAAATAAGCCATGCTGGAGGGAGACACATTTTCCGCTGAGTTGGGCCTCTCTCGTCTTCTTCCTCTCTTGCTTCAGTCATGGTGGCTAACATTTCTTAATTTCTTAATGAGCAATCTTCAAAAAGAGGAAGTGCAGCCACCCTTTAAAATCTATAAAATCTATATTTTTMAAATACATTATTTGACAGATTTATTTTACATTTCACATGTATACTAAAACATTAATCTAAAAAATATATTTAAAATATATTTTTTCCCTGTATGGGACAGGTCTAATGGGTCTACTAGAGTGAGGATTATCACTTAGCTGYCTCCTGCTCATTACACTGAACCAACGACTCTCACTCCTCTGTCAATCAATGCCACAGGGTGTTACCTATGGAGCACTGGAGAGCTCACTGTGCTGCTGCTTGTTGTGTTACAGGCTTAGCAATCAGAGGTGTTGTGAATAGGGTGAGAAATTGGGGAGGTGTTTTCTTTCTCGCTCCGATGATCTTTGTTTGTATGAATGGGACAAGCCGTGTCGGAGCCAATAAATCAATCATGAAGAGTTAGCTTCTGCAGGAGTTATTTAGCTAAATTGTCTCCTTATTCATTTGTTTATTGATTTTGTTCATGACTCAATGAGAAGAGTAGAGTTTGGACCTCACGGAGTCCTAACGCACAGAGATACACATGGCTGTAAGCATTGACTCAGGTACAGTAGTGTTCGGTAGCATATTATAATTAAAGACAGGATTAAGTTAGATACATCTGATCTCAGACCAGGGTTTAGGGCACTTTATACTCTGAGCATCAACACAGAGTCTGTTCTCTAAACTAAACATTTAAGAACAGTAAAGGGAACGTGAGACTTTACCTGGCAACACACACACACACACAGCTTTCCACCCTGCTTGACACACACACACACTCGCAGTGGAGCTGGAAGCAACGCTCGCTACGACATCATCAATCAGGGACAGGCGATTGCATCGGTGCACAGAGTAATGATGGGGTTTGTAATTACATAGCCAGGCAAAAAACACAAACAGAAACAGAAACAA
>NC_036848.1:14666580-14676958 GCF_002910315.2 Salvelinus sp. IW2-2015
CAGGGCACCAGCGCACTTAGGCCTAATGTGCGTATCCAGGGTCTAGTATGCCCTGTTCCTGCTCCCCGCACTAGCCTTGAAGTGCGGTCCCCAGCCGGTACACCAGTGCCGGCACCACGCACTAGGCCTAATGTGCGTATCCAGGGTCCAGTATGCCTGTTCCTTCTCCCCCACTAGCCTGAAGGTGCGTGTCCTTAGCCCGGTGCCTCCAGTTCCGGCACCACGCACCAGGTCTACCAGTGCGCCTTATCCGGCCAGAGCCATCCGTCTCCCAGCGCCATCTGAGCCATCCGGCTCCCCAGCGCCATCTGAGCCATCCGTCTCCCCAGCGCCATCTGAGCCATCCGTCTCCCCAGCGCCATCTGAGCCATCCGTCTCCCCAGCGCCATCTGATCGCCATCCTCTCCCAGCGCCATCTGAGCCATCCGTCTCCCCAGCGCCATCTGAGCCATCCGTCTGCCCAGTGCCGTTAGAGCCGCCCGTCTGTTCCCGAGCCGTCAGAGCCGATCGTCAGTCAGGAGCCGCTAGAGCCATTCGTCAGTCAGGATCTGCCAGAGCCGCCAACCAGACAGGAGCGTCCAGCCGTCAGCCAGCCATGAGCGTCCAGAGCCGTCAGCCGAGCCATGAGCGGTCCAGAAGCCGTCAGCCAGCCATGAGGCGTCCAGAGCGTCAGCCAGCCAATGAGCGTCCAGACCGTCAGCCAGCCATGAGCGTCCAGAGCCGTCAGCCAGCCATGAGCGTCCAGATCCGTCAGCCCCATGAGCAGCCAGATCCGTCAGCCGGCCATGAGCAGCCATATCCGTCAGCCGGCCATGAGCAGCCAGATCCGTCAGCCAGCCATGAGCAGCCAGATCCGTCAGCCAGCCATGAGCGCCAGATCCGTCAGCCAGCCATGAGCCGTACAGCCAGGATCCGCCAGAGCCGTCCAGCCAGGATCCGTTCCTCAGTCCGGAGCTGCCCTTAGCCTGCTGCCCCTTATCCTGTGCTGCCCCTTATCCTGGTGCTGCCCCTTATCCTGGTTGCTGCCCTTATCCTGGTGCTGTCCCTTATCCTGTGCTGCCCCTTATCCTGGTGCTGCCCCTTATCCTGTGCGCCACTTGTCCGGTGCTGCTGCCCTTAGTCCGGTGCTGCTCTTAGTCCGGTGCTGCCCTTATTCCAGTGGGTTTAAAAAGCGGGTAGTGACTATGGTGGGGTGGGGACCACGACCAGTGCCGGAGCCGCCGCCGTGGACGGACGCCCACCCAGACCTCCCCTAGACTATGTGCTGGTGCGCCCGGATTCGCACCTTAAGGGGGGGGTTATGTCACGCCCTGGCCTTAGTATTCTTTGTTTCTTTATATTTTAGTTAGGTCAGGGTGTGACATGGGTATGTTTGTTGTTTGGTGTTTATTATGGTAAAGGGGTGTTGGTTTTAGTGTATGGGTTTGTGGTTGAGTGTATGTGTCTAGGATTGTCTATGGTTGAGTGTAGTGTTTAGGAAAGTCTATGGTACCTGATTTGGTCTCAATCAGAGACAGCTGGTTATTGTTGTCTCTGATTGGGAGCCATATTTAAGGTAGCCATAGGCTTTAGGGTGTTTGTGGTAATTGTCTATGTTTGAACGTTTGTAGCCTGTGTGTGTGTGCACAACGTTTAAGCTTCACGGTCGTTTGTTTAGTTATGTATAGTGTTCGTTTCATGTTTCTCTCTTCTGATAAAAAGAAGATGTTCTTTTCACGCGCTGCGCCTTGGTCCTCACTCTCTTCAGTAGACGATCGTGACATATGCCCCATCCCTTCTCCCCATCTTGATGTTAATAGAGATCAGAGAACAGAGAGATATGCCCCCATCCCTTCTCCCCATCTTGATGTTAGTAGAGATCAGAGATCAGATAGAGACGCCCCGCTCCCCTCCCCATCTTCATGTTAATAGAGATCAGAGAACAGAGAGATATGCCCCCACCCCCTCCCCATCTTCATGTTAATAGAGATCAGAGAACAGAGAGATATGCCCCCATCCCCCCCCCATCTTGATGTTAGTAGAGATCAGAGACAGATAGAGACGGCCCCATCCCCCCTCCCATCTTGATGTTATAGAGATCAGATAGAGACGGCCCCCATCCCCCCTCCCCATCTTCATGTTAATAGAGATCAGAGATCAGAGAGAGACGCCCCCTCCCCATCTTCATGTAATAGAGATCAGAGATCAGATAGAGATGGCCCCCATCCCCCTCCCCATCTTCATGTTAATAGAGATCAGAGAACAGAGAGATATGCCCCCATCCCTTCTCCCATCTTGATGTTAGTAGAGATCAGAGAACAGAGATATGCCCCCCATCCCCCTCCCCATCTTCATGTTAATAGAGATCAGAGAACAGAGAGATATGCCCCCCATCCCCCTCCCCATCTTGATGTTAGTAGAGATCAGAGAATCAGATAGAGACGACCCCATCCCCCTCCCCATCTTGATGTTAGTAGAGATCAGAGATCAGATAGAGACGACCCCATCCCCCTCCCCATCTTGATGTTAGTAGAGATCAGATAGAGACGGCCCACCATCCCTCCCCCATCTTCATGTTAATAGAGATCAGAGAACAGAGAGATATGCCCCCATCCCCCTCCCCATCTTGATGTTAGCAGAGATCAGATAGAGACGACCCCATCCCCTCCCCATCTTGATGTAGTAGAGATCAGAGATCAGATAGAGACGGCCCCATCCCCCCTCCCTCTTCATGTTAATAGAGATCAGAGAACAGAGAGATATGCCCCCATCCCTTCTCCCATCTTCATGTTCATAGAGATCAGAGAGGATGCCCCCATCCCCCTCCCCATCTTCATGTTAATAGAGATCAGAGATCAGAGATCAGAGCGAGATGCCCCCCAACACCCCCTCCAATCTTCACGTAACACTCACCAGGAAGGAGAAATTAACAGCGACTCATCCCCTTATCACATCTCTTTCAGTCCCCCCCCTATACCCAARTCAAACTAGCCACCTCCACATCCAAACATCCTAACCCCTCCACCCTCCACCCCCCATGTTTATCAGGCTGTGGAATATGCCTGGCATAGAGCAGGGACTTCAAACAGCTCTCTGCTTGGAGCCCTCTCTTCCTCCCTTCTCTCTCTTCTGCTGAGTGAGGGATGGGTGACAGCCTTTGTACTTTAATTAATGTGAGGCTGCTGCATGCATGCACGTAAGTGCACACATGCACACACYCGCACGCGCACACGCACACACATACACACACACACACCATCTCGTTTCACGCTGTTTTTTGATGTCTTCACCATTGTTGGTTTTGAACATGTGCAGTGTCAGCGTTCATAGACATATATCCTTTTGGCAGTCTTAAGATAATCTCCTTAACAACCGTCAGGTCCAATATAAGCCCCATTTATCAAATGGAACACTGGCATTGATACGACCTGATGGTTAGCTTATAGTAGACTGGTTTGTTGCATGCCAAGAGATGCAATTTAGCTTTAACACATGACACTGATTGTCTGTTAATAGGCGGTTAGGTAGCTAATATACCTGCAGCAGACTATCAAAACAAAGTCACCTGTCAGAAGGCTCTAATCAGAGAAGTGTTTTAATGCTTGGGTAGTAGGTACCTGGCTAGTCTCAGCAGAATCGTAGAAGCTTTTTTGGTAGAAATGTTCTGGAATGCTTGTAAAGTCCAACTGTATAGTGAAATCTGATGTCTGATGTCTATCAAAAACTCAGCATAGTATGAGCAGGGAGACTTCTTCTTCCTTCATGGTTTAATATTCTCTACATACAGTGGGAGTGTATTAGAGTAGAGGAGGAGAGGGTAAGAGATGAAGAGGGGGAGCAGAGGAGAGGAGGAGAGGGGGATGGAGGGAAATGTCAGAGGGAGAGATTTATYCATTCCACCAGTTTAACTTGTAAGCCAATCCATCCATCCCTCTTCTCTCCTCTGGGTGCTAGCCTGCTGCATGGCTGAAAGACCCTAACACAAACACATACACTCCCACAGGAGTTCACACTCATCTACTCAAATGTCAATGCTGTGTATGTGTGACTGTGTGTGTGTCTATATCCATTATAGATAGCTTCCAATAATCTGCAAGCCTGATTGTCTCTCTGGAGATTTTTTAAAACAATCTATTTGTTAAATATTTACCCAATCCAAAATCACATAGTGTAAAACAATGGCCCCTCTAAGTGGTGTAATGAGAGAGAGAGAAACAGAGACAGACACAGACAGAGACAGAGACAGAGATAGACAGAGGCAGAGACAGTGACAGAGAGAGACAGAGATAGAAACAGAGACAGAGAGACATACAGACAGAGAGAGACAGAGAGAGAGAGAGAAACAGAGACAGACAGAGACAGAGAGAGACAGAGAGAGAGAGAGAGAGAAACAGAGAAAGACAGAGAACAGAGACAGAGAGAAGACAGAGACAGACAGAGAGAGAGACAGAGAGAGGACAGAGAGAAGAGAGACAGAGCAAGACACAGACAGAGAGAGAGAGACAAAGAAGACAGAGATAGACAGAGACAGACAGACAGAGAGAGAACACAGATAGTAACAGAGAGAGAGACAGAGACAGACAGAGACAGAGAGAAGACAGAGAGAAGACAGAGACAGAGAGAGACAGAGAGAGACAGCGACAGAGAGAGAGACAGCGACAGAGAGAAGAGAGAGACAGAGACAGACAGAGAGAGACAGAGACAAACAGAGAGAGACAAACAGAGAGAGTACCCCAAACGGCGTTTAAGACACCAAACACACACTGCTGCAGAAGAAGACGACCCCCCCCCCCCCCCCCATTCGTTTACTATTCATCCGCACACACACACACACACACACACACACACACACCACACCACCACACACACACACACACACACACAACACACACACACACACACACACACACACACACACACACACACACACACACACACACACACACACACACACACACAACACACACACAATGGATTGCTCACACCTTTCTTTGCATGTGTGTATTTTTGTGTTTTAAGCATGACTTTACTTATCCTCGTTTATAGTGTCACTGTCTACTAACAGGACAGACTGGTCTCATAGACTAGACGTAACATAGTAAACGTAAACCCGGGACACTCAAATTYGTATGATATGTTATGTTTGGTATGGTTACATAAGATAGAAGGTTACTTAAAACAAAAGCAAAAGGAGGGTGCTTGGTCGGGTGTATAACGCGAACGTCTAGCAACCCAAAGGTTGCATGTTTGAATCTCATCACGAACAACTTTTGAATTTTAGATAATTAGCAACTTGCAACTACTTACTACTTTTTTAGCTACATTTCAACTACTTAGCATGTTTCCTAAACCTAACCCCAACCTTAATCATTTTAGCTAGCCCTTCCCCTAACACTAACCCTAAACTTAACTCCTAACCTTAACCCCTAACCCCTAGCGCTACAGTGCCTTCATACCCCTTGATTTATTCAATATTTTGTTGTGTTACAGCCTGAATTCAGAAGGGATTCAATAGATTTTCTTCTCAACCATCTTACACAATACACCACAATGACAAAGTGAAATAAAGTTTTGGGAAAATGAATGCTAATTTATTGAAAATGAAATACAGAAATATAAAATGTACATACAGTACAGAAACACGAGCAATGGACATCAGACTGGTGGAAATCTGTCTTTGGAATTATAAGTCCAAATTTGAGATATTTGGTTCCAACCGCTGTGTCTTTGTGAGACGCAGAGTAAGTGAATGGATTATCTCTGCATGTGTGGTTCCCACCGTGAAGCATGGAAGAGGAGGTGGGATGGTGTGGGGGTGCTTTGCTGGTGACACTGTCAGTGATTTATTTAGAATTCATAGCACACTTAARCAGCATGGCTACCATGGCATTCTGCTGTGATAAACCATCCCATCTGGTTCACGCTTAGTGGGACTACCATTTGTTTTTCAACGGGATTATGACCCAAAACACACCTCCAGGCTGTGTGAGAGCTATTTGACCAAGGATAGTGATGGAGTGCTGCATCAGAGGACCTGGCCTCCACAATCACCCGACCTCAACCAAATTMAGATGGTTTGGGATGAGTTGGACCGCAGAGTGAAGGAAAAGCAGCCATCAAGTGCTCAGCATATCTGGGAACTCCTTCAAGACTGTTGGAAAAATATTCCTCATGAAGCTGGTTGAGAGAATGCCAAGAATGTTCAAAGCTGTCATCAAGGTAAATGGTGGCTACTTTGAAGAATCTAAAATGTGAATGAGCAGCTGTGTCCAAACTTTTGATTGGTACAGCACTGTAAGTATTCACACCCCTGGGTCAATACATGTTAGAATCCCCTTTGGCAGMGATTAAAAGTGTTAGTATTTCTGGGTAAGTCTCTAAGAGCTTTGCACACCTGGATTGTACAATATTTGCATATTGTTCTTTTTTTTTTATTCTTCAAGCTCTGTCAAGTTGGTTGTTGATCATTGCTAGACAGCCATTTTCATGTCTTGGCAAGTCAAAACTGGAACTAGGCCACTCAGGAACATTCAATGTGGTCTTGCTAAGCAACTCCAGTGTATATTTGGCCTTGTGTTTTAGGTTATTGTCCTGTTAAAAGGTACATTTGAATCCCAGTGTCTGTTGGAAAGCAGACTGAACCAGGTTTTCCTCTATGATTTTGCCTGTGCTTAGCTCTATTCCGTTTCTTTTTATCCTAAAAAACTCCATAGTCCTTGCCGATGCCAATCATTCCCATAACATGATGCAGCCACCACCATGCTTGAAAATATGAAGTGTGGTACTCAGTGATGTGTTGTGTTGGATTTGCCACAAACATAACACTTTGTATTCAGAACATAAAGTAAATTTCTTTGCCACATTTTTTTCAGTTTTACATTAGTGCCTAGTTGTAAACAGGATGCATGTTTTAGAATATGCTTCCTTCTTTTCAATCTGTGTTGTTGATCCATTCTCAGTTGTCTCCTATCACAACCATTGTTGAAGTCCCTGAGCAGTTTCCTTCCTTATCAGCAACTGAGTTTGGAAGTACGCCTGTATCGTTGTAGAGACTGGGTGTATTGATACACCAGCTAATGAATTACTTCACCATGCTCAAAGGGATATTCAATGTCTACCAATAGGTACCCTTCTCTGCGAGGTATTGGAAAACCTCCCTGATCTTTATGGTTGAATCTGTGTTTGAAATTCACTGCTAGACTGAGGGACCTTACAGATAATTGTATGTGTGGGGTACAGAGATGAGGTAGTCATTTAAAAATCATGTTAAATACTATTATTACATGCAGAGTGAGTTCATGCAACTTATTATGTGACGTGTTAAGCACATTTTACTCCTGAACTCATTTACAGTACGCTTGCCATAACAAAGGGGTTGAATCCTTATTGACTCAAGACATTTTAGCTTCACATTTTTAATACATTGGTAAAATTTCGAAAAACATAATTCCACTTTGACATTATAGGGTATTGTGTGTAGGCCAGTGATACAAATCTTAATCTAATCAATTTTAAATTCAGGKTGTAATACAACAAAATGTGGAAAAGTCAAGGGGTTTGAATAATTTCTGAAGGCACTGTAGCTAACATTAGCGTTTGTCACCTAGCTACCTAGCTAACGTTAGCTACAACAAATTGGATTATGGTCAAATGTTGGATGTTTTGCAAATTCATAACATAATGTACGAAATGCAATTCGTAACATATTGTGCCAATTAAAATTTGTAAGATAWCATAAAAATTGTAATTTGTAACATGTCAAACGAAATAGATGATGGACATCCACAAATGAATACATACCATACCATATGAAACATAACATATCATACTAAATGGAGTGACTCGGATTTACGTACAGAATAATAGYAAATGCTCGGAGACCGTGTTGAACAGGAGCATCGCTGTCAACATTGGAGTGCAACTACGGGAGAGAATACAGGAGCACACCACTTCCCTAGATTTTCAGCCCATTCTGAGAAAATAAGTATCAATGATTTAATAGTTTCAAGTTTTATTAGTCGTATGTACAGGATACACATGTTGTACACCGTCCAACGAAATGCTTACTTGCAGGTACCTTCTCGATAATGCAACAATAATAACAAAAAATAAAAGATAAGAATACAAAGTAAAAGGCTTTAGTAGAATATACAGTACCAGTCAAAAGTTTTAGAACACATACTCATTCAAGGGTTTTTCTTTATTTTGACTATTTTCTACATTGTAGAATAATAGTGAAGACAACAAAACTATGAAATAACACATATGGAATCATGTAGTAACCAAAAATGTGTTAATCAAACAAATCAAAATTGATTTGAGATTTGAGATTCTTCAAAGTAGCCACCCTTTGCCTTGATGACAGCTTTGCACACTCTTGGCATTCTCTCCAGAATTCTCTCCAGACATGAATGTGTTTGTCAAAATGCAGTGGATTGAGARGCATCCAATGCAAACAAACGGATGTCTCTAGCTTATTAAACACAAAAATATGGATACATATTTTTTTTAAGTATGAACAAGTATTTTGAAAGTATTGACAATGTTGAAGATTGGACAATTACTGTTAAAAGAGGCCCACTCAGAGTGGACGGAAACGGAGTAAAARGAGAAGCAGCGTGGAGTGGGCAGGCTGCCGAAGTTCCCCATCCCTTAAAACAGGAGGAAGAWTTTTTTTTMMGTGGAATTGATTTCCTCCCCAATCCCTTTAGAGGATGGCATATATCATTGTGCTGCATTTCTAATCTATGTATTCTATCGTAAAGAAATGTTCATCCTTTTTGTTGTACTCTTGCCTCCCCGGGTTTTATGGTTGTTGTTGTTCCCAACTGGCCACTGCTAACCTCTAGGAGTTGTTGAAGGTCCAATGCAGCTGTTTTTATTTCTTTATATCAAATCATTTCTGAGCAACAATTAATACCTTACTGTGATTGTTTTCAAGCAAAAATGTTGCTAGAACTGTCTGGGAGTGGGAGTGGGAAAACTGAAAACTAGACATTATTGTCAGAGAGGGTRGGAACTCTRTTTCTTATTGGTCTATTTACTAATTTACAGGCCAAATCATTATCCTACCAAAACAAGCAGAACAGAGCAGACATTTTAGGCAGCCCTTTCATTATGAATGGGTTAGTGTGTTGGGTTTCAGGTGATTTACATTTACATTTAAGTCATTTAGCAGACGCCTCTTATCCAGAGCTACTTACAAATTGGTGCATTCACCTTATTGATATCCAGTGGAACAACCACTTTACAATAGTGCATCTAACTCTTTTAAGGGGGGGGGGGGGAAGGTAGAAGGATTTTATCCTATCCTAGGATTCCTTAAAAGAGCGGGGTTTCAGGTGTCTTCCGGAAGGTGGTGATTGACTCCGCTGACCTGGCGTCGTGAGGAGTTTGTTCCACCCATGGGGTGTGCCAGAAGCAGCGAACAGTGTTTGACTGGCCTGAGCGGGAACTGTACTCCTCAGAGGTAGGGAGGCGAGCAGCCAGCAGGTGACTGATAACGCAGTGCCCTTGTTGGGTGTAGGGCCTGATTCAGAGCCTGAAGGTACGGAGGTGCCGTTCCCCTCACAGCTCCGTAGGCAAGCACCATGGTCTTGTAGCGGATGCGAGCTTCAACTGGAAGCCAGTGAGAGAGCGGAGGAGCGGGGTGACGTGAGAGAACTTGCGGAAAGTGAACACCAGACGGGGCTCGCGGCCGTTTCTGATGAGTTGTATGGGCGTGTTAATGGGCACAGGCCAGGGCGAGCCCAGCAACAGCGAGTTTGCAGTTAATTCCAGACGGGGAGGATACAAGTGCCTGGGATTAGGACCTGCCGCCGCTTCCTGCCCGTGAGCGCAGGGTCGTTACTCTGCGAATGGTTCTCTGCTAGAGGCATGGAACCTACAGGCGAACGGGCTCATCCGCCTTGCATGTTAGTCGAGAACGACCAGGTGTTGTCCAGGGAATTCACGCCGAGGTTCTTTAGCACTCTGCGGAGGAGGGACACAATGGAGTTGTCAAACCGTGATGCGATGATCACTGGCAGACGGGCAGTCCTTCCCCGCGGATGCGAAGAGCAGGCTCCGTCTGCCGCGAGGTTCCAGCTTTGAGGTGTTGAGTCCGT
Organism: Salvelinus sp. IW2-2015; assembly: GCF_002910315.2. Taxonomy (NCBI): domain Eukaryota; kingdom Metazoa; phylum Chordata; class Actinopteri; order Salmoniformes; family Salmonidae; genus Salvelinus; species Salvelinus sp. IW2-2015. Next base: position 14,676,666 of record NC_036848.1, read on the forward strand.
CGATGCCCACTGACTATCGTCTGCCCAGCACATGCAGGAGCAGATGCGATTCACCACCTGGTTATCACGAGGGCGGGAAAGGAGAAGATTAATTGTGTGTCGTCTGCATAGCAATGATAGGCGAGAGGACCCATCGCTGAGGATATGACAGAGCCAAGGTGGACTTGGTGTATAGGAGAATAGGAGAGGCCTAGAACAGAGCCCTGGGGGACCCACCAGTGCGTGAGAGGGCACGTTGCGCTGCGCGAGACAGCATTCTCGCCACCGCACCTGGTAGGATTCGTACCCCTCTC
>NC_036848.1:14677058-14801129 GCF_002910315.2 Salvelinus sp. IW2-2015
AGAGAGAGAGAGAGAGAGAGAGAGAGAGACAGATACTTTTTTTTAAGTAGAACTGACAGAGTTAACTACTTTGCAGATATTAAAACAGAATTATAAATCAAAAACACAAAATTCCCAATTTATGCTACAAAACCCAACTTCATTTAATGTTTTTAAAAATATGGAATTTTTAGCTAAATAGGACCTGACGCAGAGTAGGGTACTGTTGACAGAATAGATGGATGCAGTTTAATGCATGATTAATATAATTCACCATTACATTTCTTGGTAGTCCAACAAAAAATGCTCTCTGGTTGTAAATCACAGCTGGTACATTGTTTGCTGCTTACAGCCATTCATACGGATGCACGGTTTCAGTTAACTCAATATTTGAAAAAAAAAAAAAAAAAAGACAATTAAGGCCAATACAATCAAACAAGCGAGGGCATCACAAGTATATCATAACGTGGTTAATAGGTTAGCTTATCTATTCATGTAGCTATTCATTTAGTAAGCTAAAAGCACAGAGCCTAGCTAGCTACCTAACCGTTGGAAGGATGTCAAGTCACCAATGAGTGGGTGAGTGGCCAACTTCCCCCATATACATTTTTCGGTGGCTGTAGCTAGAGATATTGGTGTCTTTTGGGTATCTAGCAAGAAATGTGAATCATTTTGCTAGTTAACTAGGCTGAACTTAAAAACGACTTATGCCAACTATGGATACCTCGTTTGTAAAATGGCAAGCAGGCTACTATTATTCCCCATCGTTTATCAGTGCAATTTTGACAGCCAAATCCAAGCTGAAACGTTTTGAGAGGGTTTGTCCACTGTTAGCGTTAGCCAGAACAATATGAGGTTAAATCTAACAGTTGTTGATCTAATAGTCAAAGGGAGGAGATCCCTACCTGTTCGTGGTTTGATCAATAGGACTGTACATTTCCCAAATATAAGAAGACTCCGTGGTATTTACATACAGTACCAGTCAAAAGCGGASACCTACACATTCAAGGGTTTCTTTATTATTTACTATTTTCTACATTGTAGAATAATAGTGAAGACATCAAAACTACATGGAATCATGTAGGAAGCAAAAAAGTTAAATCAAAATATATTATGTTTGTGATTCATCAAAGTAGCCACCTTTATGACAGCTTTGCACACTCATTGCATTCTCTCAACCAGCTTCACCTGGAATGCTTTGAGAACATATACTGAGCACTTGTTGGCTGCTTTTCCTTCACTCTGCAGTCCAACTCACCCCAAACCATCTCAATTGGGTTGAGGTTGGGTGATTGTGGAGGCCAGGTCATCTGATTCAGCACTCCATCACTCTCCTTGGTCAAATAGCCCTTACAGAGTCTGGAGGTGTGTTTTGAGTCATTACCCTGTTGAAAAAAACACTAAGTCCCACTAAGTGCAAACCAGATGGGATGGCGTATCGCTGCAGAATGCTGTGGTAGCCATACTGGTTAAGTATGCCTTGAATTCTAAATAAATCACGACAGTGTTACCAGCAAAGCACCCCCACACCACCTCCTCCATGCTTCACTGTTGGAACCACACATGCGGAGATAATCCGTTCACCTACTCTGCGTCTCACAAAGACAGGGCGGTTGTAACCAAAAACCTAAGATTTGGACTTATCAGACCAAGGACAGATGTCCAACGGTCTAATGTCCATCGCTCGTGTTTCTTGGTCCAAGCAAGTCTCTTCTTATTATTGGTGTCCTTTAGTAGTGGTTTCTTTGCAGCAATTCAACCATGAAGGCCTGATTCACACAGTCACCCCTGAACTGTTGAGATGTGTGTTACTTGAATTATGAAGCATTTATTTGGGCTGCAATTTCTGAAGCTGGTAACTAATGAACTTATCCTCTGCAGCAGAGGTAACTCTGGGTCTTCCTTTCCTGTGGCGGTCCACACAAGCCAGTTTCATCATAGCACTTGGTTTTTGCAACTGCAGTGGATCAAACTTTCAAAGTTTTTGAAATGTTCCGTATTGACTGACCATGTCTTAAAGTCATGATTTGCTGCCATTTCTATTTGCTTATTTGAGCTGTTCTTGCCATAATATGGACTTGGTATTTTATCAAATAGGGCAATCTTCTGTATACCACCCCTACCTTGTCACAACACAACTGATTGGCTCAAACGCATTAAGGAAAGAAATTCCTGAAATGAACAAGGCACACTTGTTCATTGAAATGCATTCCAGGTGACTACCTCATGAAGCTGTTTGAGAGACCGCCAAGAGTGTGCAAAGCTGTCATCAAGGCAAAGGGTGGATACTTTGAAGAATATAAAATATATTTTGATTTGTTTAACACTTTTTTGCTTACTAGATGATTCCATGTGTTATTTCATAGTTTTGATGACTTCACTATTATTCAACATTCTAGAATATAGTAAAAATAAAGAAAAACTTGAATGAGTAGGCACGTCCAAACTTTTGCCTGGTACTGTATGTGCAGAAATCCAGTCAGGTATATTTTGTGACTTTTGGCAAATGCTTTCTAATGATCTAAAGTTGTGCTGTTGCTACTGCCTATAAACACTCTAGTTCCAAGTGAGGGATGGCAGAACCATGTAGCAAATGGATTATTTGCATATAGGCCTACTGTAGCTGATCGGCTATCGTGCACCAATCTGTGTAGCCTGGACAAGACTGACATTTTTATTCGGTTTTATTTACTGCAGTGTCTTAATTGTTCAAATGCACAGCCACTTTCCCACTCTATATTGCTATAAAAATCTAAGCCAAATGCCTTACTCTACATCATTCCCAAACATTCTATGAAAGTTTGACACAGTGAAAATGCCCATATTTATGTGCCCGCTTGACAGAACATGTTGCAAAAAAATAAAAGCATCATATGAACATAGTTTTATAAGATTTCATGCTGCTAAAACACTGTCAGTTCCATTTTAACACCATGCTATAGCATTCCTACAGCGGTCCTGGTACTGGGTGTAATAGGAAAATATACTCACCTTGTCCCGCTCATCACTGCAGACGTTATCAGGGTGGAAGTGAAGGACACCTATAGGCCAGAGAGAGAGAATAACAGGAGGGCCAAACCAGGCAGTAGGCTATACAAAGACTCAAACATAGACCTGGACGGGCCTGGTTAACATGTACAGCAGCAGTCATGGTCCTTTAAACCCTCTCTGCGATTACCATCTGTAGAGAAAGTAGCTGCCCAAATTATGTTTAACCTTTGAGGGAACATATACACACTTAGTATTGCTGGATAAAGTCTGCTCAGTCTAGGTCTGAATGTGTCTTAGTGGCTTTGAATGGCCTGGTTTAAAAACCAGACAATGTTCTGTCTTCCACTGACAAGAGGGAGAACCATGCTCTCTACAATGTAACAATCTCCCTTATCTCAAATTTAAAACTACCCCCTCTGCTGTCTCACAGACACACTACAATATTACACAGACACACACTCCAATCTTTCACAGGCAGAGACGCCCTTGAACTGTGCTGACGGAGTTTCCTGAAAACCAAAAACACCCCCACCTCTCTCCCTCCGCCAACTAGCCCCCTGCCTCCTCAGAAAAAAACAGATCGGAGAGCGCTCCTCTCCCTGCGACGCCACAGCTCTATGAAGTCGGGGGAGACTGACAGCTCAAAGACGCTCCGCCAGTGGCAGCAGAACCGAAAAGAGCAGCCAGGCGACTGGCGCTCAGCTCCGACGGGGAGGGACAGAGATCCAGACACTGAGCCGTGTGATGTGACACAGGGAAAGGATTGGGCCGGGTTGGGTGACGTTTACCAGGTTATATAGGCCCTAGTCCCTGGGCCTCGGTACAGAAAGGGCACTTATTTGAGCCAGTGGCAGCATGATTCGTACAACCCTGGCTCCAGGATTGAGCCACTAGGCCAAGCCTAAGCTGCTCTTCCTCAAGGCCAAAACATGCAGTTTGTCTGTTCGAGCTCAGACCGAGGGAGAGAAACAGTGGTGAAATGAAGTGGCATATTCAACACCTCCAAATCCAGTAGACACATTCCCCTGAAAGTAATGTTAAGAGGCGTGACATGCCGAGAGCTCTGCTCATAGCACACACTAAACCAAATACGCTGTAACCCACACACACAGTATTCAAGAGGCATCTGCTTAGAGCAGGGGAGGAGGATAAAACAGCTGGGAGATACAGAATTTCAGTCAGACCCATAAATCCCTCTTTGTAGTGCGTCAGTGTGTGTTGGCAAGTGAGTCTAATGTGTGTAGGTTTGCGTAGCCTAATGTGTGAAGGTTTGTGAGCCGCACAAGTGTGTAGCCAGGTGTGTCCGTGCGTGCACATATTCCTGTGTGGGTTATTTATTAGGTCCGGATGGCGGCAGAGCTATTACAAAAGCTCTTCATTAAAAGCTTGCATTCATTCATATGCCTTTCTGCCTCGAGGTAATCCAGTCTGTTCTAATGGTATGTTTCCTCAGAGCAGCGTTTTCATAATCTCSGGCTGTCGGGTGAACAGCCGATAACARACTCATTGTCAGCCAGCTACTTTTTCCACTTCATAAATTAACTGGGCTTCTTTCCATTTAAAAAGTTTCAATTCGCTAGTCAGAGAMGTCTGTATAGCCTTCTCCCGCTAGAATGAACGATACGCAACTTCTACGGATGAATGATAGGACGGCGCCTGTCAATCACAAAGTCGAGCGATGACAGGGAACCACTGCTGGTTTGTCAGTCTGCTGTCTGTCCCAACTCTCTGCACCCGTGTTATTTTTGTGCGCTGGAGTTGGCTGCAGTCAAATGTATTCTTTTCATGGAGGGAGCGCATGATGCTCCATCTAGTGTGAGAGTGAATTTACACATCCCACGTCAGTGATRATAATGGAGTTGAAATCCACTTATCTTTTTGAGGCACATTCATTTAATTTCTTTGCATGTTTCATAGGCCTACGGCCAGCCACAAAGTCGGGACGCCTAGGCTATTTACGGTTATTTGAGCAAACAGTTTGCGTTTCACGAGTTTAAAAAAAAAAGGTGTAGAACTTGACTGAATAAAGTCAATCTATATCCCATTGCTACTCCTAAATCCAGTGGCGGATTTAGACATAGGCGATATCTTCCCGGGGGCGGCACAGGGCGACTGCACAAAACAAATATTTAAAAAAAATAGTCGGAATAGTGACATTTGCGCGATCTGTTTTCTATCGCACATTTGCACGTCATGTCAATGATGTCACTAATGGACTGTGGTTCAATTAACCTTGTCGGAGTGGGCGCCCTGATTCTAGTTTGTGAGCTAGGCAGGCTACTGCCTGGGAAGGTCTCCCACTCAGAAGTACGAAATGGGGAGGCGGTGGTAGGTTGACCTCAGGTCTCCCCACTGGAAGCCCTAGGTAGGGGGAATCTATCAAATAGCGCACTTCTAACTTTGTACAGTACTAATGCAATTAGTTGTGCAATTTAGTTTGTGTGTTTCTTGTTTGAAGAACAATAGAATGTATGCACTCACTACTGAGTCTCTGGATAAGAGAGTCTGCTAAATGACAAATGTAAATGTGAATTAGAACGTACCAGAGCCAACCAAAATATAGCTTGTTCTGAAAAAATTGTTATGACATGCCCAGGAAGCTCTGGTTCAAAACACCCATTAGACAGCTTTGCAAGCGTAATGTCAAAATACTTTCGTTACTCACAAAATAAGGAGTTTCACAAAGCAACCATCTCCATTTAGTCCCGTCACAGCCAATATGTACATCCCAAAAATGTCTAAATATCTATTTACAAGCAACCCAAAAAATGCCTCTCCAATGTATTGAGCTGGTACTGTATATGCAGTAATCTATTCTACTGTATTTTAGTCAATGCCACTGACATTGCTCGTCCTAATATTTGAATATTTCTTAATTCCATTCTCTTACTTTTAGATGTGTGTGTATTGTTAGATATTACTGCACTGTTGGAGCTAGGAACAAGCATTTCGGTACACCCACAATAACATATGCTAAATATGTGTATGTGATCAACATAATTTGATTTGAGCGGTTGTTGACGTCTGACCTCTGCGTGCCAGTAATTAGTGATTCATGCATTGGAGGTGCCGAATAGATTTCCCCCCCCCCAGCTGCTTGGAAAATTGTCAATTTTTGGAAGTACATACTGCCTGTAACACGGGTGTACATAAAGAGCTGCTCAGCAAAACTGCATATTTGGTGAGTAACAAACTTATTTTTTGTCCAAAGCTCCCTTAAAAATGCTCTTTGGAGGCAGCATGAGCCATCTTTCAGTAATTGAAATATATGAATGTTTGGAAATGTAGGCAATTTATTGATCAAACAGGCAGTTCAGGCCTTTCACATAAGCAGTGAGGATGCTACTAACAGTTTCTGTCCATACCCCTCAGTCACCTGACTAGACAACACTGGGTGGATGAGAATATGTTCAGACAAACAGCTAGAACCCTGCACTGAAGATGTTATACAGCTAAGAGGAACACTGCACTGTTTACATGTCAAGCCTGGCACCTGCTAAATTGCATGGTACACTCAACTATGCACGGGGTGTGATGCATCAAGATTAGTAGGGAAAAGGGAGGGAGACGTTGACGCTTACCAGTGCCGGGGTGTCTGTGTGCTCCATGCGAAGCGTGGCGTTGCGCCCCGCTAGACAGGTAGTTCCCCTGGGTGTGCTGGTTCTCTGTATAGCTGCGCGCTGTGTGCGGAGCCCAGCCGGTGTTGTTCTGTTGCGGGTAGTTCACCCCGATCCCTCCGCTGGCATTCATGTTCCCGTTGTTGATTGCGTTATTGCTGTTGCCACCACCGTTCATGCCATAGTGAAAAAAGCCTGACCGTGACCGCGACCGAGTCCTCGGGGGGTCCATGGCTGAAGGGGGCGGTGGTAGGTGGACGTAATGGAGGTATCTGGGCGAGATGGAGGTTTGCCGTAGCCTATTTCCCTCGCCTTGCTATCTTCGTAATCGGCCTGTTCTGGAGTCTCTTCCTTCGCATGAACCGCTCGGATTGGGGCGTAGGTAAAACTGGAAGCAGCGGGTGTTCGAGCCGTCCTCTCTACGGTCGTTCGTGAATAAGTTCGTTCGTGCACCTTCTCTTGGTCTGTGTTGCGCGTCACCGTCAGTTAAAAACGTTCCAAATATGGATTTATTATTTTATCCCTATAGGAGGTCAATTTGGTATATTAGTTTGTTCGGTCATAGCAAGGCACATAATGAAAACGTCCAAAACAATCCAGATAGGTACATAACAAATATTTAGTCTATGTAGCTGGGCTGTACCCGTTTCGGTTTTTCTATTGTCTCATATGAAGCTTGCCTGTCTACTACTGGTTTTCTAGCTACTTGTTAGTGTGAAATGACACACGCTCGCCAGAGTTCCACATTCAGTTACACTATTTGATGGTTGGATAATGTTAACACACAACTGATATTAAAGTAAATAATATTACTACAACTGTAGCTACCTAGCCAGCCAACAAACTTAGGTGGCTGCTATTTAACGTTAGCATATTAGCTAACGTTAGCAGTCTCGCGGGCTAGTTAACGTTAGCTAATAAACCACAGCTCAGAAATGCAGTTTGCTAACGTTAGATACATTTGTAATATTCCTCAATTCCCACATTACAATTGGTAACCCTCCACAAATTCTATATGGATAACTAGCTACGTTGTTTTGCTACTAAATTGTTAGCTCAACCCGTCGTTGTCTACGTTAGCGAGCTTATTGCTAACAGGAAAGCTAACGAGCTAGAAAAACAATTTAACTAGCTAGCTGCCGAGATCCGTTGCTAGAATTTCTGCTCATTGTTGGCATGCATGCTGCTAACCTTTTTAGACGGTGTTGGTTGATCCCAGATAGAAGCAGCCGAATGCCTTGTCTGATCTCCAGAGAATGTTGGTCTTCGTCAGATTTAAATCCCCACCACGCATTGTACATTCACTGTTGAAGCTGGTGATGTTTTCTCTGTAGATGTCAGTGTGGAGCGTAAGTGGATATCAATCAATGGGATGTTAGCATCTCTGGTCAGACCACTCTAATCGAGTACAGAAATCTCAAGACGCATTTCTTGCGATGTGCAAACATCATCAGACTACTCGAATACATTTATTTGAGCATTTGTTCGATATAAAACGAGTGGTGTCTTTTCAGGCCATATTATTGATTATCCCGACAACAATCGAGCACTGCGTTGATTCATTTTGTCTGGTAAGCGAGGGGGAGGAACCAACCAAATAAATAATGTAGTAGTCTTGTTTCAGTATTTGGTATTGTGAACGAATCGGTCTAAAGAAAATAAAGACATCGCCCTAGCCTAATGCTTTATTTGTCTATCATTCAAGTAGGGTGAATACGTAAAAAAAAAAAATTGTTTAACCTTTCCTATACTCCAACAGTGTCCTGCAATGTCACAACCCAGCCATTTCTACCAAAAAGAATAAAACCCACATCTGTCCATAACATTTGACTAAAATTCTCAAGACACTCATCAGCTATTCAAACATAATGGAATACAATACAAACACAACATCTCTGTTTTCTTATGAAATCCGCACCCTATTTTTGGGGGAGAGGAGGTGATCATACATGGGTCCCAAGTCATCACGGGGGTACAGGTACCCACGCTTCAGCCCTCCTCTCTTCTTCCACCTCTCAGATTCTCTATTCTTCCTACTCCTCTCCTCACTCCTGCTCTCCCTTCTTTCCTCACGGCGTCTCTTCTTCTGAGGGGGAGGTATGGGTTCTCTGTGGGGGTTCTTAAAGTGTTCCCTGGTGTAAACAACCTCGTCTGAGCCCGATTTGGTCGTCCCAACCGCTCTCCTGGCTTGGGCCTCTCTCCTCAGCTTCTTCACCTCCCGTCTCTCCCTGCGTCTCTCCGGCCACGTCTTCCTCCTGCCCTCCAGGCTTCTCTTCCTCCCTGGAGCTGGGGAGGGCCGCTCCTCTTCACTACTGCCCCCTGGTGTCACGTAGGTCCTCTGCCGCTCTAACAGAGGCATGAAGCCCTCCTCCTGTAGCTCTGGAGACAGCATGCAAAACACGTTCAACAACAAATACAATACATGCTGCGACACATTTGTGTGTGTGTGTGTATCACCTCTGGCTTTTCTGTGTATCCTGGTGTTCAGTTTGACGATGTCCTTCTTGTTGTCGTAGTGACAGACGTAGGGGAGCGAGGCAAACGTCCCACTGACCATCCTCCTCTGAGTACACTCCTGAGAGAGAGAGAGAGAGGCAGGGAGAGAGAGATAAGGGGGGAAGGGTGAGCAAAAAATACAGAGGGAAAGGGAGATAGAGGGACAATAAGATATTTTTTAAAGGACAAACAGAGAAAAGAATAAGAGAAAGAAAGAGCCACAGAGAAAGACAGACAACGGATGTAGATGGTCTCACATGGCCGAGGTGTCCTCTCCTGGAGCAGTTGTAGCAGTGAGCGGTGTGTCTGTAGTGTTTGTGGGTGTGGTCAACGTGTGGCCTGAGGGGAACCTCCTGCTGAGTCTAAAGCAAGAAGACAAAACAGTCAAAACATGTTCCAATATTTTAATAATTCACCCTTCCTCCCTCCCCTCCTTTCCATGGTCACTCACTGTGAAGTGGAATTGTCTCCATGTATCCGGACAAGCCTGGGAAGGACACAGAACACATTAAGGCATTGTTGCACTGAACTCAACACAAAGACACACACATGAACACATACTGCACATGCTCATGGCTACATGCAAACACACATAAACACACACAAACGCACATAAAGGCTTGTGGTAAACACACACACTCACGTCTGATAGGTGGCCAGCCATCCCACAGCGGTGGCAGTGCTGGTTCCAGAAAGGGGATTCAGGGCAGGGATGGTACCCGTGTGAGGGGAGCCCACAGCTGTGGCAGTGCCGGCCTGGACAGGCCCTCTGGACATGGCCCTGGAGCCCACACAACACACAGGTGGGTCGCCTCTGTTTACAGAGAAACACAACATGAGCCGTGTTGGAGCACACGTGTGTGTGTGTGTGTGTGTGTGTGTGTGTGTGTGTGTGTGTGTGTGTGTGTGTGTGTGTGTGTGTGTGTGTGTGTGTGTGTGTGTGTGTCTTACCCTCGGGGTGGTACAGCCCTTGGCCAGGTGTCCAGTCTTGTTGCAGTTGTGACAGGTGAGGCTCCGGTCAGAGGTGAAATAGCGGTATGGGCGTGGCTGGTTTTCACAGAACCGGAACAGGGCAGAAACAGGATAAAGAATTGTTTGAACAAGCCAATCATCTGAGACCTGAGGGCTTCATGAAGACTGAAACGGACCTAAACTCCAGAGTAGTGAAAACTAATGATAATAGTACCTTGTCCTTCTCTATTATGGCCCAGTTGTGTTTGAGAGCATATTTTCCATTCAGTTCTTCATCTGTGAGAGAGACAACAAGCATAGCGCCTTTATAACACATGCAAACCATTGTGTCCAAACAAGTCATTAATTTCCATATACTGCTGCTCTGTATAACAAATATGTATCTCTACGAGGGATACATTCAAATACGTAAAGGATACTCAACGAGAGGCTATGCGTTCTATGGAAAACAACGACGCACTAGCGGAGTGGAACTGACCTTCCATTGCATTATTTTCCAGAGAACGCATAGAGTCCCGAGTTGATTATCCCTTTTAAACTATGGCAATAATTTAACACATTTGCTGCTATAAATGTCTTCATTTGCAGGTAGAATTGTGTTCAACATCCACTGAAGTAGCTAGCGAGTTTCCTAGATATCTAAAGTAGCTGCCTTGGTAACCAAACAGACTTGCTAGTTTAGCTAACCAAACCATCAGTTCTAGCTTGCTATTATGAAAATCCAATACAACAATGCCTATAATGTTTTAAATTCAACTTTTGCTTTCAAAAGCAGCTCAAACATAGAACATGTAAAAAAAATAACTAGCTGGCCTCCTGAGTGGCGCAGTGGTCTAAGGCTGTGCCACGAGAGATCCTGGTTCGAGTCCAGGCTCTGTCACTGCCGGCCGCGACCGGGAGACCCGTGGGGCATCGCACAATTGGCCCAGCATCGTCCGGGTTAGGGGAGGGTTTAGCCGGCAGGGATGTTCTTGTCCCATTGCGCACTAGCGACTCCTGTGGCGGGCCGGCCACAGTGCACGCTGACACGGTAGCCAGGTGTACGGTGTTTCCTCCGACACATTGGTGCGGCTGGATTCCGGATTAAGCGGGCATTGTGTCAAGAAGCAGTGCGGCTTGGTTGGGTTGTGTTTCGGAGGACGCACGGCTCTCGACCTTCGCCTCTCCCGAGTCCGTACGGGAGTTGCAGCGATAGGACAAGACTGTAACTACCAATTGGATACCATGAAATTGGGGAAAAAAGGAGTAAAAAAAACAAGAAATAAAAGGTTTAAAAAACAAAAACAAAAATGAACTAGCCATTGAATTCTATTGTGCTGATATACAGTGGCGTTACAGGGAAATAATTATCGCTCTAGAATGCCTTCAAGCCAATCAGAAACTAGTATTCAACAACACCATGGTATAAATCAATATAACATCCATAGGACTCCATCTGAGGAAGTCCTTTTGTCTGTGGAATTATCCACCTGCTGAACTTTTCTCTGTCTGTGGAATTCTCTTGTCTGTGGAACTCTCATCTGCAGAACTCTATCAAGTGTTAAACTGTATGGTCCTCACCCTCTGTTCCAGAAGGCGACTCTGAACTGCTGCTCCAGCACCCCAGGTTGAGCTGGATGTACCTGTCTCCCTCCTGCTCCTCTCCTCCCAGGATCATCCACTCCTCTAGGGGTTCGTCATCATACTCCAGGTCCAGGTCCCGCTCTGAGTGGAGGCTTCGCCTGGAGGTTGGGCTTGGGCTGCTGTCCAGTGGCGACACGTCCCGTAGAGCTCGGCCAGACGAGAGAGGGAAGGCAAGAACTAGGGGAGAGTTTCCTCCAGTGGCCTGGGGAGCTCTCGGTGAGCTGGACTGTTTGTACTGACTAAACCCCAGCTCACCTTCTGAGCTGCTGGAGGCCTCGATGTAGAATCTGTTGTCTTTATTACCACCCTCTTCCTCATCATTCTGGTGGCCCATCATCATCACACTCTGATGGCAAGGTGTGACAGATCTCCCTGTTTAAAACACAACACCACACAGTCGACAAAATGTGGCAAATTAGTATGGTCCTTTATACCAACCTCAGTACCATCAACGTAGCTAACTAAACTACAGCTGTGTAAATATTATAGCTTTGTGTTTCGCCAGTCCGTTGACTTCCATCACTGGCAGACATGCCACAACTTGTCCTGCTGGCTGAAAAACACATTATCTGTGTAATTTCATCCGGCCTTCTCTCTAACGCCCAGAAAGCTCCAATTCAACCTCCTATTAGACAGCTCTGCAAGCGTTATAATGCCAAAATACATTTGTTACACACCAAATACAGAGTTTCGCTGAGCAACTATTTTCATTTGATTTAGAACTTTTTTGGAAGTACATAAAGGCCGTAACGGGTGTAAATTAAGATAGTTGCTCAGCGAAACTCCATATTTGGTGAGTAACTAATGTATTTTTACATTATAACACTTGCAGAGCTGTCTAATGGGAGTTTGAATTGGAGCTTCCTGGGCGTTAGAGCGGAGACAGGTCATACTCATCTCTAACACACACAGGTACTGGAGCACCTGCCCTCTATGGAAATGGCATAGAGCGCTTTTGAGTGGTAAGGTGAAGCAACCGACTGGGAGTTAAGTCAGGGGAGATGTATCTGCGACAGCCGAAAGTCTGACTATGTGGTTTTCTGACAGCAAGGCTCAGATCAACATGCAATGTTGCCATTGTTTATACAACTTTGTCTTTATAATGTCAAAATAAACATGGTTCCAACCCCGATATCACACATTCACAAAATGAAATCATATGTGTGTACATTTTACAATCAGTGACAGTGTCAAATATCACATTCATTTGTACTACGCCACTGTATGCATGCATCTGTGGCAAAGTTGGTTCCTGTTTCAGTCATGTCTGGTCACGTTCGCGTGGGTCAAACAAAAACCCTAATGATTGGTTGACAATAGATCCACCCACAATAAAGATAAATAGTAATGGCGTCTATTTGTAGGCACTAACTCCGCCATGGTTCATTGGACAAAGCCTACTGGGAAATTAATGGCGTTTTTTAATAAACGCCGAAAATAAGGTCTGTGGTAAACACAATATTAATCAGCTAACATCACTTTTTGTGAATTTAAGCATTAATCAAATTCTAAAAAGCACATAAAGGCGTCATAATTCRTCAACTTAATGTTTACTGACTGATATTATCTCACAGAACAAAACGTATAAGATCTCCTAAGCCTGTGTTAACATAATACCTAATTTTCAGCGTTTATCGAACCTGAGGTAACTAATTTCCGAGTTTTAGGACTACAAGCTGGCGAGCTCTATGCAAGGCGATGGCCGTAGGATGATTTATTTTTTACTTTGTACATTTAACCTTTATTTAACTAGGCAAGTCAGTTAAGAACAAATTCTTATTTTACAATGACGGCCTACCACGGCCAAACCCTCCCCTAACCCAATKATGTGCCGCCCTATGGGACTCCCAATCACAGCCGGTTGTGATACAGCCCAGGATTGAACCAGGGTCTGTAGTGACGCCTCTAGCACTGAGATGCAGTGCCTAACACGGAACCCAAACCGGCTGCGCGCGTGCGCCATCRTGCGCTATCGTGCATAAATGTATTTTGCCCCCCCACACCAAGCGCGATCACGACACGCAGGTTAAAATATCAAAACAAACTCTGAACCAATTAAATTAATTTGGGGACAGGTCGAAAAGCATTAAACATTTATGGCAATTTAGCTAGTTAGCTTTCACTTGCTAGCTAACGTTAATTTGTMCTATTTAGCTAGCTTGCTGTTGCTAGCTAATTTGTCTTGGGATATAAACATTGAGTTATTTTACCTGAAATGCACAAGGACCTCTACTCCGACAATTAATCCACACATAAAACGGCCAACCGAATCGTTTCTAGTCATCTCTCCTCCTTCCAGGCTTTTTCATCTTTGAACTTATATGGTGATCGCATCTAAACTTTCATTGTATTACCACGACAACAAAGTTCTCTTTCAATCACCCATGTGGGTATAACCATTGAGGAGATGGCACGTGGGTACCTGCTTCTATAAACCAATGAGGAAATGACTTTCAGCGCGATCTGCGTCAGAAATAGGAACGACTTCTATTTTAGCCCTTGGCGTCGCAGACGCTCGTTGGCGTGCGCCGAGCAGTGTGGGTGCAATAATTGAATAACATGGATTTCTAAATTTATTTTGCGACGCTCGCGCACGCGACGTGTCCGGTCTGGTCTGCGCTCGAACGTACCCAATGCTAACTAAAATTTGAATCTCGCGACTACAATTTAAACCTGAACAGGTGGCAGGTAGCCTAGTGKTTAGAGCGTTGGACTAGTAACTARAAGGTTGCTAGATCGAATCCCCAAGCTGACAAGGTAAAAATCTGTCGTTCCGCCCCTGAACAAGGCAGTTATCCCACTGTTCCTAGGCCGTCATTGTAAATAAGAATTTGTTCATAACTGATTTGCCAAGTTAAATAAAATAATCAAAACTTCAATAGTAAATAATAGCTGACAAATTTCCATTAATGAATTCAGCTTCTGACATTTTTCCAACAGACGTCAGCTAACTAACTTTACTGTACTATTTCATTTGTCATCTTTTGTAAATTCTAGCTGACATTTCCATTCGCGAATATAGCTGCTGACATTATTCCAACTAATGCGACACCTAGCTAACGTTACAGCACTCCATGATTTTGACATCAATTGATTTGACATCATTAGCTTATTTTATTATTATTTGTCTATGATTTTTGTTGTTAGCTTGTAGGTTATTCACAACTGTAACTTACTATTAAATTTGTGCTGACAGTGTCCTCGTGTAGCGTACTGCTAATTTACCGCGATGGCTTATTAAAAGTCCACTAAAATGTAAAATGGCAGCTATGAAAATAGTGTATTTAAAATATGTTAGCTATCTAATTTGATAATCTAGCATGCTATCACTTTTAGCTAAGTGGGAAGTTTATTTACCAACCGTTTCAGTGTTGGACAGACTTCGGGTAATAATGTTCCCGGGGTTTCCCCCCCTTACGAGCCGTACATTTGGTTGGACAACAAAAACATCCACATGCTGTCGAGGGGTTTGAAGCAGTCACTTGTCTCGGTAGGAGAAGTTTCACCTGAACCGCAGRCGACCTGTCCTTGACAAAAACGTTTAGTTTTTCAAAGGACGATGTGATGCCTTTAATAAATTCTAAATGATATTTCTGGGCACATGATAAAAAACTCATATAGGCCTAACTTTGTCTTTATATTCAATGTATTCACTCAGTACACAAAACAATTCTTAAAGGTCCAATGCAGCTATTTTTATCTAAATTTCAAATAATTTATGGGTAACAATTAAGTACCTTACTGTGATCGTTTTAAGTTAAAATTGTCAAAAAGAAACAAAAATAGCTTCTCAAGCAAGAATTTTGTTAGGACTGTCTGGGAGTGGTCTGAGTGGGGAGGGGGAAACTGAAAACTAGCTATTATTGCAAGAGAGGTTTGGAACTCTCTTTCTTGTTGGTCTATTAACCAATGGTGATGTCACCAGGCAGGCCAAAACTTCATCCTACCAAAAAAGGTGGACATTTCAGACAGTCTTTTCAAACAGCTTTTACACTAAAAGGGCCTTATCATTTCCACAATTTCACAGTATTATTCCAACCTCATAGTGTGGAAGTACAGTGCCTTCAGAAAGTATTCAGACCCCTTGACTTTTCCACATTTTGTTACGTTATAACCTTATTCAAAATTGATTAAATAMATTTTTTCCCTCATCAATCTACACACAATAACCCATAATGACAAAGCGAAAATACTTTTTTAGACATTTTTGCAAATGTATTMAAAACAAAAAACAGACACTTATTTACATATGTATTCAGACATTTTTCTAAGAGACTCGAAATTGAGCTCAGGTGCATCCTGTTTCCATTGATCATCCTTAAGATAGTTCTATAACTTGATTGGAGTCCACCTGTGGTCAATTCAATTGATTGGACATGATTTGGAAAGGCACACACCTGTCTATATAAGGTCCCACAGTTGGCAGTGCATGTCAGAGAAAAAACCAAGCCATGAGGTCAAAGGAATTGTCAGTAGAGCTCCGAGACAGGATTGTGTCGAGGCACAGATCTGGGGAAGGGGACCAAAACATTTCTACAGCATTGAAGATCCCCAAGAACACAGTGGCCTCCATCATTCCTAAATGGAAGATGTTTGGAACAACCAAGACACTTCCTAGAGCTGGCTGCCCGGCCAAACTGAGCAATCGGGGGAGAAGGGCCTTGGTCAGGGAGGTGACCAAGAACCCGATGGTCACTCTGACAGAGCTCCAGAGTGCCTCTGTGGAGATGGGAGAACCTTCCAGAAGGACAACCATTTCTGCAGCACTCCACCAATCAGGCCTTTATGGTAGAGTGGCCAGATGGAAGCCACTCTTCAGTAAAAGGCATGACAGCTCACTTGGAGTTTGCCAAGAGGCACCTGACGGACTCTGACCATAAGAAACAAGATGTTCTGGTCTGATGAAACCAAGATTGAACTATATGGCCTGAATGACTAGTGTCACGTCTGGAGGAAACCTGGCACCATCCCTACGGTGAAGCATGGTGGTGGCAGCATCATGCTGTGGGAATGCTTTTCAGCAGCAGGGACTGGGTGACTAGTCAGGATCGAGGGAAAGATGAACGGAGCAAAGTACAGAGATCCTTAAAAAGAAAGGAGAGGACCAAGGCACTCTTCATATAATTGAAATGCCTTCATTTGTATGGCATGTTCAATATTTATTTTTGATGACCAATTTACCCCTTTTACCAAAGAGCACCTTCTGTCCACCAAAATCTATTATTGTTTACCTTAGCAGCGCTTCCCTTCATTTTTTTTCTACAGAGAGATCCTTTATGAAAACCTGCTCAGGACCCTAGACTGGTGTGAAGGTTCACCTTCCAACAGGACAACAACCCTAAGCACACAGCCAAGACAACGCAGGAGTGGCTTTGGGACAAGTCTCTGAATTTCCTTGAATGGCACAGCCAGAGCCCAGACTTGAACCCGATTGAACGTCTCTGGAGAGACCTGAAAATAGCTGTGCAGGGACGCTCCCCATCAAACCTGACAGAGCTTGAGAGGATCTGCAGAGATGAATGGGAGAAACTCCCCAAATACAGGTGTACCAAGCTTGTAGTGTCATACCCAAGAAGACCTGAGGGTGTAATCACTGCCCCAGGCACTTTAACAATATACTGAGTAAAGGGTCTGAATGCTTATATAAATTAAATCTTTCCGTTTTTTATTTGTAATAAATTTGCACACATTTCTAAACCTGTTTTTGCTTTGTCATTATGGGGTATTGTGTGTAGATTGATTAGGGGGGGGCAATGTAATACATTTTAGAATAAGGCTGTAATGTAACAATGTGTAAAAAGTCAAGGGCCTCCACTGGACCTCCAAATAACATGATTGAGTGTCTAAAAGAAACAAGGCCATGGTAAGAAAGATCTGGTTGGGGGGCCCCACACCTCGCAGAAAAACATGTAGGTGGCCCCCCTCTTGACGGCAGAGAAACATTTTAGTACATTTCCTGCAATTCTACACATTTTGCCATGGGGGCGTTGGGGGCGTTGGAAAAAAGTGGCAGTGTTCTGCAATTCTACACATTTTGCCATGGGGGCGTTGGAAAAAAGTGGCAGTGTTCTGCAATTCTACACATTTTGTCATGGGGCAGAAAGAATAAAAAATCTGCAGTTTTCTGCAACTCTAACCATTTTGCCATGACATGTTCATATATCTGAGTGACAATGACTAACAAAATCAAGGGGGTCCCCCTAGAGGTCAGGGCCCCTGGGCACGTGCCCGGTCTGTATTCGTGCATGATCACTACAAGTTTACATAGCTGGCTAGACTAGCTACCGGTCTAAAAATTGTTAGCTGACATCGATGGCTAATTGAATGACATAAGAGAAACTGCTGATGCACAACCACATTTTTCTTAATTACACCTGGTGTATTCTACTATTCTTACTCTCAATAGTAAATTGAGGCCCTGACTGAGTTCCAAAAAAAAAAAAAAAAGAGAACACATGGGGTGCCCTAGCATCCAGGGCCGGCCCTTAATGGTACAGAAACAACCAGGGCATCATTCTGTACATCATATGTTAGGCACTAAGGCTACTTCACACTGCCACCCTATCATGCCTGATGTCTGCAATCTTATACAGAATGCAAGGAAAAACCACAAGCACACACAATGGTGTTGAATGTAATGTATGTAACATTGCACAACAGACCAATAACCTGGAAGAGACATAACGTGTTAAACCCCACGCTCAAATAGACCAGGGACAATAGGGTGTAGGTGAGCCTCCACAACACCAATAGGAGGAGCCAAAGGATCTGGAGGAGCAGGGATTTAAATCAAATCTAACTTTATTTGTCACATTCACTGAAAAAAACAAGTGTAGACTTTACCGTGAAATGTTTACTTACAAGCCCTTAACCAATAACGCAGTTTAAGAAGAATTAAGAAAATATTTACCAAAGAAACTAAAGTGAAAATATATACAGTGGGGAGAACAAGTATTTGATACACTGCCGATTTTGAAGGTTTTCCTACTTCCAAAGCATGTAGACGTCTGTCATTTTTATCATAGGTACACTTCAACTGTGAGAGACGGAATCTAAAACAAAAATCCAGGAAATCACATTGTATGATTTTAAGTAATTAAATTGCATTTTATTGCGTGACATAAGTATTTGATCACCTACCAACCAGTAAGAATTCCGGCTCTCACAGACCTGTTAGTTTTTCTTTTAGACCCTCCTGTTCTCCACTCATTACCTGTATTAACTGCACCTGTTTGAACTTGTTACCTGTATAAAACACACCTGTACACACACTCAATCAAACAGACTCCAATCTCTCCACAATGGCCAAGACCAGAGAGCTGTGTAAGGACATCAGGGATAAAATTGTAGACCTGCACAAGGCTGGATGGGCTACAGGACAATAGGCAAGCAGCTTGGTGAGAAGGCAACAACTGTTGGCGCAATTATTAGAAAATGGAAGATGTTCAAGATGACGGTCAATCACCCTCGGTCTGGGCTCCATGCAAGATCTCACCTCGTGGGGCATCAATGATCATAAGGAGTGAGGGATCAGCCCAGAACTACACGCAGGACCTGGTCAATGACCTGAAGAGAGCTGGGACCACAGTCTCAAAGAAAAACCATTAGTAACACACTACGCTGTCATGGATTGAAATCCTGCAGCGCACGCAAGGTCCCCTGCTCAAGCCAGCGCATGTCAGCCCGTCTGAAGTTTGCCAATGACCCATCTGGATGATCCAGAGGAGGAATGGGAGAAGGTCATGTGGTCTGATGAGACAAAAATAGAGCTTTTTGGTCTAAACTCCACTCGCCGTGTTGGAGGAAGAAGAAGGTTGAGTACAACCCCAAGAACACCCTCCCAACCGTGAAGCATGGAGGTGGAAACATCATTCTTTGGGGATGCTTTCTGCAAAGGGACAGGACGACTGCACCGTATTGAGGGGAGGATGGATGGCGCATGTATCGCGAGATCTTGGCCAAAAAACCTCCTTCCCTCAGTAAGAAGCATTGAAGATGGGTCGTGGCTGGATCTTCCAGCATGACAACGACCCGAAACACACAGCCAGGGCCAACTAAGGAGTGGCTCCGTAAGAACATCTCAAGGTCCTGGAGTGGCCTAGCCAGTCTCCAGACCTGAACCCAATAGAAAAATCTTTGGAGGGAGCTGAACGTCCGTATTGCCCACCGACAGCCCCGAAACCTGAAGGATCTGGAGAAGGTATGTATGGAGGAGTGGGCCAAAATCCCTGCTGCAGTGTGTGCAAACCTGGTCAATAACTACAGGAAACGTATGATCTTTGTAATTGCAAACAAAGGTTTCTGCTACCCAAATATTAAGTTCTGCTTTTCTGATGTATCAAATACTTTATGTCATGCAATAAAATGCAAATTAATTACTTAAAAATCATACAATTGATTTTCTGGATTTTTGTTTTAGATTCCGTCTCTCACAGTTGGAAGGTACCTATGATAAAAATTACAACCTCTACATGCTTTGGAAGTAGGAAAACCTTCAAAATTCGGCAGTTATCAAATACTTGTTCTCCCCACTGTATATATTTTTTTTAACTACTACGTTTTTCATAAATAAATACAACAACAAAAAAGTAACACAATAACATAACAATAACGAGGCTATATACAGGGGGTACCGGTAACGAGTCAGTGTGCGGGGGTACAGGTTAGTTGAGGTCATTTGTACATGTAGGTAGGGGTGAAGTGACTATGCATAGATAATAAACAATGAGTAGCAGCAGTGTACAAAAGAAATTGAGGGGGGGTCAATGTAATAGTCCGGTGGCCAGTCTTATGGCTTGGGTGTAGAAGTTGTTAAGGAGCCTTTTGGTCCTAGACTTGGCGCTCCGGTACACGGTAGCAGAGAAAACAGTCTATGACTTGGGTGACTGGTTCTCTCTGACAATTTTATGGGCTTTCCTCTGACACCACCTATTATATAGGTCCTGGATGGCAGGAAGCTTGGCCCTTGTGATGTACTGGGCTGTACGCACTACCCTCTGTAGCACCTTACGGTCAGATAACTGAGCAGTTGCCATACCAGGCGGTGATGCAACCAGTCAGGATGTTCTCAATGGTGCAGCTGTATAACTTTCTGAGGATCTGGGGACCCATGCCACATCTTTTCGGTCTCTTGAGGGGGAAAATGTTTTGTCGTGCCCTCTTCACGACTGTCTTGGTGTGTTTGGACCATGATAGTTCGTTGGTGATGTGGACACCAAGGAACTTGAAAGTCTCGACCCGCTCCACTACAGCCTCATTGATGTTAATGGGGGCCTGTTCGTCCCGCCTTTTCCTGTCATCCGCGATCAGCTCCTTTGTCTTGCTCAGATTGAGGGAGAGGTTGTTGTCCTGGCACCACACTGTCAGTTCTCTGACCTCCTCCCTATAGGCTGTCTCATCGTTGTCGGTGATCAGGCCTACCACTGTTGTGTCGTCAACAAACTTAATGATGGTGTTGGAGTCGTGTTTGGCCACGCAGTCGTGGGTGAACAGGGAGTACCGGAGGAGACTAAGTACACACCCCTGAGGGGCCCCAGTGTTGAGGATCAGCATGGGAGACGTGTTGTTGTTACCACCTGGGGGCGGCCCATCAGGAAGTCCAGGATCCAGTTGCATAGGGAGGTGTTTAGTCCCAGGGTTCTTAGCTTAGAGATGAGCTTCGTGGGCACTATGGTGTTGAACGCTGAGCTGTAGTCAATGAACAGCATTCTCACATACAGTAGGTGTTCCTTTTGTCCAGGTGGGAAAGGGCAGTGTGGAGTGCGATTGAGATTGCGTCATCTGTTGATCTGTTGGGGCGGTATGAGAATTGGAGTGGGTCTAGGGTATCCTGGAGGATGCTGTTGATGTGAGCCATGACCAGCCTTTCAAAGCACTTCATGGCTACCGACGTGAGTGCTACGGAGGGTAATAATTTAGGCAGGTTACCTTCACTTCCTTGGGCACAGGGACTCTAGTGATCTGCTTGAAACATGTAGGTATTACAGACTCAGTCAGGGAGAGGTTGAAAATGTCAGTGAAGACACTTGCCAGTTGGTCGGCGCATGCTTTAAGTACACGTCCTGGTAATCCATCTGGACCTGTGGCTCACATCAGCTACCGAGAGCGTTATCACACAGTCATCCAGAACAGCTGGTGCTCTCGTGCATGCGTCAGTGTTGCTTGCTTCGAAGCGAGCATAAAAGGCATTTAGCTCGTCTGGTAGGCTCACGTCACTAGGAAGCTCGCGTCTGGGTTTCCCTTTGTAGTCCGTAATAGTTTTCAAGCCCTGACACATCCGACAAGCGTCGGAGCCGGTGTAGTAGGATTCAATCTTAATCCTGTATTGATGCTTTGCTTGTTTGATCGTTTGTCTGAGGGCATAGCAGGATTTCTTCTAAGTGTCCAGATTAGTTTCCCGCTCCTTGAAAGCGGCAGCTCTAGCCTTTAGCTCGATGCGGATGTTGCCTGTAATCCATGRCTTCTGGTTGGGATATGTACATACGGTCACTGTGGGGACGACGTCGTCGATGCACTTATTGATGAAGCTGATGACTAAGGTGGTATACTCCTCAATGCCATTGGATGAATCCCGGAATATATTCCACTCTGTGCTAACAAAACAGCCCTGTAGCATAGCATCTGCGTCATCTGACCACTTTTATATTGACTGAGTCACGGGTACTTCCTGTTTAAGTTTTTGATTGTAAGCAGGAATCAGGAGGATAGAATCATGGTCAGATTTGTCAAATGGGGGGCGAGGGAGAGCTTTGTATGCATCTCTGTGTGTGGAGTAAAGGTGGTCTATAGTTTTTTTCCCTCTGGTTGCACACGTGACATGCTGGTGAAAATGTTGTAAAACTGATTTAAGTTTGCCTCCATTAAAGTCATCGGCCACTAGGAGCGCCGCTTCTGGATTAACATTTTCTTGTTTGCTAATGGCCTTATAGAGTTGGTTGAGTGAGGTCTTAGTATAA
Organism: Salvelinus sp. IW2-2015; assembly: GCF_002910315.2. Classification (NCBI taxonomy): domain Eukaryota; kingdom Metazoa; phylum Chordata; class Actinopteri; order Salmoniformes; family Salmonidae; genus Salvelinus; species Salvelinus sp. IW2-2015. The sequence continues at coordinate 14,699,692 of NC_036848.1, forward strand.
TAATATAGATGAGAACTCTCTTGGTAGACAGTGTGGTCTATAGCTTATCGTAAGGTACTCTACCTCAGGCAAGCAATACCTCAAGACTTTTTWAATATTAGACATCACGCACCAGCTGTTGTTGACAAAAAGACACACACCCCCACCCTTCGTCTTACCAGATTGTATAGATACTAGTGTCCAGATGAGTCCAGGCAGAGAGAGACCATTATGCTGGGCAATATTAAAGAGATATGGAAAATAAGGCCAGGATTATAGAACATAACACTTTTAAATCTAGTTCGATAACACTTTTAATATTGGTTTATAAAATGGATATGGCCGCTGTTTGGGAGGAGTTGGAGAGGGGAGCAAACCTGGTTTGGTTGGTCTGATGGGTGATACATATCCAGATGTGTCAGAGATTCAGGATGTTCTTTGTCTGCAATCTCCCAAAGGTGGACATGACTTCTGGGAAGAGCGCAGTTTGAAGAAATCAGTCAGTCATGTGCTCATCTAATGACATGATCTATCCAGTTGTGTATTTCCCCCCCAACTGTTTAAATACAATTCTTCATTGTTAATGGGAAGTACTGGTTTGTGTACTCACAGAGGGCAGTGGTTGTTAGGCGACACATCCGGAAAAACAAAGTCAATTTGGGAAACACTCCAACATAAAGCACACGTCTAAAAAATAAAGCAAAAGGAAAGCTATTATGCAAAAGGAAAGTGATTATGCAAAAGGAAAGTGATTGTGTGTGTGTGTGTGTGTGTGTGTGTGTGTGTGTGTGTGTGTGTGTGTGTGTGTGTGTGTGTGTGTGTGTGTGTGTGTGTGTGTGTGTGTGTGTGTGTGTGTGTGTGTGTGTGTGTGTGTGCGTGCGCATGCATGCAGGCGCATGTCAGTCCCGGGTCAAAGTGCTAAAGGGCGCCCTACCTAGTGGTGGTACATTTCCCTCAGTAAGTCACTACACTGCTTCCTCATTCTCTAAGTCCCTATACTGACCGAGGACTGAGGACTCAGTGGTGAACTGGGTCACAGAGGGCTATCTCAGGGACCCAATTGGTCTGGGTTATAGTGAACTGAACTAGAACGAACCGACCTGGCCTGAACCGGGACAAAGTAGGACCATGGCAGCAACTCCCGTAGGGGTGTACAAGAGGAGGGACACCATCACAGCTCTACCTCTGTACTATTCAGGACACCTGCTGAAGAAATACACTGGAGAGAAAGTAAGGAGGTAGAGAATGGTGGAGTGGGAATAAGGAATCGTAGAAAGAGAATGACATAGACTGTAATCACAAGGGAGAGAGGAGAGAATGAAAAGGATAGTGAACTTAGAATTTAGAATTAGGTATTTTTACTGTATCAAGTAAAGCTGTTGGGCATGTCTCTGCTAGTGTAGAGTAGTGGACTTCATTCTGATTCTGGTTTGACCATTTCCAGGACTTCAAGAAATGTTATGGAGAGCTCCGTGGATCTACAATCTTTCTGTACACAGACCAGATGCACGACACAGTAAGAGAATAGCTGATATCATCTAATCTCTCAGTTTTATTGTACTTGAATCAAGTATTGGAATCGATCTGTGGCTTGACTAATCAGATATGTAATTCCCTGTCAGTACTCTGAGAAACTGGACCTTCAGATGTTGAAGTCGATGGCGATGGATGCTCCCTATCAAAAGAACAGGTCGACCATCTACACTCTCACCCTGTCCAATGAGGAGGTGCAGCTTAAGGTAATTTATGTTACATTCAGTCATATTGCTGCCACTCCTATACATAATGTCTTACTGGCAAATAGTCATATAAAATTTATTGCGCAATACTGCAGCCATAACAGGCATCTTTGGCAGGAGTACTAACTGTTGATATCTGATGTAGGTGGATAACCCCAACACAGGAGAGGAGTGGAGAGGCTTCATCATGACTGTGGCCACTGTAAGTATAACACACACACACATTGTCACCGTTAAATACTTATTTTGACCTTAGTATTATGCATCTTTTGGGGATGATGATACTGATGGTGTGCCTTGCAGAGGGAGATCCCCAGTAAGTTGCAGCTGCTTCCAGGTCAGATACTGAGGCTGGAAGAGGTTCTGTCTGAGGAGCAGAAGAGACTGGCCCCCTGTTCTCCTCTGCCTACCACCACCTACCCTATCCATCCCTCCTCCTCCCCAGGCAACACATATGACAACACCCTCTCTGGAATCCCCCCGTGAGTATTGTCGTGTTTCTGTTCTAGTTTTACATTCAAATGTGTTGTTCTCTCCCTGTCTCTTCTCAGCCTCTTTTTCTCCTCCTCCCTCCAGCTGTTTCTTCCCGGTGTCTCGTCAGAAGGCAGAGAAGATGTTGAGAGAGAACACAGAGTACGGCAACATCATCCTCCGCCCCTCGACCGACAACACTAACTACGCCATCACCTTGAGACAGGACAACCCCAGGTCTTGAGCTTTAACACCTTACCCCCAAACGCCTGACCTTTAACCGCAGACTCCAACACCCTGTAACTCCTCTGTTACTTACAGACCTCAAGTATTTCACCGTCCACTAAGCAAACCTGTATTGACAACAGCACCCTTACCCTATAAGAAAAAAAGTGTCTCTAGTTGAGGGAGTAGAGAGGAGACATTGTGAGTACTCTTAAGACTTACCGGACTCTTTCTATCTTTCAGTGGCCCGGTGATGAAGAGCTACAAAGTGCTTTCCATAGACACAGGCTTCGTCATAGAACTAAATTCGCCGGTGAGTCCTGCTCCTCCAGCCGGACTCTCCACTGACTCTCATCCTATCAGGATGGGCTTAAAACATAGCACTGATATGAAAGACAACACTCCATATACGCTTAGTGCCTTGACAGCCTGTCAAGTTGTTTTTGTGAAATGACATGTTTGTCGTATGCCTGCCTCCAATGAGGTAACTTCCTAATGTATCTCTGTTTCATCAGGTGACTGTCCCTTCCCTGGCGGCGGTGCTAGATCACTTCCTGATTGAGACAGAGTTCCGTCTACAACCATACCTGGTTCCGCAGACCTACGACACCTGCATTGGTGAGAGAGCATCATAACTCCACAAATAACTTGATTCACCACCAATGCTCCCTCAAAAACATTTCAGCACTGAACAAATTTCAGGTCTGCTGAGCGCAAACTTGAATGTTGTGAAAATTCTATGCAACTTCCAGGGTGCGTTTACTGTGAACACTGAGGCTGTTCCCGCTTTAATTTGCAGTTGTAGACAGTGGTCAACTAGGCTACTGTGGCTATACATAATGTAGGTCTACCAGAGTGGCCTACCATCAAAAACAATGGAGAAAATGGATCCCATAACATTTTACCATGGAAATAGTTGTTCTCTCATTCAGCCTACAGTAGCAGCCAATGTGTGGTGTTCAATGTAGGTCTACATTCCATTAAACCTTTGAAAAAAACATGCAGGGTTTAACATTAACCTGTTAATCCACTTTTACTTCAGACAAGGAGGTGACTGAAAATGTTGTGTTGTTTGATGCAAACAAACCACAATGCATTATTATTCCAATACCATTATTACAGAAAATCTGACAAATTATGCTACCCTCTGCCTATTGGATATTTATCTTATTCAAGCCTGTCTCAAAATACAACACTGCCTCTTTAAGACAAAAAAGCTCTTTACCTGACTTGCTTTTCAAAGATGTCTAGAAATGTACATATTTTGTGCTCTTGTAGGAAGCAATCACTCCACCATTGCTGACTACAAATGATCTATAACTGGGCTAAGAACTCACTAACTAGCAAGGGATATGAACAAACGTGCACATGTGGTTACATGCAGCTCTCACTTTGATCTCAAAACAAGCAAATCTACTCAGAACCRCTCATGCTGTAAACACAGTCCAGTTCAAAGTGAATGGCACAGATCCATATATGGCAATGGCCTATTTGAATACAGGCCTACTGCAATCTCTGATTGGTTACGGCGCACCCGTCTGTGTAGAGTACCAGCTGAGTTGTGCCTGTCATTGCAATAGAATCCAACTCCGGTGCRTTCTGCCTACAACAAAATCTCTTGCATAGTCAGTTTTGTATAGTAAGTTTAGCATCGTTCATTTTGTTTTGGTATGTTGCATTGAAAGTGGCTACTACTGCGTTGATTCGATCACAGTAAAGGGCAACGTTGATAGTGTTAATTAAATAAGGGGGGAAATCTAGAAAGTTGAGTAGTTCAATCTCGTGCTTCTCTGCGCAGACTGATATTTATTCTGTGCAGCTCCCCCGGCACACACACACAGCTTAAAGGGAACATTGTTCACCACTTAAGGCTAAACTTATCCCCGTAATGATCATATAATTTCTCCTGTATCATACAGTGTGTGTAACTTGTGTCCATCAGAGCTGCCACCCGTAAAGTCCACTTTGCCATCCAAAACGGTCCCGAGGGCAAGAGTGGCACCGATGATCCACACACAGTCCCCGGCGGGGGACACCCCTCCCTCCTATCCCATACCCCTAATTCCAACCAAAGCCACGGAGGCAGGGAACGAATATCAGGACGCAGATGACATATCAGGTGTGTCTCAGTAAGCTTCAGAGCATCAGTGTGTTTACAATAGACGTGGGTGAAGTCCCAGACTTGTACTTTAAACTTCTCTTCTGTCTGTCTCTACTCTCCGTCTCTCTACTCTCCAGGCCCCGAACCTAAAGATCTGCATCAGGAGCTTCGCATAGCATTACAGAGGAGGAAGGAACAGATCTACACAGGGACACCGTTTTTACGCCCTACACAAAAATAACACGCACCAACAGCAGTACCGTCAAACTGTCACCGAGGAAAACGCCCTCCTCCAGTGTAATCTTGTCTAAATCACCACTAACAGCACGTAGCTACGTCATCTACTGTATCTAGCATGGTTTTATGTCTGACATAAAGAGGCACTATACAAGCAGGGGAGTTTGTACCATCAAGTCCCAATGGCAAGGCAACACCCTGAAAATCCTCCGTGTGCCCAATGCGTGTAGAACGGGCTTCAGTGAATGACATCTAATTCAAACTACTTTTTCAAATAAGCCCTACAAAAAGAGAAACGAATCAAGTTTAAACTGTAGTGATATGTAAATATCGTCTTGTTTGAACTGTTTGAATCATGCTTGCTTTTTAAATAAAAACATTTTATTTTATTTTAATTTTTACAGCTCATGCTTCTCTCGAGTTGAACATAACACAATGTTATATAGATTCTGTGTAATATCATTTTGCATAAAAATTAACACTGGCCTAGATGTCTGTGAATGGTTCATCTTTACACACACATTCAGAAATGAACTACCACACCAATGCTTCAGGAACATTGAGTAAATGTATTTTCCAAGTCACGCGCAAGAATCAACCAACATAATTCTGTTTCAAACATTATAACATCATTTTTTTCAATAATTATCTAATATAAGCATTTTTTTGTAATACTATGTCACTATTATTTGTTTGTATCATAGGTCAAAGGTTAAAGTATTTTTATCACTCAAAATAATGACAGCAGGGTTGTGAAAAAGAACGCAAAACGCAAAGTGATGTTAACATTTCCCTCTTCATCCATCCAAAAGTATTTGCTCTCAGAGCCTCACTGCTAGTTTGACAACCTCTCCCTCCCAGTACCTCTCCCCCTCTCATTCCCACTGGACAGGCGACAGCAAATATGACAATTGCCCACAAAGTAGTTTCCACCCTATTGCTTTTACCTACCTTGCAGCCAGTACCATGTCTAACTCCCTCCCTGAATTCTGTACCCGTACTCTTTCAGTGCCCCGTTAAGACATCATCAAATAAACAAATGAACAATAAAATAATAATAATTTAACATTGCAGGATAAAAAAAAATACAATAAATTAACACTTTTGTTCCTCAATCCTCTGCCGTCGTCGTGGCTACTTCTCTAAGAGCGAAAGCTGAAGGATCCTCTCCAGCTCCTCCGTTTCCTGCTGCCTCTCCCTGTAACAGGAAACATAAGTCCATTGGCATAGAAACTGGAAGTCAATCACCCAAAATCCTTTTCCTTCCATCCTATTAATGCCCCTCTCCATGAATATGTTCAAMATTTCTAGGATGGGTTCCTCTCCTCATCCTCTTGTCAGAGAACAATGGATGAACAAAGCAAGAAAACCCCTCTCTCWCACCTATCCATCTTTTCCTGCTCCCTGCACGAGAGATCCATGGCGATGCGTAGCTGCTCGTCAAAGCTGTTCACCACGGAAAACGGTCCCGGCATCCGGGGCTCAGCCACTGAGCTGTAGGAGGGAGGGGAGTTGGCTCCGGGGTCCGACGGAGAGACTGACAGGGGAGATACGGGATCTCCTTCCTCACCACCAGCCAATGAGATCGACAGGGACTCCTGGATCGCCCTATCAGAGAGAGGTAGCGGGAGGACAGTTTAAAAGGTAACGCTAGAGAGGGAAAGCCTTGTAATACATGATCTGACATGGACATGGTGAAGGGGAAATGGAGGTACCATTTCTCACCTCTCCAGCTGAGAGTCGTCTTCGTACAGTGGTGACTGTATGTGCCCAGAAACAGGACGACTGTTAGTCAGAGCTTCCCATATAGTCACCTACAGAGAGAGGCATTATTATGCATGTCTTGTACTTACTGAACTTCCATGGCAATCATCATGAAAATCTGAAGCTGATAAATATCTAAGATGTGGATCAATGACTTATATTAAACCATGGATTTGCCAGCTCTAAAACACACTTATTTCCTGTCTCACCTGGTCGCTTTCTGTCCCTGCATCCAATAGGCTCTGCTGGATGGCAAACTGCAGCAAGTTATCATCCTCATCTCTCATTGGCTCGCTGCGGCCCGGACCAAGAGTGGTGTAGTCCGGGGGTGGTTGAAAAACGGAGGGGTCCACCTCGCAGTGAAAGGGGGGGGGGGCCTGCCCTGCGAGCAGATGGACGGGGAGTTAGTGTGTGTGTGTATATATATATATATATATACTTCGACTGTCATACATATGTATATATGTAAGTGCGTGTGTGTGTGTGGTTACCAGCCTCGGGGGCCTCCTCTGGTGTGTGTACAGTGACAGAGCTGACAGGCTCATCACAGCCACACAGGTTACTGAAGGTCACTCTAGCATTCAACACATGGAACAGAGGGATCTCTGAGAGAGAAAGAAAGAGAGATGTGAGGTGGGAAGGGCGAAAGAGAGCGATGTGAGGTGGGAAGGGCGAAAGAGAGCGATGTGAGGTGGGAAGGGCGAAAGAGAGCGATGTGAGGTGGGAAGGGCGAAACAGAGCGATGTGAGGTGGGAAGGGTGAAAGAGAGAACGGAAATCTTCAAACTCTTGTCACTTTGTTTCAGCCTAAATTGTAAAGCGCTTCCTTTTTCTTCTGATAGCACTTCCTCCTCTCAATGTCCTCTCTCTCTGGGACTGTCTGTTTCAGATCCTGACCCCAGCCTAGGAGGTATGGCCTAGGGGTCAGTTTAGGTATTAAACCTCACCTATTTTGACAGGGAAGCCGGGGGGCAGGCTCAGGGTGATGAAATCACGTAGTTTGGCAAAGTGGGCGTTAGAGATGGCCATGAGGTCAATGATGGGCGTGACCTGTTCAGCCAATGACAGAGGGTGAGCCTCACTCAACCACAGATGGGCCTTAAACCTAGAGACAGAGACAGAGCGAGAAAGAGAGAGACACTTGCATTAAACATGGTGGTGATATTGTGCTTGACTGTGCGTTTGCTATGGTTATCCCGGTTCTATGTTGCCACGGCAACAGCAGTACCTCTGGACCTTGCTGGTGAGCTCCACGGGGCGTCCGATGTCTCGTTCGTTGAGTTGGAACTCTGGGTCAAAGTATTCCTCAGCCGTGATGGCTGTGGGGTTATGGGGGCTGGCATACTGACACACATTACTCTGAGAGACATGGGGAGAGACAGACACACCAATGAGCACGTCCATCTGTCAGTCCATCAAAGCGCCCATCCACCACATACAACTTGAGGTGATGGTGTGTCTTTGTGAAACTCACCCCATTATGAGCGGTATGCTGCTCAGCTATCCCAAGGAAGGACTGAAGAGGAGTCTTGGTGCCTGGGAGGACAGGAGGGTTAGAACCATACTGTGGGTGTATGTATACTCTGAACAAATTAAACAGAAGCGTGTTCTGTATGTGTGTGTGTGCGCGTGTGTGTGTACCTTTGCTCTTGGACTTGTCCTGGTCCGACAGGTGCTCTGTTCTTGACCGAGTCACCAACTCCACATTAGTGGCGCTGTATACCTGAAACAAACCAAAGAAAAAAGTATTTTAAATGTCAACAAACTCTGTTTTTTATTAGAAGCATTTTTAAGGTCCAATAGGGCTCACCTTTGCTTCGTAGCCGCTGACCGCCTCACTCTTCTCAGAGCGCCAGCCCCAAATACCAGACTTGTTCCTGTGCAGTAAAGAGCAGGAGAGAAGCATAAGGAGAGAGACCAGGTAGGTGAGTATGTTGGCTGTGTGAAGTAGCTACCTCTTGAAGGCGATGTGTGTGTGTGTGTTACCTCTCGGAGGCGATGTGTGTGTGTGTTACCTCTCGAAGGCGATGTTGCGTGTGTTGAGGTGTGTGGAGACGATGGGAGAGGTGAGTCTCTGGGCAGTGTTCTCCTGGGTGGGCAGCATGGCAGCCAGGAGAGATGGGGCGTCCCGCGGGGAGAGAGACAGAGGCTCGGTGTACACCACCTGCTTGTCATGGTCCACCTCCATCACCATGGCACCATTCTCTATGGAAACAACACACGTTCCCATGGAGACAAAACACACTTTTATCACCATTCAACCGGTCGCTATGGAAACAACACAAACCACCATGAGGCTACCACGCATTCCAAAACAGAAATGCAACAGATGAAACGCAGTGTGGAATAACTAGCCATATCACCAGTGTGTCATACCTTCGCCCTTAAAGATGTAGCTGCGACGGCCCTTGAGCCAGGTCATGTGCTCGAAGCCCAGCAGAGTGGTGTCAACCCGCAGACACGAGCCACTCTTCCACACGCGGTACACATCACTGGGACACACCTTGGAGACCAGGGGTACTGAGCGAGGAAGGGAGGGGGGAGATGGATGGGGGGACAGAGAATTTGTGGCATTAATACCACTGTAAAGACTTCAGTGCATCACAGTGACAGTAGAATTGGGAGCTAATGCTCTGTGTGGTGCTGAAACCGACCACTGGGAGACCATCGGAAACTCACCCCAACTGGTGAACTCCCATTTCATCTCCACGTAAAAATCCCGAGCCTGAAAGAGGGGAGTGTGTTTCAGGTATCTGTGCAATGGTGTATCTGATTGACAGGTGTGTTACCTTTGTGTGTTATATGTGGATGAACTGAAGACTGCAAAGTGTTTTTCTTCATTTATTTAACTAGGCAAGTCAGTTAAGAACAACTTCTTATTTACAATGACGGCCTAGGAACAGTGGGTTAACTGCCTTGTTCAGGGTCAGAACGACAGATTTTTATCTTGTCAGCTCGGGGATTCGATCTAGCAACCTTTCGGTGTGTTATATTTACATTTTAGTCATTTAGCAGACGCTTTTATCCAGAGTGACTTACAGGAGCAATAAGGGCACCGACAGATTTTTCCCTTAGTCGGCTCGGGTATTCAAACCAGCAACCTTTCGGTTACTGGCCCCAACGCGCTTAACCGCTACGCTACCGGTCTTACCTGTCTTAGCTTGCTGAGCAGTTCTGGGATGCCAGCCAGTCTCTCTGTGGCTCGCTTGAAGTCCCTGTACTGAAGCACCAGCTGACAAAGCTCGGGGTCCCCTGTGCTCACTGCCTCCTGCAAAACTGGACATAGGGTCATTCCATTTGATTTCAATCATTTTTTGACCCTTTTGATTTGAACAAAATGTTCCATACACACTTAGGCATGGTAGAAGTGGTCGGAAAGTAACTGTTTGTACCTAAATGCCAAAACATTCAGGAGCAAGAGTTCAAAGTTGACCCATTTTGCATACCACACAATACCATGAGACATCCAAGTCTTCATCACTGGAAAATATTAACGGTTGAGTTTGAAATCATTTAAAAAGGTTACCATCAGGGTTATCAAACTATTTTATAATTTATTTTAAAGCATTAAAAAAAAAAAAAAAAWTKAACCTTTAATGGGTGAACTCAGAATTTTTTCATTTTCGCATATGTTGTAGTTTAGACCCTAGATTCAAGTAGCCATACCTTCAAAATCATTTCGTTGTCACGCCTCCCTTGGAGTTCTRGAGAATTTTGTATTGGCCAAAATGGTTTGAATAGACCGCTGATTTATTGGATGTTACATTTCAACAACCCTCTCCCACATGCTTGTTGGTGATATGTGTTCATCCCTTTTTTCAGACCCGGTAGGACACATTTTGCAGAGTTGTTCCGTATGCTAGTTTGCAGCCTTGCAGAAAATGGAAGAAAACCTGGAGGAAAAAATGAATTCTGTTTTGCCAGAAGTGTGTTCTATGCACAAAATCGGCATACATCGACATATTTTGAATAGGTTTTAAAATAAGCGATTTCCCAACCACTCATGCACTGTCCCCAGTGGCGGCTGGTGGGAGGAGCTATAGGAGGACAGGCTCATTGTAATGGCTGGAATGGAATGGAACAGTATCAAACACATGGAAACGCTGTTTGACTCTGTTCCATTAATTCCATTCTAGCCATTAATGAGCCCGTCCTCCTTTAGCTCATTACACCAGCTCCACCCAAGCAAGGCATTTGATTGGTTTGACGTGTTGCGAGGTGTCACTGATTTACAGCGGGCTCCAACCCCTATTTAGCAAATAGGTTTTCGATGAGGCTATTAAGAACCTCATCTACATAATCTGTGGTGTTTGTGTTGTGTCCGCCCTCGGTTAAGACAGTGCATTTCAAATCATAGAAATAAATTTAATAGAATGGATTTACAGTATCCCTTCAGACCACTGCAATGTAGCTGGTACACCATTCAGATGTAAATTGAATTGACGTTTTAACTTCCAATTACTTACACAAAGGTCCACCTACAGTCGTCTTAAATATGGAATGTATATTCTATTATCTAGGTTTCCTATGGAAGACCGACTGTATTATTTAAAACAACTGATATTCTAATTCAAGTCAACATTATCTGATGTGTGGAACTAACGATCTTTGTGGTACCATAGACTTCAAGGAGAGTAGGGCAGCCCTTTGASAACCTTTATCTCCTGAATGTTTTGGCATTCAGTTCCAAAAATTCACTTTCTGACAACTTCTACGATGGGCAAATATAAATATGGAAAGTTTCGTTCAAACCAAAAATGTGTGCGGTCAAAACGTAATTTAAATCAAATGGAACGACCCCCCAGACACACGATATTAACCCACATAGCTATCCTTCAAAACAAACAGACTGCAATATAAATGACCCTGCTTTGTCTATGGAGAACACTATTCTTCCCAGTCATTCCCCAGTTTATACACTCACTAGTCCAACTCTGCGCGTTGCAGTGCGTCGGGTCTGCGCAGTGTCGGAGTAGCACACGGGTTGATTCAAGGTGGCCCAGACACACCGCCAGCTCTAGCGGGGTGCGCCCCCGCGGGTCTAAACGCTCCACATTCTCCTGTGGAAAAACAGCCCTGGTGGGTCATGAAAGCTGGGCACGCCTGTCAGCGGTGCGGCAGCTGTTAAAATCAAAACAGTAATGGTTGAAAAAGAAAAGAAACGTATGTTACTACCCCCCGGTTGACCTACCTCGTTTTGCTGTAGTTCACGTTCAAGCTCAATGTATTGGTTGTTCCAAACCAGAAAATGTAAAGGAAACGCCTCTTGAGCCATTGTTGTTTATCTATAGCTAGCTGTTAGCAAACTAATGATGTTACCTAGCAACTTGCTAGCCAGCTTTCAGTGTTTCACTTCACAGCAGCAGCAAACTTGTGATTTCCAGCGGTAAGAAACGTGGAAGTACACGTGCACAAAAGAAAAAATCGCAAACTAGCAATATTCTACGGRATAAAACTGGTAACTAGCAAAGTAGCTAACGCAATTAGCAAGAAGCTATGAGTATGTACCGTTTGAAATACATGGCTAGCTAGCTCTCTTCTACCCATTAGTCAGGTAAGCTAGCTAACTGGGTAAAATCATGACAGTACTTGGTTAAAATCATGACAGTTCTTATTTTCCATTCCAGCTTGCTGGTTAGCTAGCTGACATTGCACGCCTGACCATGTCAACCATTAGTCTCGCAATGCCGATTGTAACAAACGATGGACTCAAGTCCTGACGATGTCTTAGCTAGCAACTCCTATCATCAACCTCTCGCTTTCGCGATGGGGTTTTTTCTGATCCTGTGCTGTCAAAATAATAGACCAATATACGGCCTATTTGGATTTCACATCCAGGTCACTCGAGTCGATGATACCTCCGATGATATCAATGTGTCTTTTCGGTGTTCATATTTCAGGGAACAACAAAACCCTATTAAACAGTCCAGTATTCTTAACAAAAACAGACCGCAGCATCTGCGACAAAATGCACCCCAGTTTGTATTATTTATTTATTTTTCGCGTCGCTTCAGCTCCAGGTTATGGCTAGCAGTTGGAGGGAAGGGCGTGATGCATATTGCCATACAATCGAAGGCGTACACAACTGCACTATCCCACTTTTACACCAGCTGCTTAGTAGTGTGGTGGTGGGGCAATAGTGAGAAAATCTATTTTAACCTAATAAAAAGTAGGGATTACATGTATGCAGGCTTCAATTCTGGTCCTGGGGACCCCAGGCTCTTGTTCCAGCCCAGCACACCTAATTCACCAAATCACCTGACATTGGAACAAAAGTTGCCAAACCCTGTAGATCCCCCAGGACCATATTACTCATGTGCTCATCAATTAACCCATTGTGAAATGAGTCTGCACATATGTGGACCTGTTCTCTAATATCAGCCCCCCAAAATAATCACTTACATCTGGCACAGTTGATCTTTCATTTTTAATTTTCTTAAAAATAAAAAAATAAACCAAAAAACATAAGTGAAAAAGATTTCTGAAAATAATTACAATGCTACAGGATTTTCTCTTCATCTTCTAAAATAGGGAAACATTTAGACAAAAGTATATATTTATATTCTTTTTAGATTTGGCAGTGAGGGAGTGGGGTGGGTAAGAAATAAGTATCCATTAGAAGAACTAGACTGAATGGTAACAGGGCAGAATAATGACAGCAAATCATACATTTATACACTGAATCTTAGCAGGTGAAACGGAAAGGAACTCACATTTTATCCATGGGAAACAGAAAATGCATCAAAGTGGGGCGAGGGGCATGTCCTAAAATAGAGACGGTTGTCCTAGATTCATATTTGTACAAAACAGGGAGAGTTTTGGGAGTGATAGCACCTGAATTCTAACTGTTGTTTGAGATCGCACCATTTACCCTGTCACCCCCCTTTCTCCCTTTCATTCATACCCCGCCCTTGTTTTGGAGTGGTCTCGTCAACACGTCGATTGCCCTCTCGCGCCGTCCCTAAATCCCTCATAGGCGCACCCCTCTGTCTCAGGATGGAGCGACCTGACCAAAGTACTCCTGGAAGAGTTAGTCCACAACCAACACCTTTTGGGTTAGAGACGGCCTTGTCATAAAGCACTTAGAACCACTAGGGTAAGGAGGGAACCCTGTCTGGCATGACACCTAGCAACCCCAGCCACCCTCACGGGAACCCCCGACCTCCCCACTTTAATCACGCAGCGTTGGCGCCTGAACGCAAACACCTGAGTCTCGTGTCTGGTTTAGTCAAAAAATGTATACAACATGGAAAGAAACCCATCTCCCACTAAGTGTGTAGTAACTAATCACTCCTTTCCTACTCCCTTCTGAGAGTGCGGGGGATTTTTAAGCCTCCCTTGTCCTTCTACAGTCTTTTCTCTGTACCCGACCTCTCCCTGTAACCCCCTGTCCCAGACAGAGGCGGCGGGCCTCTAGGATATCCTCTGGATCAGCTTGTCCTCTGATAGGCAGTAGAGGGCGTTGACGGACAGCTCCGAGATGAAGGCCTCGCAGGCTTTGCGGGAGACACCCTTGCATTCCCGCAGGTCCAGCAGGGAGAGGCAGGAGAGCCGGCGGAGGTACCGCAGACACGCGTCCGTCAGCTTACTGCAGCCTGGGAGATAGAGACACAGCGGTGCTCAATATGAACGACAACTCAGTAGCAATCCTGTGTGTGTGTGTGTGTGTGCTGTGTGAGTCCAAGGCTTACCCCCCAGGTTGAGCTCAGTGAGTGTATTGCGTGTGGAGGAGCCCACGGCAGTGAGCAGGTTGATGGAATGATCCGTGAGGCCTCCGCAGTGGGACAGGTCCAGACGGGTCAGCAGGGGCATGTGTCTGATCACCAGCCTCAGAGTGGAGTCACTGATCTCCAGCCCTGCCAGACGGAAAGACTGCATGTTCCTCAGCTGACTGCGGTTATCACAACCTAGAGAGAGACAGAGAGGGGGACGGGATTAGGGCCGAAAGAGGGAGGGAGAGGCCGGAGGAGAAAGAGGTGACAGCGGAAGAGAGAAAAGAAGAGGGAGAGGACTGAGAATATGTGTGTCCGCTGCTGACTCCAGAGGGACATAGCTAATTAACACGGTATGACAAGGGATTTATCCAAACAGTACTTAATTCAAAACAGAAAACGGTGTTGGGGGGGGGGGGGGGGGGGGGGCCTCTCACCTGGGGGGTTGAGCAGGTCTCGGATCTGTCCATCTTTCACCCCGTCGGCCCAGCGCAGGTCCAGCGTGCGCAGGAGGGGGCAACTGGTCGAGCTCAGAGCCGAAATAGAAGACCAGGAGCACCCAGACAACATGAGATCCTTCAGCCCTGAGCCGGAGAGAGAATCACATCTCCAATGTGAGTAATACTTCAAGTGTGTGTCTGTCTGTCTGTGTGTCTGTCCGTCTGTCTGTCTGTACCTGGCAGGCGGTTGACGAGCCACGTGAGTTGTTTCTTGGAGATGGAGGTCCAGGAGAGGTCCAGGGCGACTGGCTGGCGTTTGATGATGCCCGACAGGGCCTGAGGACTGATTGCTTTAGACACGGTCAGATTGATCCTCATCCACAGCCTCTTATCCAGGCTCCTGCACCAGAACACATTTCAAAAGGTTTTTTACCAAGCACCCATACACTCTTGCACATGCAGACGCATGAATAGTTACCACAGCTCTTGCGGTTATCAATGCGTGTGTGTGTGTATAAAATGCATTCTAAAATGTTTCTCCCTTACCATTTGTACCAGTTCTTGCAGACGGCCATGCAGACACAGAGCTCAGCACGAGTCAGGTAACGGAAGACTGATACCCACACCTCCCTCTCACAGCCTGGTTCGCTCCCTCCATCCGCCACCTCCCTCTCCCCATCCTGTAAAGCCGACAGAGGGAGGTGTAGCGGAGGAACCCGGGAGGAGGAAGCGCCGTTGTTTGTCCTCTCTGGTCTGCCCGGCCTCGTTCTCCTCTCGTCTTGATGGGAGCCGCCTGTGTGTGTGTTGCTTCCCCGGATGTGTGTGTGTCTGTCTGAGCGTGCAGGGTCTGGGGCGTGGTTCCTGAGGGGTGGTCGGGCCAGATTCTTGCGTTGTGTGTAAATCTGTCCGGGAGGGGCAGGGCGGGGGGTGACTGCAGCCTCCAGTTTGGGGACGATGGCCCCTGGATCATGTTTGGCCCTCGACGGCTGTAGGGTCACAGTGAGATACGAGCCCTTCATGAAGTCGTCGCTAATGTCCGACACTACGAGGACCGGTGGCTCCGCCTGTGCCTGTCCTCCTTCCCTCCAGTCTTCATCCATCTCCTCCTCCTCTTCTCCGTTTTGGTTGGACTCCCCACTCCCCCCCTCATCTTCTTTGGCTGTTCCGCTTCCTCGTCTCTGCGGCCGGTTTTCTTTGTCCCGTCTGCCACTCCGCACGCCGTTCTCCCTGTCCTCCTCCTCCTCATCACTACTACAACTACTGCTGCTGCTGCTGCTGCTGGTACTGCTATCACTCTCTTCCTCTGCTCCACCATGTCTCTGTCCTCTTCCTCTGCCTGCTGCTCCTCCTCTGAGCCGTACTCCTCGCCCTTGCCCCCTGCGCCCCTCTCCCCTGCCTGCGGGGGCCAGGCTGAGGGAGGGTTGGGGGGGCTGGAGTCGTGCCCCTGTAGGGGAGCCTCTGAAGGACCCTCGGCCCCGGGACAGTCTGCCGACGGGGGAGTGAAGGCGAGAGGACACCCCTCTCTGGAGGTGGGCCAGACGCTGGGAGCCCAGGAGCTTGTGAGAACGCTCCAGAGACGGCGTCTGCTTCTGTAGAGAGGAGGAGTAGAATAGGTGAAACAATGCTTTGGTTGGAATAATCATACACTGGTTTAGAGAGATACGGTGCTTTAAAATAGGCTGCATGTGCTTACCGATTCTAAGATCGTGCTGCGCTCCAGTTTGATCTGCAACACAAAGACAGAGATTTAAAATTAGATGACTTGGCGAAAAATTATTGTACCATTCAAAAAAAACTTGCACCGCCCCCCCCCCTTCTCGTTCTCCCTCTCTCACACTCTTCCGGAGTCGTAGCTCCAGTGCGCCGGCTCTCTTCCTGTTCTGTTGTTGCTGCAGTAGCAGCCGCTGAGAGGGAGGGGGCGCCCTCCGCTGRGACAGAGAGGACGTCAGGGGGGGTCTGCCACGTCGCCCCTTCCTTACCCCACCTCCTGCCTCCCCTACTCCTATCCCTTCCCGGTGGGCATGCTTTGACGTAGTGAGAGAACCTGTAGACGCCATGCTGTCCTCATCACTGCTGGACGACTGAGACCGAGAGGGAGAGGGAAGAGAGAGAGGCAACATCACAAAACAGGTTGAATATAGTTGGTGGGTATCATCTTACAGGGACAGAAGAATAGACACACAGAGAGAGAGCCACACACAGAGAGAGCGAGACAGAGCCACACACAGAGAGACGAGAGAGAGAGATCGAGCGAAGCCACACACAGAGCGAGAGAGACAGAGCCACACACAGAGCGAGCGAGGAGAGACAGACCACACACAGAGAGAGCGAGAGAGACAGAGCCACACACAGCAGAGAGCGAGAGAGACAGAGCCACACACAGAGAGAGCGCAGAGAGAGCCCACAACAGAGAGAGCAGGAGAGAGCCACACACAGAGAGCGCGAGAGAGAGCGACACACAGAGCGCGAGAGAGAGCGACACACAGAGCAGCGAGAGAGAGCGACACACAGAGCGCGAGAGAGAGCGACACACCAGAGCGCGAGAGAGAGCGACACACAGAGCGCGAGACGAGAGCGACACACAGAGGCGAGAGAAGCAACACACAGAGCGAGGAGAGCGACACAACAGAGAGAGCGCGAGAGAGAGCGACACACAGAGAGAGCGAGAGAGACAGAGCACAACACAGAGAGAGCGAGAGAGACAGAGCCACACACAGAGAGAGCGAGAGAGACAGAGCCACACACAGAGAGAGCGAGAGAGACAGAGCCACACACAGAGAGAGCGAGAGAGACAGAGCCGACCACACAAGAGAGCGAGCAGAGAGAGCCACACACAGAGCGCGAGAGAGACGACACACAGAGCGCGAGAGAGAGCGACACACAGAGCGCCGAGACGAGAGCGGACACACAGAGCGCGAGAGAGAGCGACACACAGAGCGCGAGAGAGAGCGACACACAGAGCGCGAGAGAGAGCGACACAACAGAGCGCGAGAGAGAGCGACACACAGAGCGCGAGAGAGAGCGACACAGAGCGCGAGAGAGCGAACACAGAGCGGAGAGAGAGCGACACACAGAGCGCGAGAGAGGCGAACACAGACGCGAGAGAGAGCGACACACAGAGCGCGAGAGAGAGCGACACCACAGAGCGCGAGAGAGAGCGACACACAGAGCGCGAGAGAGAGCGACACACAGAGCGCGAGAGAGAGCGCACACAGCAGAGCGCGAGAGAGACGACACACAGAGCGCGAGAGAGACGACACAAGAGCGCGAGAGAGAGCGACACAGAGCGCGAGAGAGAGCAACACACAGAGCGCGAGAGAGAGCAACACACAGAGCGCGAGAGAGAGCAACACACAGAGCGCGAGAGAGAGCGACACACAGACGCGAGACGAGAGCGACACACAGAGCGCGAGAGAGAGCGACACAGAGCGCGAGAGACGACACACAGAGGCGGCAGAGAAGCGACACACAGAGCGCGAGAGAGAGCGACACACAGAGCGCGGAGAGAGAGACACACAGAGAGCGAGAGAGAGACACAAGGAGCGGCAGAGAGAGGACACACACAGTGCAAGAGAGAGCGAGAGAGAGCGAGAGAGACACAGAGAGCGAGAGAGGACACAAAGGACGAGAGAGACAGAGCGCCGAGAGAGAGCGAGAGAGACACACAGAGAGCGAGAGAGACACAAGGAGCGAGAGAGACACAAGGGAGCGAGAGACACACAAGGAGCGAGAGAGACACACAGAGCGCGAGAGAGAGCGAGAGAAACACACGGAGGAGAGAGAGACACACACAGTGCAAGAGAGAGCGAGAGAGACACACAGAGAGCGAGAGAGAGACACACACAGTGCAAGAGAGAGCGAGAAGACACACAGAGAGCGAGAGAAGACACCACACAGTGCAAGAGAGAGCGAAGAGAGCGAGAGAGACACACACAGTGCAAGAGAGAGCGAGAGAGACACACACAGTGCAAGAGAGAGCGAGAGAGACACACAGAGAGCGAGAGAGACACGTGCGCGTGTCTCTCTCGCACTGTGTAATCTGACATTTGAAACGTCTCTATTCCTTTGAAACTTTTGTGAGTTGAATGTTGACTGTTCATTTCACTTTGGTTAATGAACATATGTTCCCCATGCCAATAAAGAAATGATGGGATACCTCTGATGAGGAGCCATCTTTGTCCTGGTAACATTTGGGACACTCCCAGCAGCTGGGCAGGTCCTTGTTGATCCTGCCCTCCCCTGGCACCTGAGAGAGGAGAATGAACAGCTATAAACACCTGACATACACACAGAGGACTGTTATAAGCACCTATAACACCGCCATCATCCTCAAGGGCCATTTGAGTTCRGGACCCCCTCGTGTGGGATACGAAAGAAAATATGTATTGGAAGTACATGCTGCACAAGAGGGATTTTACAGTGTACATTGTAGTACAGGTATATACACGTCTCTGCTGGTGCGAGGCCTGGTCACCTTGATGCAGTCGGGGTGGGCGATCTGAGCACAGTTGGAGCATTCCATCAGGGTTGTTGAGGAAGGGCTAGCGTCCGCCAGCTCCTGCTTCCCCTGGCCCTCTCCACAGAGAACACACACCGCCGAGTTGGGCAGGCCAGGCTGGAGACGGGGAGAGACAACGGTCAACATGCTATACACACACAGGGCGTGAAGTCGGTGCACTGGATACTCACAGCGAGACACTGCCGCATCATGCAGCCTTTCTTCATGCGCCCGGGTCCTCCGAACCTCCTCATGTCCCTGCAGAAGTTGCATTCGCCGCACTCCTCCCTCTGGCAGCCCGCACAGCGTTTGCAGCGCACGCGCCGCCGCCTCAGGGCCGAGATGGAGGCGGCGGGCCTGGCCGGGCGCGGGACCGTGGGCTTGTGGGGCGTGGCCGGGCGCGGGCGGTCCACCGGCGAGGGGGAAGGGGGCTGGTACCACGACGGCTGGCCGGGGAAGGTGGGAGCAGAAGGGAGGAAAGTTGAGACGTCTGCCCCGTGTTGTTGAGGGCTTGACTGTGGTGACTAAACGCATGTACGCGCGCRTGCGCGCATGTCGGGTGAGTGTTTGAACGCGTGTGTACGAGAGGCACGTGCCCTCTTGGCTCACCCTCTTGGGCCACTTGACGATGGGCTTCCCAGTGTAAGACAGCTTGGGGTCGTCGTTGCGGTGGTCCTCCAGAAGAGCCTAAACAGGACACAAGCCACGTAAAAAAGTCAAGACTATTAATTGAAAGACAGACAGATACTGTGAGCCATACCATGTACAAGTCCAGTGCTTGAATTTTTCCACATTTTGTTGCGTTACAAAGTGGGGTTAAAATGGATAAAATTGTCAACGATCTACAGAAAATACCAATGTCGAAGTGGAAGAAAAATGTGAACATAAAAATAAAAAAGGTATATTTATCTTGGATTAGATTAAACCCAGAGTCAATACTTTGTAGAAGCACCTTTGGCAGCGATTACAGCTGTGAGTCTTTCTGGGTCAGTCTCTAAAGCAGTGTTCACACTGGCAGTGTGAAGTGACTCAAATCCTTTTTATCTGCATATCCGATTCCAATCTGTAMTTTTACCTGCTGTCTGAACAGCCAATAAGCACATGTAATCAGATATTTCAAGCCACCTTTGTAGGATCGTGGTGGCCCAACACCCTATTAAAACCCTTTACACTCGTACCCGTATAAGGGTTGAAATGGCAGATTTTGGCACTGATAAACGCCTAAATTGGCACACAGTAACGTGTTCTAAACGACGTCAGAGCTCAGGCTCTGTGCTTCACAGCGCTGTATGGGTTTTTGACTGACAGACGTTCTGAACTTGGGTATCGCACGCGACAAGAAGTAGTTCACATCCCTCATGGTAATTGGGAAACTTTTGCACACAAAAAAAATTGTTCGAGTGAGGGAAATGCTGTAAATTAAAGGGCTCTATGTATTTTGAAAGATGAGACGTTGAGGATTTTATTAATAATAGTAGCAAGCCAAACACATGTGAGTCCAAACGTGCACTTCACATTTCCATATCCTAAAACTGGTGTAAACGTTTATGATMACTGTGTTTGATGGACAATYACAAGATTACATGGCGTCATATCCAGGGTTGTTCTGAACAAAACGAGACTGTCTATTGTGAGGAAAACTTGCAGCGGAACACGCACCCATACCTCCTTTCTATGCGCACCAAAACTACGACCCGTTTCTCAGAACTGTCTTGTGAAAGCCTAACACTAAAATTGTACTTTAGAACTTGGCTAGTCATGTTGGCAATAGAAAAAGCTTTCAAATGATGCCCACCTGATCCAGATTRMGATTGATAAAATTGCGTAAACAATTGGCGGGGACCCGGGGTTGTGTTCCAAACAAAACTACACGTGTACTTGTTCTAGTTCCTCAACGGTACATCTTGGAAAAGTAAAAAAAGTACCTTACAGTGACTTAGGAACTGCACACTCTGGAGAGGTGTGGCCACTTGGAGACTCCAGTAAGTCCTCACTCAAACCCTTGTCATTTTTTTAAATCTTGTTGCATTTACCCCACATTTTCTAGGAATATTCTTATGTTACTGGATGTATCCAGAATATTTTCAGATTTTGTTATCAACAAAATGCATCGAAAAGTACAGTAAATGTAAAATGCACAAAATGTTTGGATTCATTCTGTCCTCAACTTTGGTCAAATAAATTATCATAATCCCCAAACTATTCCCTTTCAATTGCTACCATGGTTATGCATTTCATATTTCTTCTGTAAAAAACATATCAAATTTAGCCCCATCCACATAACCCTTTACGCTCGTGGGAATTGGCCTWAGACCATGTTGACGTTTCCTTTATTTTGGCAGTTTCCTGTAGGTACACACTACTGTAAATGACTTTAGGTGAAAGCATCTGCTAAACGGAATACATGATATTATTATATTCTAGACTGGTGCCCTGTACCCACCCGTATGTCGTGGAGCAGGGCGGGGGCGTTGCGGATGCCTGCGGGGACACACTTCTTGTGGGCTGGCAGCTCCTCCAGCTTCCCCAGCAGGTTCCACAGCCCCTCCAGCTCCAGGGGGGTCAGGTTTACCCTCACCCCCAGCTTAGTGGCACCCAGAGCGGGGGAGACATCCTCGTCGCTCTCTTCCATTTTGACCTTGCTCTCCCTTTCCTCCTCCTTTCCTTCCTCATCATCGTCTCCGTCTTTGTTCTCCTCCGAAGTGCCGTTTTTCACGTGTCCGTTGAGCTTGTTCTCCGAGGAGTCACGAGTCAGACCTGAGAGGGACAAAAACAGAGGGATTAAAATGAGAAGAGAGAGCAAATGAGAGACAGAAAAATATCAATTGTTGTGCGTGTGTGTGTGTGTACACTCACCAACACCGAGCGAGTGCTTCTGGAACTCAGGGGTGAGGTGAGAGGTGTTGGTCAGACAGTAGAGGTATCTCTCCAGCACGTACCAGCACATCTCATAGTAGAATGGGTATCGGAACTTAGCCGGGACCTGGACAGCAGAACACATGAGACATTGAAGGGAAGTGACTACTCTCACCTGTAGTCAACAAGTAATAGTCAGTCCCCTACCCTCACTGCATGTGCAGTGGAGTTCTGTGTGACGCGTGTGCGGTAGTGTACTCACTCGTGTGCGGTCCTCGATGTTGTAGATGTTGAGCTGCATGGGGATGTTGAAGCTGTGGAGGAAGTTTCCCCCAAACACCAGCGTGTCCTCAGGGGTGTACACAGCATGGATCCAACCTAGACATCAACAGTGGAGGAGGTTAGATGGGGGAACAAAAATGTACCGTGTGTATCAGTGTGTGTACGTACCCGAGGGGATCATGAAGGTATAGCCCTGCTTCAGCTCTATCCTCTGACAGTCCTGGGCCTTGTCTCCCAGGAAGATGTCCCCTTGTTTCCCTGACAACACCCAGTCCTCATACAGCTCCAGGTTCTGGGGTGTGGGTGGGATCAGCCAGAACACCTACAGGAGGAGGTCAGAGGTCAAGATTGGGATAGCCATAGAGATGCAATAAAATACTAGAATGGCCTAAGCTCTAGTTCTCCTGGGTGTCGTCTCACCTTGCCCCCCCGCAGGATGTGGTACCAGACCGACGTACCACCAAAGTCAACGTGGAAGTCTGTGAAGCAGCCCTGGACACTCATCAGACAGTACCTGAAGGAATATACATCTTTACACCGTACATCAACCAGCATTAAAAACAAAGACGTGTGTTAAATGAACTCACGCTCCACGCACAAACACCGCATTGTTACGGTAGGGTAAACATTTTAAAATTAAGTGGTTGAGTACATGTGGAATGAAAGCCATAAAAAGGTGCAGGTTCGGGACTCACTTCTGCACTTTGGGATACTGCATGTCTATGATGGAGTTGGTTGAGTCTCTCTGTCTCTCCTTCAGGTGCCGTGGCCACATGTTGTCCACCCAGTCGATCAAATCCACCTGGGGAGAGGGAGGGAAGGTCAGCAGGGACATGCACCACTGAGTGGAAGTGATAGCCCAGTGTTTACAATGGTCAGACACCTGAACTTGCTATGTGATTGTTTGGTGTTTGACAAGGTTTTCTGGTTTGTAGTACCGAGGGATTAGTGCTTCGAGGTCGGTTCGGTTTTGGTTCGACTATTTAAAGAGTATCACAATTTTTCGACTTTTTTTTTTTTTTTTTTTTTACATTAAATGCATTATGAAATAATGACACTACAGTGACTTTTTAATGGAAATTCCAAAGACAAAAATAGTGAACATTCAATTGCCAAAACTAAATTTCACCTTGCCTCTGATCAGATCCACATTGCATAGACATCAATAGAAAAATAGGAAATTACTATGAAATCAAATATTTCAGTTGTGTTTATTACTTAGTTTTTATTTGATGACTTAATTATTTCTCATTCCTTGAAGTCCTCAGCAGTCAGACAGGAGCAGTCAGCCAGCCAGGCCATCTAACATTGTTCTCCCCCATACTGTACTGTCTTTAGTCATCCTACTAGTTCTTCAAAGTAGATAAGATACAACTTCCTGAACAGTCTCTGTCCTCATTGTGTACATTCCTCTCTCATACGGTCTGTGTATATCTAACATAACGTAGCAGGCGTAAACGTGTATCTGTCCAGAGATCTGAATATAATGAGGAGATGCTCATGTCTCCGSTCTAACAAAGGRAGTCGTTGTCCCAAAGGCGACAAGGCAGGCGACAAGCTTAGGTCCAAAACGCATTGKGCTTATTTTGGACAGGTTTTGGSGAGAGTGAAACCGTTCGCCTCTTCCTCTCTGTTCGAGCCAGAAAAAAACAAGCTAAATGGATTATGGACACTGTAGTCATTTTCCAGGGTTCTGTGCTGAATTAGATGGAATATTTGCTTAATAAAAACCCCAACTMCCTTCAGTCMAGCGTCCCACATAGTTCTGGACTTGATTTATTTTGTGAATTAAACAGCGAGTTGGGCTTACAAAAAAACGAAATGGAATTAAAGTAATTGAACAGACGTCGGTAATTTAGATATTTAATAACTGAAAAAATATACACTACCGTTCAAAATKTCTAAGTGGCCCAAAACTTATCTTGTTTTTKAAAGAAAAGCACATTTTATGTCCTTTAAAATCACATCAAATTGATCAGAAACACAGTGTAGACATTGTTAATGTTGTAAATGACTATTGTAGCTGGAAACAGCTGATCTTTTATGGAATATACACATACGGAGCACCAGCATTTGTGGGTTTGATCCCACAAATGCTGATGCTCCAGATACTCAACTAGTCTAAAAGGCCAGTTTTATTGCTTCTTTAATCAGGACAACCGTTTTCAGCTGTGCTAACATAATTACAAAAGGGTTTTCTAATGATCAATTAGCCTTTTAAAATGATAAACTTGGATTAGCTAACACAGGAGTGATGGTTGCTGATAATGGGCCTCTGTACAACTATGTAGATATTCCATTAAAAARAAAATCTGCCGTTTCCAGCTAGAATAGTCATTTACAACATTAACAATGTCTACACTGTATTTCTGATGAATTTGATGTGATTTTAAAGGACATAAAATGTGCTTTCCTTTCAAAAACAAGATCATTTCTAAGTGACCCAAAACTTTTGAACGGTAGTGCATATAATGTTGCTAAATCACTCAGCACTACTGGTTTGTGTGCGCGCGCMTGCGCGTGTCTTACCGAGGCGGGTCGTTTCACCAGGTTCTCCAGCTTGGTGTGACTGAACTCCAGGCTGATGACGTTATAGAGCTTATCTCGCTCCGAGGGCGGGGTCTCGTAGTACCGCCGCCATTGGGCCATGGACATCTCGATGCCCTTCTGAGTGGTCACATCCATAACGTCAACCATCCTCCGACTGCCTATGACAGAAGGGGACAGGCAAAGGGCAGGGAGAATTACTTACAGRGCCTGCAGCACTGTTTTAAAAATCAGATGAAATCAGCAGCCGTGAGTTCATAAGAGTGTTCATAGTTTGGGCCTTACCTACAAACAGCTTGACGTCACTCACACTGAAATCAGAGTCTGGCATCCTGACAGAATAAGAGAAAGGGAGAGAGAGAGAACAAGAGGGGGGTTGTTAAATAAAGCTGGAGAATCAGAGTGAGCCAGCAGTTATATTTCCATCTCCCACAGATCTGCAGAGAAGGAGGTGGGCTAGATAATTAGAAGACGAAGAGTGACCTACTCTAAGCCGAGGCCGTCTTTTTTCTCAAAGATCAGAGGGTCTCTCAGCCCCTCCCTCTGGATGTACTCGAACGTGAAGTCTGCAGAGAAACACACGTTACCCTCRACAATGCAGGGCAGGCACACCAAGAGTAATCCAAGAAGTAGAACCATAATTAGGGCCATGTTTTTTTGCCAGATTACAAAACCAACAAGCTTTTCCAGGTCAAGATCATAAACATAGGAGAAACTGGGTTATGCCTCTGTAAGGGATATCATAGCGTGGTTTGACCCCTGACCTTTTCCCTCCATGTGTTTAACCAGGTTGGAGTTGAACCGGTCACTCTGCAGCTTCTCATCCAGGTCAAAGGTCCGCTTCCCCTCAATCTCATCGTCCGAGATCCCGTCATCGAGGTAGCGCCGCCGCGTCCCCGTACGCTAGTGACACAAAGCAGAAACTCAACTCGTATCCAGGGCTGTGATGATAATTGAATAACCGTGTGACTGACGGTTGTGGACAAAGACCGCCATGAAAATAAAATAACTGTCAAAACCGTTTAAATAGTCTTACATTTATTTTAGGATATAAAAAAATATATATATAGTTTACTAAGTGAGTGTTTACTAATGATTATAAGCAATTGTTTTGCTAGCCTAGTCTGTCTATTAAACGGTCTATCTCATCCTCTTTCCAACTCGCCTTTGATGCTCAGGCAGCAAATTCACGAGATGCGTGGGTGTGTAGAGCGCTACAGGCTAGAGCACTTCGAGTGCCTGAGCACGCATAGAAGTACCTGGCAAATGTCAAATGTAGAAAAGTGCCCAGCTGGGTTTCAGTCATTTTTTCTTCACCTCACACATTAAGTCATTCAAATTCAAATCAAAACAGTTCCTCACAGTATTTGAAAAATCTTTCCAACGCTCTCTCCCTTGATAATCATCGCCATGATAAATAGGCTATGGACATTTTGCATGTATTTGTTTCTATTTAAATGATTGTCAATTTCATTATATAGCTCAGCTGTCCACTTCATACTTTCCTTGTCAATACATTATCTTATAGCGTACTTTCCGTAAGCCTAAGGTAGGCCTAGGTTTTTTAATACGTTTTAAGGAAAGGAGAAATATTTGCTTGTGTTGACATATGCTGGTGGCTTTGATTGACAGGTGCTTTTAAGAGGGTGTGCGTGAGTTTGCTGATTCTCTCTATAGGCCGATAGGCTACTTTTAGGAAACTACCGTCTGGACTCCATCTCTTTCATAAGAATCAAATGCTCCTGTCATTATTGAATCTTGTAAAAGGCCTGTTTTCAGTAGCTCAGGCTACATTATTTCTGTCATTACGGCATCCTCTCTTTGAAGAACATATGCCACTGCCATCGAATGACCGCAGCAACAGGGTTTGTAACGTTATGCGAATGTTTCGGGAAAAACCCATCGGACTTCGATTGAATTGTATTCTGCATCAAAATAGGATCTGTATTAAGGATCTGTATTAATTAATGCAGAAAAGCCAACAGACAAGGACAAGGAAGGTATGCATCTTTATTTTGACTCTGTTAATGTTGTGTCAATACAAAAATGCTACAGATTTGTTGATTAAGGATAATAAGTAATAAGCTGAATAGTAATAATGAAATGCCATGATAATAATGAAGTGTAATGGCTTGTATCAAATAGGTTTTATTAATAAGCATATACATGTAAACAAGTGTGTACATTCGCCTGGCCAATTACCGTAACCTCAAATTCCAAGACCGTCACAGCCCTATTTTTATCACTTTGAATGAGATTTCTGCTAAGACCATGCACATGTAACAGTATTGCCTTTGCCCCTCTTTGCCACAACACTGGCTCGAACCAGGGACCCTCTGAATCTATCAACTGCCGCCACACAAGAAGCATCGTTAACTATCGCTCAACAAAAGCAGTGGCCCTTGAAGAGCAATGGAAACAACTGCTTTTAAAGTCTCMGAGCGAGGGACGTCGCCGATTGAACGCTACTAGCATGCACTGCTAACAAGCTAGCCATTTCACATCGGGCAACACACCAATGTACACTGAGTATACCAAATATTAGGAGCACCTTCCTAATAGAGTTGAGCGAATAGCCTCAATTCGTCTGGGCATGGACTCCACAAGGTGTTGAAAGCGTTCCACAGGGACGCTGGCCCATGTTGACTCCACAGTTGTGTCAAGTTGGCTAGATGTCCTTTGGGTGGTGGACCATTCTAGATACACATAGGAAACTATTGAGTGTGGAAAAACCCAGCAGCTTTGCAAAWATTGGTGCACCTGGCACCTACTACCATACCCTGTTCAAAGACTCATAACAGAAAGATTTTGCGGATCAGTCATTCAATGGTCTGCATGGGCATCACAGGAGGGCCTTATCCCCATCMCACTTACTTCCATTCACCCCCTGCTCTCATATCTTGGCTAGACAGATGGGTCCAGCACAACACCCCACCCCCATCCTGTTCCACCAAACCCGGGCTATGCTTGGTATTATCTTTACTCAAAACACCCCACATGCTGTTTCCTATTGCTCTGCAACTCAGCTGGACTGGTGTRTTCTTATATCTTGACTAACTATACATTCTTAGATCCACACAAACATTCCATTATTATCTATAATTCTGTGGATTATTTTTAATGGTCACAAAAAAAACGACACCCTTTAGAAAAGCCTAAATGGGTCTAAGTCACGGCATGGTAACAAAAARCTCCACCTAATGTAAAGCGACATGAGCAAGCATTATCAGGTCAGACAACAGTGAACTTGAACCCGACCCTGCATTGAACCCACTGACACGCATCCAGTCTATTGTCAAGCCAACAGATCCACAACACTCTCGTTGATTTAGCTTGTTACCGATGCAACAGTCGTTTTCTTTAGGGAAACTAGCTAAATACAACTTGCAAAGCAATTTTATCTAACACATCAACACGTAGTTATTCATTAAATTGTACTTACCAAGCGCTTGCTGTAACGGGGGTTCTGGTCTTCCATGACCTAAGACAGGAATGAGACCGTTGAGAAATCACAATGCCATGTACAGCCTAAGTTAATTGAGCAGTTAACTAATTTAACATCAGCTTTTGAGAGCCAAACTATAGGCCAATTGTTGGCATATGAATATAAAATACCCTCAACTTCTGGCGCTTGGATTGAGTTTGCCAGCTACAGTATCGGGACAAGGATAAAGGTTARCTAAGTTTTGGCTAACGTTATAATATACAAACTGACGGAATATTATGATATAGTAAGTTAATGCTGAGTACTAAATAACTGGCTACCGGGCAACAAATGTATTTAGCTAACTAACGTTACTGTAGCTAACAAGTAGCAACAACAATCAAATAACGTTAGTTGTCTAAACGTTAACTAGCGACCATTARCTAGTTATTATTGTTGCAAGAAAACCTGTTATTTAACTATATCGTTATCCTTGGATAATGTTACAGAACTGACCAACTTGCAGCAGAGGCTGTTAGCGAGTTACAACGCTATGCTATCTACATATACTAACGCGTTAGCTACAAGAGACTGTTGTTAGTTAGCTAGCTAACTTCCCCGAATACATTTGAGTGTCTAGTGGTCCTGCTCTGTTCGGACGCAATTTCAGTTAATAACCTACCGTTACCTGGTCAACATACCMAGCACAATATAATCGTATAATGTTAGATACATTTATGGGTTATCTTTATRTACATAAAATGATCTAACTTACGTTAGCGTCTTCATTCACGGAACGTTAGCTAGTTAGCCATCATTGCGCTAACGTTAGCTTCCTAATCGGGAAATTGCTAACGTATTATTTTGAGATAACTTTACCACTGCAATAACTCCTTGGGTTGTTGTGGTCTGTACGTTAACCTGTAGCGCGGCTTCTAGAAGTTATCGCTGAACTTTGTATCCATCTTATATATTTTTAGCTTTGTAGGTTATTATCCTTGTTATTGTGCGATAAAGTTAAAGCGATCTGCTTCGATCCGCCATTTTCAGCTGAGCATAAAACACACACACACCCCACTACCCCCAAAGAGAAGGACCCGCCCCAGGATTTACAATGCCATCCAATAGTACATGGATAAATCAACACAGGAGGTTGTGATTGGGTAAAAGTTATGTCATTCCCAGAGATGGTTTGTAGAGCCGTTTAAACCGTGCCCCACGTGGTGTGACAGCCTATGGCAGTAGAGATCACTGACGTGAGCGAAACATTATTCGCTGGGGTGTCAAAATGGGGTCAACAAGAGAGCCTATCATAAGACCACTATGGGGAACATTTTATGTACATAAACCAATCATATCGGAACATAGTGAGGCTGAAGATTCCCAGTAAAGACCATTGTCACAAGGACAAGGGAACATATAGTAAGAGGGACAATAGTTGTTCCATCCCATTCAAAAAGTCTCTGAATGCCACCTGCCAACAAAATAATAAAAAAGTTTCTTCAACAGATGAGGAAAAATAGAGAATTAAAGACAAGAGGCGCACTAATAGCACACACACAACATTCTATTACATAACAACCACACTGGATGACTGACAACCACGCATCACTGAAAAGAACATCACTAACATTTCAGCACATTACATACTGACACAGCATACCGAGAAACAACTTTGTATGACTGACCACACACACAGTTACATCATGAAGAAAATAAAATACATGACTGGGTAAATTAAGGATTTTGACCATGAGTCACAGCTATAACTATATTTATGTTGAATGTTGTGCTCAAGTATAATATCATACATATTTTCTTATGCACATATTTAAGTAATTGAATCATTGATACATTAGAATACATTTATCCAAATATTCACCCAATGTTTTCGGCATACATATGGTACCACAATGTCCTACTGTCATTGGCAGGGGGCGCCAATCTCATTGTGCATAGGATCTTCATAACCTTAGTCATAGGTTACCACAATGTCATCTGAATGAGAATTTAGAAGCAGTGAGCTAAATTAAGAAAATTAAGACATTTTCCACATTTTGTTACATTACAGCCTTATTCTAAAATGAATTAAATAAAAATCGTCAGAAATCGACACACAATACCTTAGTTCTGGGACACAAAGCATTCTTCACTCATGCTGCCAAACATACCCTCGTAAAACTGACTATCCTACCAATCCTGGACTTCGGCGATGTCATTTACAAAATAGCCTCCAACACTCTACTCAGCAAATTGGATGCAGTCTATCACAGTGCCATCCGTTTTGTCACAAAAGCCCCATATACTACCCACCACTGCGACCTGTATGCTCTCGTTGGCTGGCCCTCGCTTCATAATCGTCGCCAAACCCACTGGCTCCAGGTCATCTATAAAAGTCTTTGCTAGGTAAAACCCCACCTTATCTCAGCTCACTGGTCACCATAGCAGCACCCACATGCTCCAGCAGGTATATTTCATTGGTCACCCCCAAAGCCAATTCCTCCTTTGGCYGCTTTTTCTTCCAGTTCTCTGCTGCCAATGACTAGAACAAACTGCAAAAATCACTGAAGCTGGAGACTCATATCTCCCTCACTAACTTGAAGCATCAGCTGTCAGAGCAGCTCACAGATCACTGCACATAGCCCATCTGTAAATAGCCCACCCAACTACCTCATCCCCATACTGTTATTCATTTTACTCCTTTGCACCCCAGTATCTCTACTTGCACATCTATCACTCCAGTGTTTATTTGCTAAATTGTAATTATTTCTCCACTGTGGCCTATTTTGTGCCTTACTTCCCTAATCTTACTACATTTGCACACACTGTATATAGACTTTTCTATTGTATTATTGACTCTGTGTTTGTTTATTCCATGTGTAACTCTGTGTTGTTGTGTCGCACTGCTTTGCTTTATCTTGGCCAGGTCGCAGTTGTAAGCCTACCTGGTTAAATAAAGGTGATATAAAATACAAATAAAATACCCCATAATGACATCAAAACCAGACATAAATACCTTATTTACATAAGTATTCAGACCCTTTGCTATGAGACTTGAAATTGAGCTCAGGTGCATCCTGTTTACATTGATCATCCTTGAGATGTCTCTACAACTTGATTGGAGTYCACCTGTGGTAAATTCAAATTGATAGGACATGATTTGGAAAGGCACACCCCCATCTATATAAAAAGGTCCCACAGTTGACAGTGCATGTCAGAGCAAAAATCAAGCCATGAGGATGAAGGGATTGTCCGTAGAGTGCTGAGACAGGATTGTGTCAAAGCACAGATCTGGGGAAGGGTACCAAAACATTTCTGCAGCATTGAAGGTCTCCAAGAACACAGTGGCCTTCATCATTCTTAAATGGAAGATGTTTGGAACCAGCCAGGCTCTTCCTAGAGCTGACGGCCTGGCCAAACTGAGCAATCGGGGGAGAAGGGCCTTGGTCAGGGAGGTGACCAAGAACCCAATGGTCACTCTAACAGAGCTCTAGAGTTCCTCTGTGGAGATGGGAGAACCTTCCAGAAGGACAAACATCTCTGCAGCACTCCACCAATCAGGCCTTTATGGTAGAATGGCCAGACAGAAGCCACGACAGCCTGCTTGGAGTTTGCCAAAAGGAACCTAAAGACTCTGACCATGAGAAACAAGATTCTCTGGTCTGATGAAACCAAGATTGAAATCTATGGCCTGAATGCCAAGTGTCACGTCTGGAAGAAACCTGGCACCATCCCTACGGTGGAGCATGGTGGCGGCAGCATCGTGCTGTAGGGATGTTTTTCAGCGGCAGGGACTGAGACTAGTCTGGATGGARGCAAAGATTAACAGAGCAAAGTACAGCCATCCTTGATGAAAGACTGCTCCAGAGCACTCATGACCTCAGACTAGGGCGAAGGTTCACCTTCCAACAGGACAACTAACCCAAAGCACACAGCCAAGAGATCGCAGGAGTGGCTTCGGGACAAGTCTCTGAATGTCCTTGAGTGGCCCAGCCAGAGCCCGGACTTGAACATCTCTGGTGACATCTGAAAATAGCTATGCAGCGACACTCCCTATCCAACCTGACAGAGCTTGAAGATCTGTATAGAAGAATGGTAGAAACTCCCCAAATACAGGTGCCAAGCTTGTAGAGTCATACCCAAGAAGACTCGGCTGTAAATCGCTGCCAAAGGTGCTTCAACACATATGTAAATGTGACAGTTTAATACATTTGCTAAAATTTCTAAAAACCTACTTTTGCTTTGTCATTTTGGGGTATTGTGTGTTAAGGGGGAAAAATAAAAATAAATACATTTTAGAATWTGGCTGTAATGTAAAAGTCAAGGGGTCTGAATACTTTCCTTAGATCATCCTGCAAATGTGAAATTCAATCAGACATTTTCCCTTCAAACCAAAGGACTGTAAGCGTCTCATCCAAACTCCAATGGAAGCACAGACAACCTATTTCCCCACCATCCCGTAGTAGACAGTTAAAGGGAAGGATAAACCAAGTGAACAGGAGAGTGTGTGCGCGTGTCAGTACAGGCCTGTTTGAGTGAATTAAAGAATGAGGATGTGTGAGAAAGAGAGACTTACTTTCTCTTGACTTCAGTACCTTAAACCAGACTCTAGGTGCTGCTGTCATTGCCACTTGTTAACTACTGTATTCCAATACAGCAGATCACCATGAATACGTTTTTCTTCAGAGAAAAATGTGCACCTACAGTCAATGATTCACTCACACAAAGTAAAACTATCCCACATTCAGACGTGACAAGTCTGCCAACTCACTATTGCACAATGCAGCATGAACCACAACACCAGCAGTCTTAACCAAAATCTATTTTTTTAAACATTTTATTTCATCATTAAAATCTCTGGCATCCACAATAACACTACAGTGAAGTTCTATTACATTTAAAACAGTCTTGAAATATCCAGACCCTCAGGGATGAAATCAATTGCGTCCTCCCTCCCTCATCAAAACCCACTGGATGAGAAAGCCAGAGGTCCCTCCCCATGGACCTTCTCCTCCAATGGGTTTTGAGAAGGAGGGGACACGAGTACGTAATTGAGATCTTCCCTCAGTGTCTCATTTAAAGCCTTGCCATTGGCCACCGTGTCTGAGGTATGGAAATTAATTTAAAATTGGACAGATAGCAAAAAAAAAAAAAAAAGGCTTTAGGCGCAAATCAGATGTTAGACTCATATCTCACCCTGATGCTCAGAGGTTAGGTGTGCTTTAGGAGTTATAAAACACACTATTCAAGCGGCATCAAACACATGCACATTGCTTTACATAGATTGAAGTGAAATCCACTAGTTTCCATCCTCAATACATATCATAGGTGAGACAAACAATGTACCGTTCCTCTGTGGGCTGGAGGAGGCTGTGGCTGGCTGGCTACCTTTCAGCTTGGAGGGTCTTCATGGCAAGACAATAAGGCACGGGTGGTGGCAGGGATACATTACGTCAATGTTTTTTTTGTAATGGAGAGAGGAKTGTCATGGATTCCCTTCAGTGTGGATCAAGATCAATCACATTACTGGATACATGGAAAGCAGTTCAGAGAATGTCATTGAAGTGTTGCATGGTGTCCATTTAGTTGTGTGAGGGTAAGGATATACATTACTTAAGATTCCCTTTTTATTGGCATTATCAGAGGCTCATAAACAGTCTCAGTTGAGGTCCTCTTGTTTCTCTCCCAGCTGATGCTCATCCTCTCAGCCACCTCCGGGAAGACGCCAGTCCCATCAGCTGGCCCTTTTTCTATTGGTCAGATGTACAGTAAGAGAGGGGGAGGATCCCAGGGCAATGGAAGTGATTGGTTGAGTCTACATCCCCCTCTTACAGCTGGAGGAGGGCAGAATGGAGTGATTATGAAGATGGAGAGGTTGGGTGGGTGGGGGCCGTGGTCCCTCTATTACCCTACTGTCTGTGATAGGATGATGGCGAGGATGATGACAGCAAGCACAGTACAGACCACTGCTATAATGATTGTCTTCTATAGAGGGGGAGAAAAAACAAACATGGGAGAACAAATACATCAGTATTTACGGTAATAAATGAGGCGGTGATACACAGACAGAATTACCAAGGGAAATGAAGCTCTGAACATGGACGGGAATATCATGCACTGTCAATCATCAGGCAATTCTGATCAACCGGGGGCTCTTTGATGCAGAGGATGCAGAGCTTCTATTGGCCGATACGAGTCAGCGATTGACAGCAATTGACGATCCCGCCCATCATAACACAGTGAGTCATCACTTATAGTCAAACAGGCCACACTACACAGCCCAAAGACCCCAATGAGAAACTTAGACCCACAGATACTACCCCACATATTCACAGAGCCCAAAGACACCATTGGGGGACTGACACACACAGTGCCAACCAGTTACCCAGCCATAGAGATACATAATGCTATTTCTATGGACCCTAACCCTTACCATAAGCAACGAGTGCACTTGTTGCTTATGTAAATCTGGAAGTCCAGATAAGACATGCAGTGCACCCAGAGACAGCGCCAACACACCTCATAAATAGGCCAAGGAGCATGAACGCCTAAACATTGAAATACCTTCACACCACACGCACCCAGAGACAGTCGAAGGAAAGGAAAATGGAAACAGCCAAAGTTCCAGATCCACCCGCACACCATTGTGACACCCCAGAGTTCCCCCCCTGCTTTACTCACCCTTTACACAACTCTTAGACACCTTCCATCACTGCTTCTTATTCAATCCCACCGACAACCCAATAATCAGAGCCACTATGGCGAGCACGATAATCAGAATCGCCAATATGATCACCTTTTTCTGTGGGGAACAATTAAGTGTCTGCTATGAAGGCCATTTTCTTGCAGGAAACCACTTTTACAAAATGTTTTCTGTTGAGAAAATCGGTGTTGACTATCGTGACCACTTCCGAACAGCAGTAACCAGTATTAACACTTTTTTTCTGTAGGGAGGAAAAGATGATTATCAAGCCCTGACTACAATYAACACTTTATGTAGAGAAACGGTCATGTCCACTTTTCACCACGTATTCCTGGACAAAGCGACAACATCTCTTTTCAAACAGCCTAAAAACACATGCATGACTCAGAGCTAAATGTTACATAAAGTGATCATAAATAACTGGAAGAAATACATGAAACTGTAGTTACTGTTGAAAGAAGGAAATTATATATAGCTAGAAAGGAAGCGGAAAATACGAAAGAGCGAGATGGAGAACGACCAGAGAAGTATACAGTGTGTGTGTGTGTGTATATATATATATATATCCATCTCCTCTTTCCTATTGGTCCAGATCTGGAGGAGGATAATTCAAGGTTTAGGATGGGGATCGTTGGGTACCAGGGTGCCAGGCCAATAGAGGCTGGTCAACGGYGCAGGGGGAGGGGCCAGGGGGCGGGACAAGGGCATTTCTATATCCACTCACACGACGGGCATCCTGCTGAAACTTGGCGGCTTTCTTAGGGTCAGCTACAGACCGCTCTACAAAGCCCACCTTGGTCCATGTTGCTCTCAATTCTGTCAATTATTACACCCTGGCAGAGAGCAGGACATTGCAGGAAAGAGAMGTGCAGAGGAAGGGAAAGAGAAGAGGGAGAGAGAGAYGGACAGAAGACAGAGGGACTACCTGTCCTGATTAGCTATCGGGCATGCTCTGAAAACCTGTAACGGAGGAAGGCCGCAAAAATACCGTTGGCTGCAACTGTGTTAAAGCAGGTTAAAACAGTAAGTGTATATTTTGCATTGGTGAAATTATTTTTGATGTGATATGAAAGTAAAGGGGTTTATGTTTCTAGAACTGTGGCGCAATTAAGAAACGATACCTGTTTAGATGGAGTATTTGGCTGTTTTGGCTGCCAGAGCCAGTCTACCCCGGCAAATAACCTGTAAGGTACTGGGACCATAAGGAACAATGGTAGGCTCCTTAAGAGCACAGCTCGGGCTAACCGCATAGAAGCTTCTTAGAAACAGGGACAGTAGCATAGTTGATTATGTTCAGGCAGATAGCGGTTCTAGCTGATGATTCATTTTAGGGTGTTGGACGGGGTGCAGTACCTTGCGTGCTTTGTTCTGGTACTGGATGGCTTTCTTAGTCTCAGTCTTAGCCACTACTATGTGGTCCACAGCTTTAGACACTTGCACCTCTATATTGTTCACTATGTCACCCTGAAACATAAAAAAAACACACGTACACAGTGACTATACAGATATAGAACAAATATAACTTTGCACGCTAATTGAATACATCACAGACAAAAACGTCACAAAGAGGATTATATTAGAAAGAATGAAGGCGCTTACCTCGCACACGGCTTTCCCCCGGAAAGCATAGGACAACCAATGAGATACAGGTGGTTACAGAGATTATATGTAGTTGTGTGGTGACTACAGTATGGGGTTGGGTCGATTCCAACGTGGTTTTAGTGATTCACAGACCCCTGTAGGCTACTAAGATGTTGAATCAAATGTGACTCTTAAATGAGAATGTAGACTCCTACTGAAGATGAATGAGTGATGGGAGGGAGACAGATGGATAGAGACACACACAAGGGGAACTTCTGTCCCAAAGCATGGAGAGAGGAGGAAAGCACAGCGGAAGGGAGAGGGTACTGGAAAAGAGAAAGGAAAAACAGACGACAGACAGAGAACGAGGAAGCAAACGGGACAGAAACAAAGTCAGACAGTAGGGTTTAAAAATGCAGATATGAAATAGTGGATGGAGGAATCAATTAATGACTGAATAGACGGATCGGAGGACGAGATGTGTACCTGGCTCTCCACCAGCATGGCGATGTCTACGAACATGTCATGCAGCTCTTTGATGCTGCTCTCCAGACGCACAATGTCTTTGTGTCGCGCCTCGATCTCACTGAGAGCCTGCTTCGAGATCCCAGAGTCCAAGATCTAAAGAGAGGAGGTGGTTAGTTCGTACGCACGCACGCGCGCACACACACACACACACACACACACACACACACACACACACACTAAAACACTTTCTTACCCCTGAAGTGAAGACAGCAGAGTTTCCCCCCTCTAACATCTCCTCCAGCTCCTCATCTGTCGTGGCTTTTCCAGCTGAGAAACACGAGGATCATTTCAGTATTATAACACACATAGGGTTATGGTCCATTTGTGTGTATGTAAAACTAAGACTGTGTGTAACTCACTGATCTCTAGCTGTCTCCGGATGCGTCCTTTGCTCCTCTCCCTGAAGTCCACCTGGGCCTCATTGTACTTGGTCATCACTTCCACAAACTTCCTGGACAGCACTGCATGCTGGGAGRACAGGACAGGGTCACAAGCCGTAACAATCCAATGGTTCAATATTAATTTCTATGGTCACATTGATGGTTAGGCACAGGGTCAGGTAAAGGGTTAGGGGAGAACTTTCGGAGGCTGACCTGTGATTTGCGTATCCGCATGTCGGCTGAAATCCTCTCCTCTTCCTCAGACGCCAGATCCCTCTCGATGGCTGAGAATCAATCAACATGATTCACCAATCAGTATTCACCCATCCCCGTATTAACCAATCAGCATTTAGTCTGTTTGTGCCGTATCATGTGTGAGGGACTCACTTTTGAGTTTGTTCCGGGCGTTGTTAGCCATCTTCTTGATGTTGTTGGTGACAGCCTCCAAGTCATCCTGTGTTTCTGAAGGAAAAAACGCAAATAAATTTAAAAAAAAAACACACACACTGACAGTAACAGGCAACAAAGACAGAGGGAAGGGAAGGAGCCGAGGCAGTATGTTTTACTCTGGTCTGATGTAGGGGCAGACAAGATGACCGAGTAGAGCTTCTTGACTTCAGACACATTCTCATCAACCTTATCAATGCTGATCCTGATGTCCTCGATCTGAAACAGAGAGAAAAACACAGTCACACACACAGTCACACACAGTCACACAGTCACACACACTTGGAAAAATGAACTCACCTGAGAGAAAAAGTCATCCATAAAAGCTGCATTGTCRATAGCAATTTCCACTTCCTCATCGTCATTGTCACATGTCTAAGAGAAGCAGAAGGCAATATCAGTACTGCATGTACTGTATTCAAACAGTGGATCCATAGTATATGCACACTACACACTGACGTCATGAGTACAGAGACCACAAGGCTTGGAGATATTGACACTGTGAAGGGCGAGGACAGGGCTGAGGAGGGAACAGAACCAGTTCTTAGCTGACCTCTCCTTCTTAAATAAACACGTAAACAGACTTTACTACCAGGCTATATCATCAGCTGGGCCCAGAAGAGGGTTAAAGCCCCTATTAAAAACCTGGCTCTAATGTACAGTTGAAGTCAGAAGTTTACATACACCTTGGCCAAATACATTTAAACTCAGTTTCACAATTSCTGACATTTAATCCTAGTAAAAATTTGCTGTATTAAATCAATTTGGATTACCACTTTATTTTAAGAATGTGAAATGTCAGAATAATAGTAKAGAGAAKKATTTATTTCAGCTTTTATTTCTTYCATCACATTCCCAGTGGGTCAGAAGTTTACATACACTCAATTACTATTTGGTAGCATTGCCTTWAAATTGTTTAACTTGGGTCAAACRYTTCRGGTAGCCTTCCACAAGCTTCCCACAATAAGTTGGGTGAATTTCAGCCCATTCCTCCTGACAGAGCTGGTGTAACTGAGTCAGGTTTGTAGGCTTCCTTGCTCGCACTCGCTTTTTCCAGTTCTGCCCACAAATTTTCTATGGGATTGAGGTCAGGGCTTTGTGACGGCCACTCCAATACCTTGACTTTGTTGTCCTTAAGCCATTTTGCCACAACTTTGGAAGTATGCTTGGGGGTCATTGTCCATTTGGAAGACCCATTTGCAACCAAGCTTTAACTTCCTGACTGATGTCTTGAGATGTTGCTTCAATATATCCACAACATTTTCCTACCTCATGATGCCATCTATTTTGTGAAGTGCACCAGTCCCTCCTGCAGCAAAGCACCCCCACAACATGATGCTGCCACCCCCGTGCTTCACGGTTGGGATGGTGTTCTTCGGCTTGCAATCCTCCCTCTTTTTCCTCCAAACAATACGATGGTCATTATGGCAAAACAGTTCTATTTTTGTTTCATCAGACCAGAGGACATTTCTCCAAAAAGTACAATCTTTGTCCCCATGTGCAGTTGCAAACCATAGTCTGGCTTTTTTATGGTGGTTTTGTAGCAGTGGCTTCTTCCTTGCTGAGAGGCAAGATATAGGACTCGTTTTATAGATGCTTTTGTACCCGTTTCCTCCAGCATCTTCACAAGGTCCTTTGCGGTTGTTCTGGGATTCATTTGCACTTTTCGCACACCAAAGTACATTCATCTCTAGGAGACAGAACGCGTCTCCTTCCTGAGTGGTATGACGGCTGCGTGGTCCCATGGTGTTTATACTTGCGTACTATTGTTTGTACAGATGAACGTGGTACCTTCAGGCGTTTGGAAATTGCTCCCAAGGATGAACCAGACTTGGAGGTTTCTGAGGTCTTGGCTGATTTCTTTTGATTTTCCCATGATGTCAAGCCAAAGTGGTATTGAGTTTGAAGGTAGGCCTTGAAATASAGCCACAGGTACACCTCCAATTGACTCAAATKATGTCAATTAGCCTATCAGAAGCTTCTAAAGCCATGACATCAAATTCTGGATTTTTCCAAGCTGTTTAAAGGCACAGTCAACTTAGTGTATGTAAACTTCTGACCCAATGGAATTGTGATACAGTGAATTATAAGTGAAATAATATGWAAACAATTGTTGGAAACATTACGTGTCACGCACAAAGTAGGTGTCCTAACCGACTTGAAAAACTATAGTTTGTTAAAAAGACATTTGTGGAGTGGTTGAAAAACGAGTTTTAGTGACTCCAACCTAACTGTATGTAAACTTGCGACTTCAACTGTATGTCTACAATGTCGTTCTCTGAGCAACTGTTTTATTAGTATAATATAATTTCCCCCAAAAATGTAGCATACAATATAGCTCAGTTTTTCTATTATTTATTTTATACAGTCTTTCTTGCTCATCTTTATCAAGGGTGCCAATAATTATGTACCCCAGGGTGGCTGGGTAGGTAGGTGGATAGATGAATAGAGATAGATGGCAAGTGGGAGATGGGGAGGAAAAGAGAGAGAACAAGCACTCTAAAATATTTGGTGCATTATATAACTGGGTTTTGGGAGAATAAGAGAAGAACAAATGCTTCCCCATCCTTTAACAGGAAAGGAGAGAGCGAGCATAGATTCACTCCCCCCCCTTCCTTCCTCTCTGTGGGGGCCGATCCGAAGGCCAAAGACGACAACCCAGATGTCATTTCCCTGCTTACAATTATAACATGCGTAAGCGCTCCAACAACTTAAGTTCTGAAGTATAGACCGAACACCAAGTTATAGGCCTCAGGAACTCGTGACAATCCAACCTTGAACTTTCTTAACTGCTGAATGTCAATCTCTGTACAATAAAAACAATTTCAATTCAGTGGCATTTAGTGCTGGTCAAGATTTTTTTTATGAGCATGGATTTATTTCTATTACAGCATATTGGATGACTGTCATTCACATTCCATTCACCCAGCTCAATGTAAAATGGATAGGTTTAGGCTACTACATGATACTTGAATTTGCCCTACACCCATCATGAGGTTGCTACAACCTAGCCTACATATGACAGTTTATAACGTAGGTGCACAGGTCGAGATACAAATTGGAGTAATCAAAGTGACAGACAGTGACACATTCAATACTGCCTTGCACACTCTAGCCTGCATCTGGCTGATCTGGGGTGTATCATTAGTCGAAACAAAACAAGTTTCTATTGGACACATTCAGGTAGCTCCCTCCCAGTTTAGTTCAGCTTGCTTCCGTTTAAGAAACATTTTGCAACAGAATCTCCGGAATGAATCCACCCATGATCACCCGCACACACAGTTCACTTTCATAGCAGCCACATACAGCATCATCACTTTGCTTGTTGTATAATTCCATCTTGCATCTACACGCTCTCACCTTTTGTCTTTGCTTGTGGACTTGAGTGCACAACACAACAGCTGTCTGTGACCAGGTGCAAAAACCTCTCCAAGCCAAACCTTCACAGCCGACATAGTTGTCACCATATTAACGTTATAGTCAACAAATTAGAACCAACGCGTTAGTAAACCCACAATCCAATCCATTTGTACAATCACGTAGTACAGTATACATCAAGCAGTTTAGCAGTTATACCAGCAGGCCATGGTGGCAATAAATTAATAAAACTGAACGCTTCCCTAGACTTGGAAAAGCTGCAGCAAAGATTTTTATAACTAAACAAAGATAGACCACAGTCCATCATTTCAAATGGGAAATAATGAGTCATAGTGGGTAGAACAAGCACGGTGGGCAAAGCCATGCACGAGCTAGCGAGATCCTATTGGCGCATTCTAGTAAACATTTGCATATTTCCGTTAGGGAACGCCTACTCTGATGTGCACAATAACTCAATTCGCCTTTGCATTCCTTCTAAACAACTACATTTTAAAAAACTTTGGCAAAGGGTAAAGTCCACAAAACTTAGTACACTCTGTTCGCAACAGATCGTAGCTTTTGGAACAGAAAACGGTACTGAGATCAAATGTTTCATTGATGAGAAAATTAGCAGAATGTCTGCTAAAATCAGTCTCCTTTCATCTTCTCCCACTGCCTGCTTCCTCGCACTACCATATATGGTAGTAAGTGGAAACGCCAAGCAGATGCTTCACATTTATACAGCCAGTGAAATATCGATCTCATTGTTCTATCAGTAAAGATGGCGCCGGCAGACATGGCAGCTCTGCTTCTAGCTCCTAAACAACGTTGCAGTATTTTGTGTGTCATTCCTTACATTAGCCCAGAATTCTTTCCCCTAATATTTAGATATTTCATAATTCCATTATTTTAGATTTGTGTGTATTGCTAGATACTACTGCACTAGATACACATATTTAGCAGATAGTATCTAACAGTAGTATGTGGCCCCCCAAAAAGTGTGATCTGTGCTTGCAGTGTTGGATAGCCATAGCCAGCTAGCTAGCTAGCATTCCTCTCTGGTTGTTGAGTATGCAAAATTAGCTGCATTAGTTAAGTAAGCGAAAGGTAAACTAAAAAAGGAAATATAGCTA
Organism: Salvelinus sp. IW2-2015; assembly: GCF_002910315.2. Lineage (NCBI taxonomy): Eukaryota > Metazoa > Chordata > Actinopteri > Salmoniformes > Salmonidae > Salvelinus > Salvelinus sp. IW2-2015. The sequence continues at coordinate 14,742,095 of NC_036848.1, forward strand.
GTTCTCGCTCTCTACCCCTCTGCTGCTTCTCCTTCATTTTTTAAATTAACAAATTAGTTTAAACTGTTCAACTATTGTCTCTGTCTCTCTGAGTCAACTACTCACCACACTTTATGCACTGCAGWGCTAGCTGGCTGTAGCATATGCTTTCAGTACTAGATTAATTCTCTAATCCTTTGATTGGATGGACAAGATGTTAGATTGGAGGATGTCCTCCGGAAGTCATCATAATTACTGTGTAAATCTATGGAAGGGGGTAAGAACCATGAGCCTCCAAGGTTTGTATTGAAGTCAATGTACCCAGAGGAGGACGGAAAGTAACCACCATACCATTAGACATCAAATGTATTAAATCACTGGAAAATATAAACTATTGAGTTTGATATCATTTAAAATGCAAAAACAATTTTATTATTTCTTGATTTTATTTTTTTATTTTTTTATTAGGGCTGTCAAAGTGTGTGTGTGTGTGTGTGTGTGAGGTGTTAAACTTTAAGAACATTGATACAGCACGAGGGAGTGCGCCTACTTAAACATTGGGAACATTGTTGTTTATGGTGAAAATGCTATTAAAACATTCTGATGTAGATAATGTTGTGTTTCCATTCCTTAAAATCAAAGCATCGTATGCCTGAAACTCAATGCACTGCTTTTTAAAATGGTAAAAGCTTTCTTTAGGGCCAAATGAGAATTTCTAAAAAATTGTCATTAAATCGCGATTAACTAATGCCATTAACTCAATTACTTATTTGAACCATTTAACAGACCTATTTTTTATAAATATTGTCATTTTTACACCTATAACGTCAATAAGCTGGTAGCTTAGACACTATTTCACATTATCAGAGGCTGTGGCCGCCGTCGGTTAAGACACAAACTGAATTCAAGAGCATGTTGTGTCATTTCAATCATAGAAATAAGTCCATTTTATGAATTCTCTCTCTTCAGACCACTGAAATTTAAACTTCTAATTACTACTTCAAAGATAACCACCGGTCCACCCACCGTCGAATGTCAACTTAAAGAGCGAGTGCACTTCCTAATTTAGCCTCAATTWAAAAAATTAAGAAATGCAGGGGCCTCCCGAGTGGCTACCGACCCCGGGTTCATTCCCGGGCTGTGCCACAACCGGCCGTGGCCAGGAGTCCCATAAGATGGCGCACAACTAGCCCACCGTCGCCTGGATTAAGGGAGGGTTTGGCAAGTGGGGCTTTACTTGGCTCATCGCACTCCTGCGACTCCTTGTGGCGGGCCGGGTGCCTGCCGGCTGACCCCGGTCGCCAGTTGAGCGGTGTTTCCTCCGACACATTGGTGAGGCTGGCTTCCGGGTTAAGCTGGCGGGTGTTATAAGGAGCGCGGTTAGGTGGGTCATGTTTCGGAGGACGCATGACTCCACCTTCGCCTCTCCCAAGTAGAGGTCGACCGATTAATTGGAATGGCCGATTAATTAGGGCCGATTTCAAGTTTTCATAACAATCGGAAATTGGTATTTTTGGACACCGATTTGGCCGATTTCTTAAAATCTTTATTTAACTAGGCAAGTCAGTTAAGAACACATTCTTATTTTCAATGAMGGCCTTGGAACGGTGGGTTAACTGCCTCGTTCAGGGGCAGAACGACATATTTTTACCTTGTCAGCTCGGGGGATTCAATCTTGGAACCTTACAGTTAACTAGTCCAACGCTCTAACCACCTGATTACATTGCACTCCACGAGGAGCCTGCCTGTTACGCGAATGCAGTAGAAGCCAAGGTAAGTTGCTAGCTAGCATTAAACTTATCTTATAAAAAACAATCAATCATAATCACTAGTTAACTACACATGGTTGATGATATTACTAGTTTATCTAGCGTGTCCTGCGTTGCATATAATCGATGCGGTGCGTATCGTTGCTCCAATGTGTACCTAACCATAAACATCAATGCCTTTCTTAAAATCAATACACAGAAGTATATATTTTTAAACCTGCATATTTAGCTAAAAGAAATCCAGGTTAGCAGGCAATATTAACTAGGTGAAATTGTGTCACTTCTCTTGCTTTCATTGCACGCAGAGTCAGTGTATGTGCAACAGTTTGGGCCRCCTAATTTGCCAGAATTTTACGTAATTATGACAAAACATTGAAGTTTGTGCAATGTACCAGGAATATTTAGACTTATGAATGCCACCCGTTAAATAAAATACGGAGCGGTTCCGTATTTCACTGAAAGAATAAACGTCTTGTTTTCGAGATGATAGTTTCCGGATTCGACCATATTAATGACTTAAGGCTCGTATTTCTGTGTGTTATTATGTTATAACTAAGTCTATGATTTGATAGAGCAGTCTGACTGAGCGGTGGTAGGCAGCAGCAGGCTCGTAAGCATTCATTCAAACAGCACTTTCCTGCGTTTTGCCAGAAGCTCTTCGCTGTGCTTCAAGCCTATAAAATCCCGAGATCAGGCTGGTGTAACCGATGTGAAATGGCTAGCTTGTTAGCGGGGTGCGCGCTAATAGCGTTTCAAACGTCATTCGCTCTGAGACTTGGAGTAGTTATTCCCCTTGTTCTGCATGGGTAACGCTGCTTCGAGGGTGTCTGTTGTCGTTGTGTTCCTGGGTCGAGCCCAGGTAGGAGCGAGGAGAGGGATGGAAGCTATACTGTTACACTGGCAATACTAAAGTGCCTATAAGAACATCCAATAGTCAAAGGTTAATGAAATACAAAATGGTAGAGAGGGAAATAGTCCTATAATAACTACAACCTAAAACTTCTTACCTGGGAATATTGAAGACTCATGTTAAAAGGAACCACCAACTTTCATATGTTCTCATGTTCTGAGCAAGGAACTTAAACGTTAGCTTTCTTACATGGCACATATTGCACTTTTACTTTCTTCTCCAACACTTTGTTTTTGCATTATTTAAACCAAATTGAACATGTTTCATTATTTATTTGAGGCTAAATTGATTTTATTTATGTATTATATTAAGTTAAAATAAGTGTTCATTCAGTATGTGTGGCAAAATTGGATTTACTTTGGATCGTTAGGGACAGTCAATAAATTACAATGTAAATGAGACAATATTTTCATGTTGCACACCTTTTAGTTCTCATTAAAGCTTTCAATATTTGTATACGAATTTCTGCAATTTATAGTTGGTTTGAGGTTAAGTCATTGAAATGTTGAGTTATCGATAGCAGGCACAACACAAAAACTTCAGATGATGTAAAATTTAAGTAAAAAAGGTTCAAATAGAAAGAGTGGGAGGCCCCGGTGCACAACTGAGCAAGAGTACAAGTACATTAGTGTGTATAGTTTGAGAAACAGACGCCTCAAGTCCTCAACTGGCAGCTTCCTTAAATAGTACCCGCAAAACACCAGTCTCAACATCATCAGTGAAGAGGCGACTCCGGGATGCTGGCCTAAGTGACCCTGAACTTTTGAACGGTAGTGTACATCAACCGTTTATCTTTTCCAGTGATTAAAACATGGATGTCTCAGTCATGGTAAGTTGGGGTTTGCAAAATGGGTCAACTTGGATCACCTTTATCTCTTGAATATTTTGGCATTCAGGTCCAAAACGTAACTTTCTGAGCACTTCAACAATGGGCAAATATGTATGGAAGTTTTCGTTCAATTCAAAAAGGAGTGCTGTCAAAAAGTGATTACATTCAAATGTATTTACCCCATTATAAAAGTAGCATAACTCCAGAAGTCTGTTTCTATTGTTCAATTTAAAGTTTTATCAGTTTCATATCAACTAACGTCCAATGATGCACGTAATTTGACTATATAATCTTGTGATTCAGGAAGCATCACTTGCCATTGGCTCTACAGGCCTTTTCCTTTTAGCCGCAAGGCTTTTTTGTTGCCATTTGCTCTTTAGCCACTAAGGCTAACATCCTTTCAAGCCTCTGGCGCTATTAGCCTTTGCATTTTGACTTGACTACCCTGTACCTCGGAAGCTCTTCATTAACTTTTACTTCGACCAGATCCTTTGACTTAAGTCTCCTCTTTTACCTTTACAGTCAACTTTGCCATTGCTTTTACAACGAACTGTTGTACTAGCAGAGTGAACGTCAGTTTTTATGTCGCACAGTAATACTGTATGACCGCGAGTTGAGCAAGGCACTTAACCCTAATTTCTCCTGTAAGTCGCTCTGGATAGGAGCGTCTGATAAACGACAAGGGAAAAAAATGAAGTCTAAGTTCATCGTTAGAACCGTCTTTGGAGCATGGTTAAATCTCTGAGCTGTTTCCCAAAACCATCATTATTAATGTTGCACTTGAAAAACACTCGTAACCTAACGCCTGCCTCAGACCACTCGTAGAATAGCTAAGTGCATCATTATGCTTTCTTGCCATCAATTTATATACACAGAAGATCTCCGCTAAACACAGAATCACATGGTTTAGCCGTCTCTCTGTGACCGCCAATATCTGATTGAGCATCTACATTTAACCTTGCGTAATACCCTAGATGCAGTCGCACCACTTAACAAAAAAAAACAAAAAACATTTGTCACAAGAAATTAGCTTCCTGGTATACAGAAAAATACCTGAGCCCTGAAGCAAGCTTCAAGAAAATTGGAATGGAAATTACACTCCACCAAACTGGAAGTCTTATGACTAGCTTGGAGAGACAGTACCGTGCAATATCGAAGAGCCCTCACTGCTGCTCGTTCAGTCTATTTTTCCAACCTAATTGAYGAGAATAAGAACAATACAAAATGCATTTTTGATACTGTCGCAAAGCTAACTAAAAAGCATTAGAAAGCAAAATTACAGACTCCTCTTTGAATCTGCGTATTTCTCCTAAGCTCAATTTTCATGAGTGCACAGAACTGCCAGGACCAATGGAGACACTCAAGTTTTTTAATCCTATATCTCTTGATACATTCACGAAAATAGTCATGGCCTCTAAACATTCCAGCTGAACTCCAACTAAACTACTGGAAGAGCTACTTCCTGGCCTTCCTATGTTGAACATAATAAACAGCTCCCTATCCTCTGGCTGTGTACCAAACTCACTAAAAAAGTGGCAGCAATAAAGCCTCTCCTGAAAAAGCCAAACCTTGACCCGGAAATTTTTTTTTTTTTTTAAACAATTGGTCTATATCGAATCTCCCATTCCTCTCAAAAAAGTTTTTAAAAGCTGTTGCACATCAACTCACTGCCTTCCTGATGACAAATAATGAATACGAAACGCTTCAGTCTTGTTTTAGGCCCCATCATAGTACTGAGACTGCACTCGTGAAGGTGGTAAATGACGTCAGACCAAGGCTCTGCATCGGTCCTCGTGCACCTAGACCATAGTGCCGCTTTTGACACCATCGATCACCACCTTCTTTTGGAGAGATTGGAACCCTAATTGGTCTACACAGACAAGTTCTGGCCTGGTTTAGATATCTGTCAGAAAGATATCAGTTTGTCTCTGTGGATGGTTTGTGCTCAGAGAAATCAATTGTAAGTGTCGGTGTTCGTCAAGGTTCCGTTTTAGGACCACTATTGTTTTCACTATATATTTGACCTCTTGGTGATGTCATTCGGAAACACAATGTTAACTTTCACTGCTATGCGGACGACACACAGCTGTACATTTCAATGAAACATGCTGAAGCCCCAAAATTGCCTAGCCTGGAAGCCTGTGTTTCAGACATAAGGAAGTGAATGGTGGAAAATGTTTGACTTTTAAACTCAGACAAAACAGATATGCTAGTTCTAGGTCCCAAAGATACAAAGTTATCTTCAGTTAGCGCTAAACACGGTTGTTTGAATCTTTTACTAGAACCAAAAACATTTGATGATATTACTCCAGTGCTAGCTTCTAGGGCTGATTTCAAGGTTTTACTGCTAACCTACAAAGCATTACATGGACTTGCTCCTACCTATCTCTGATTTGGTCCTGCTGTACATACCTACACGTACGCTATGGTCACAAGACGCAGGTCTCCTTATTGTCCCTAGAATTTCTAAGCAAACAGCTGGAGGCGGGGCTTTCTCCTTTAAAGCTCCATTTTTATGGAATGGTCTGCCTATCCATGTGAGAGACGCAGACTCAGTCTCAACCTTTGTCTTCATTGAAGACTCATCTCTTCAGTTGGTCCTATGATTGAGTGTAGTCTGGCCCAGGGGTGCGAAGGGGAATGACAAGGCACTGGAGCGACGAACCGCCCTTGCTGTCTGCCTGGCCGGCTCCCCTCTCTCCACTGGGATTCTCTGCCTCTGAGTCACGGGGGCTGAGTCACAGGCTTAATAGTGCTCTTCCACACCGTCCCTAGGAGGGGTGCGTCACTTGAGTAGGTTGAGTCACTGACGTGATTTTCATGTCCGGTTTTGCGCCTCCTCAGACTCGTGCAGTGGGAGGGCTATACTCAGCCTTGTCTCAGGGTAATAAGTTGGTGGTCTGTTGATATCCCTCTAGTAGTGTGGGGACTGTGCTTACATCCTGCCTAGTTGGCCCTGTCCTGGGGGTATCGTCAGACGGGCCAGTGTCCCCCAAGCCCCCGTCTCAGCCTCCGGTATCTATGCTGCAATAGTCGATGTCAGCCTTTCTTAAAGTATGGGTCGCGGACCTGTTATTGGTGGGTCGCTATGCGTTAGAGTAAATGTATAATTCTTTAATTAATTACTGGAATTGATTTGGCCATGTGCAACTGTGCTCTCAGTGCGCTCTCTGCTTAGCAGTGGTGTCAGTTTGGCAGCTGCACGAGTGGGAGGGAGATGCCGTGTGCTTCGCGGTTCACCAGATCTTTTTTCTGCAGTTTTCTTGAAGATCACTCCACGATCCACACGCTGCAACGCTGTCGTTCAGCAGCAGATGATGCGCTGTCAGCCAATAACTTGTCATTCCCACTCGCCATCAAATGAGTCAAGCTAGCCACAAGTTCTGGCTGAGCTCAATCATCATGAAACGCGAATACGGTGATGCGTTTCTTCTCTCTCTTGGTTTCATACAAACTTTGAGAAATAACGAGGAGCGTCCAGAATGTCTTTTGTGCGGGGAAGTGCTTAGTAACGAGTCTCAAAACGTAAAATTAAAAAGAGACGTCCTGACCAAACATCCACAGCATGACGGTAAATCCAGGGAGTTCTTTCAGAACAGGGAAGAATGCTTCAGGAAACATTGCTTCGACAGTGGAAAAGTTTGTCAGCTAGCATTGTTGTCGTTTTATAACAGATGATATGCAGAAATAAGGGAATACTCTCTCTCATAGTAGTAGATGTGAGCTTCTCTTTCAAACAATTCCCTTGTACACAGCTAATATAGCTAGATAGCTAACGTTTATCAGTAGCTAGCTAGCTTGCTTTGGTTGTGTGCAACCCTAAGTAACAGTACATATGAAGATGAAAAAAGATTAGGCCTACTGTACATCTTACTGTAGAAATGATTGGTGAAAACAAGTGTAGGTTGGAACATTTGCTGTTAAAATTCAAGTAACCATTTTAATTCTGAACTGGAATAAACTAATTGAAGCAAGATGCTTTTTGAGGCAAACCCACTCACAGTTCTGGGTTGCTCATCTACAGCAGGATGTGGTCTTCTGCCTGGCTGAGAAAGCAGTAGATGTCCTGATCCAGTTTGGCGCCACATACCTATGCGAGTCAGGGTTCTCAACTCTGGCATACAGAAACAGACTCCATGCTGAGCAAGACTTCAGGGTTGCACAATTAAAAACTGGGCCCAGAATAGACATGCTGGTTGAAGCATCAACCACACACACACACACCTCTCATTAGGTTTGTGGGTGCGCACATGTGTTTTCTGCTCTACATCTGTGTGATCAAAAATAAACAAGAATAGCTATTTATATTATTATATTTAATTGTTATTTGTCTATATTGCATTTGTTTTAGGCTTGCATAAGAGTAATGAAATGAAAACAGACTTTCTAATTTGGGTCCCAGGCTTAAAAAGTTTAAGAATCCCTGGTCTATGTGCCGGGGGAGCTAGCGTCAGTATTATATCTGGTATAATTCTCCTGCCTTATCTGGAGTCCTGTATGAATTTAAGTATGCTCCCTCCCTAGGACCATGCCTCAGGACTACCTGGCCTGATGACTCCTGGCTGTCCCCAGTCCACCTGGTTGTGCTGCTACTCCAGTTCCAACTGTTCTTCCTGCAGCTATGGAACCCTGACCTGTTCACCAGATGTACTACCTTGTCCCGGACCTGCTCTTTTTTAGACTCTCCCCCACTCTCTCTCTACCGCACCTGGAGTCTCGACATCTGAATGCTCAGCTATGAAAAGCCAACTGACATTTACTCCTGAGGTGCTGACCTGTTGCATCCTAGACAACCACAGTGATTAGTATTATTTGACCCTGCTGGTCATCTATGAACGTTTGAACATCTTGGCCATGTGTTGTTATAATCTCCACCCGGCACAGCCAGAAGAGGACTGGCCACCCCTCAGAGCCTGGTTCCTCTCTAGGTTTCTTCATAGGTTCCTGGCTTTCTAGGGAGTTTTCCTAGCCACTGTGCCTCTACAGCTGCATCGCTTGTTGTTTGGGTTTTTAGGCTGGATTTCTGTATAAGMRCTGACATCTGCTGATGTAAAAAGGGATGTACAGTGGGGCAAAAAAATATTTAGTCAGCCACCAATTGTGCAAGTTCTCCCACTTAAAAAGATGAGAGGCCTGTAATTTTCATCATAGGTACACTTCAACTATGACAGACAAAATGAGAAAAAGAAAATCCAGAAAATCACATTGTAGGATTTTTAATGAATTTATTTGCAAATTATGGTGGAAAATAAGTATTTGGTCACCTACAAACAAGCAAGATTTCTGGCTCTCACAGACCTGTAACTTCTTCTTTAAGAGGCTCCTCTGTCCTCCACTCGTTACCTGTATTAATGGCACCTGTTTGAACTTGTTRTCAGTATAAAAGACACCTGTCCACAACCTCAAACAGTCACACTCCAAACTCCACTATGGCCAAGACCAAAGAGCTGTCAAAGGACACCAGAAACAAAATTGTAGACCTGCACCAGGCTGGGAAGATATTCAATCAATATCAACACATTCTCCTACAACGCACTTAGCAACCATTCTCGCTACGCTATGTTTTGGAGAAAAACGTGCGTTACATCTCCGGCTGTTGTAGAAAAGATACATCCTTAACACTCGTAAGCCTAACACAGAACCCAAACTGACTGCGCGCGTGCGCCATCGTGCATAAATGTATTTTGTCCCCCCCACACCAAACACAATCACAACACGCAGGTTAAAATATGAAAACAAACTGAACCAATTAAATTAATTTTGGGGACAGGTCGAAAAGCATTAAATATTTATGGCAATTTAGCTAGCTAGCTTGCACTTGCTAGCTAATTTGTCCTATTTAGCTAGCTTGCTGTTGCTAGCTAATTTGTCCTGGGATATAAACATTGAGTTGTTATTTTACCTGAAATGCACAAGGTCCTCTAATCTGCCAATTAATCCACACATAAAACGGTCAACCGAATCGTTTCTTGTCATCTCTCCTCCTTCCAGGCTTTTTCTTTTCTTCACTTTATATTGAGATTGGCAACTTTCATAAATTAGGTGCATTACCACCACTGACCTTGTTTGTCTTTCAGTCACCCACGTGGGTATAACCAATGAGGAGATGGCACATGGGTACCTGCTTCTATAAACCAATGAGGAGATGACTTTCAGCGCGATCTGCGTCAGAAATAGAACTGACTTTTATTTTAGCCCTTGGCAACGCAGACGCTCATTGGCGCGCGCGAGCAGTGGGGGTGCAATAATTGAATAACAGATTTCTACATTTATTTTGCACGCGTGCACACGCGACGCGAGCGGTGTACTCAGCCTGTAAGTTCAATCGCTATCGGGAAGCCGGGACCTGGTCTAAGTTAAGACAAGAAAGGGCCACTTAAGTTCTCAAAAGTCTCAGAGTCAGTTAATTTCCCTGTCAATCACATTGCATACAGGTTGGACACAAAACAAATACAGTCTGTTTTTAAAATCATAATACTGGAAAGGACAGCGTTCACCAGGATCTTGTTGTTTTTTTTTACAACAAGAGAGAGTTGTATATCGATACACTTGTGATTTACACTGGCACTATACACGTAAAGACATAACACTCGCATGCCTAGTCAAAACACACACAAACAGTCTCTTGCTCTCTTTCACACAGTGGTAGTGCTGCGGCAGTGAGATAAGACTAAGCACTCGTTTCCTTCCTGTCTTCTCACTTTGTCGCTCTCATTCAGCATAAACAAGGAAGAGAGGGAATAAAATGTGTGAAAGAGAGAGAGGGTTGTGATGAGTATCGTGTGCGTCAGTTTAACACGGAGACCACAAGGTTAAGAGGGAGTGTCACTCTTTCTCCCGTTAGTCATCGGTTATAAGAAACTTCCACAACCAGGCTCATAAACAGCAAACCCGTCTTGTGATTTACAACTCCACCTGCCTTTGTGATTAGAGGCTTCAGATTCTGCATACGTTGCTCGAGGTATGTCTAGTTGCATATTTCCCCTGTAACAGGGTAAATAACTAGACAGTCTTTACAACGGCACTGCATCACTGATCATTCGTCTATAGACATACGTGTTTAACACGGAGACGTTCGATTGACCCTCAATCTATAGGGTCGTCAAAATGGAGCCGTTTCATTGGTCCTCACATTGTAATTCCGCTACAATGCTTAATCTCAACCATATGCTCTTCCTGGATCTAGTCTAGTACATTAACGCCGTGAATGACTTTACAGACACACAGATCACGCTTATGTTGGACAGGGGCTCTGATTAGATTACACTATCCATAATAACTGATTTGGGATCAGCATTTCCTCTCCGAGAGCTGAACCTTACCCAATGTGAATTTTACTACACTGCAGAGAGAGAATGACAGGTTGTGGAGAGAGAGAGGGATAGACTGGAAAGAGATTGAAGTAAGAGAGGCAACCTTGCTGTCAAAGGCTACTGTGACTGAAGCCCGGGAGATAAGTCTCTGGATATTGTGACTGATCTAGAGGGCGACACTGCACTGGAGTGAGATTAGTGCATAAAGGCCATACTATGGGAAACAAGACAAACCACTTTGAATGTCACTGTGTACCTGAAGGATGCATGTCTGAACATGTCTCTAGAGTACAGTCAGACCGCTGTACAGAGAAGGCAATCTATATGGAGATCTACCTGTAGAGCTACTACAAAGACCAGACTGAATATAATATGGTGTGTCCAGGGAAATTATCCCCCTCATTTCCTGTTGTAGTCCGTTCTGTCTACTGCACCTGTCAGCTGACCTTTTCATGCTCCGAGCACAACAATACAGCCACACAAAGTTAAACATTAGAAGGAAAACAGATGAGAGAGAACCCTACAGATGTTCAAGGCCTCCAGTCAGTCTTGTTTTATGTAAATGGTCATACCTGAACAAACTGCCACACCATTTTGACTTTACTTACCCTCCCAGTAGAAACCCATTGTACCTGGGAGATTACGACTCAGGGCACCATTTGACAAACTAAACATGGCACATATTTGCCCAACAGTAAGGCCATGGTAACAGAATCTGACACGGCTGGAGTGGATCAGCAGCACCTCACCCAAAGGTGAACCGGACAGTCTTCAACTGGAATTGTACATCCTGGTTGTTTTGTGTTAGAAACTAGGCTACCGACTATCACATTGAGTGGGATAATGTCTAAATACAAGTTCTAGGCTAATAGAGTGTGGAAAGGGATCTGAGATGTTGAACAATCACCAATCTCACCACTATAGGCCTTGCATTACACTACTGATTGTTAATTAGTATAGGTGTCAATTACAACTGCAGCTTAATTACAGGAGATTATAAACGCCGTTTATATGGGAATGAAAGCCTACAACTGTCAGCCCAAATTAGAAATCAACTGACCACGTGACGCCACATTCTCCAATACCCGAAGCACGCCAGGACACACTGCACACTTGACACACCCGTGATCCCGTTACCTTGTCCTCAACCTCCACCCCCTACTCGCTGACTGCCACACAAGACACCAACATGTCCCCAAGAGAGACACAGGCAATGACACTGAACAAGAACATAAACACAACATGTAAAGTGTTGGATTCATGAGCTGAAGTTAAAAAAATCCCAGAAATGTTCCATACGCTTCCCTGTTAGTGACTATTTCCCCTTAGACAAGATAATCCATTCAATTGACAGGTGTGGCATATCAAYAAGCTGATTAAGCAGCATGATCACTACAAAGGCGTACCTTGTGCTGGTGACAATAAAAGGTCACTCTAAAATGTGCAGTTGTGTCACACAACACAATACCACAGATGTCTCAAGTTGAGGAAGCATKCAATTAGCACGCTGACAGCAGGAATGCCCACCAGAGCTGTTGCCAGATAATTTAATGTTAATTTCTCTACCATAAGCCTCCTCCAACATTGTTTTAGAGAATTTGGCATTATGTCCAACCGGCCTCACAACCGCATAGTATTTCTGTCTAATAAAGCAATTTTGTGGGGTGAAACGTATTCTGATTGGCTGGTCCTGGCTGCCAAGTRGGTGGACCTATGCCCTTCCAGGCCCACAAATGGCTGCACCCCTGCCCAGTCATGTGAAATCCATAGATTAGGGACTAATTTATTTATTTTAAATCAACTGATTTCCTTATATTAACTGTAACTCAGTAAAAATCTTTGAAATTGTTGCACGTTGCGTTTCTATTTTAGTTCAGTATAAATATCCAAGTTGAAGAAAAATAAAACCATAACAGAAACAATGATATTTTCCATCATGTCTCATGCATCTTTCCAAGGGGCGGCAGGGTAGTTTAGTGGTTAGAGCGTTGGGCTAGTAACCGATTGGTTGCAAGTTCAAATCCCCGAGCTGCCAAGGTACAAATCTGTCGTTCTGAACAAGGCAGTTCAGAACCGGGCCGTCATTGAAAATAAGAATTTGTTCTTAACTGACTTGCCTAGTTAAATAAATCGTTATTAATTATGTAGCCATGTAATCAAATAGCGGCAGTCCAAATAGGGTTCCGATAATGAGTTAAATAATTTTGTCGAACTTTCTTGCATTAACACAGGAGGTTATAACATTTGTCTCGCTCTGTGAAAAGGTGCCCCTGTCACACTTCCCAGACCTCACTTACTGCTTTAAGTTGTTCCAATCGGTCCTTCATCTTGACGACTGTTAATAAAACAAGCTAAAAAATAAATATAGTAATCTTAAATATACAATCCCCAATCTGTGAAATCCCTCAACCAGCTGGACAGCTAGCTGTTGAACTGAATCCCACCGCCAGCGGGTTGAAGATCAACTTTACCAAAGTCTTGGCAAGGTTCTTCTTAAAATGACTTTTGCTGCTGAAATACTGCTTTTTCCACCAATAGTCCATACAGTATGGCCGCTAGGGGAGAAACTAAATCTCTTCCTCTTCGGTCTGGGGATTAAAACAAGTTATGTTCACCCTGCATAATTTCTCAAGTAATTGTTATAAAACGCACTTTCGAGCTCACGCATGCGCGAAAGGCTCCTTGTTTGTCCACTAGTCGTGTATGGGGCCACGCCCAGGCCAGCGTGATACCTACCTGTGCGTGTTGGCCAACCAATGTCCTATAAAGGGGAAGCACAGTCTCAGTGGAATTCATGTAACTTCAGGGTGTTTTCACGTATAGTCATCTTTAAAGTAATAATAATAATAATAATAATAATGTTTGTACCATGTTTTGTGCTGATACCATGTTGTGTCATGTGTTGCTGCCTTGCTATGTTGTTGTCTTGGGTCTCTCTTTATGTAGTGTTGTGTTGTCCCTCTTGTTGTGATATGTGTTTTGTCCTGTATTTATGTTGTATTTATTTATTTTAATCCCAGGCCCCTGTCCCCGCATGAGGCCTTTTGGTAGGTCGTCATTGTAAATAAGAATTTGTTCTTAACTGACTTGCCTCGTTAAATAAAGGTTAAGTAAAAAATAAAATAGTGAATTCTGGGGTAAAAAAAAGAAAGTGTTGCAGTAGTCTAGTGTGTGGTGCGGGAATAATGACAAGTGAACCTGGGGAGCTTTGTGTACACATTGACCTAAAAAAGGATCCAGATCACGGACTCCAAGCGAAACTAACTCAGACCACCTCTTGAGATGGTTTCAGTTCGGTTTGCTTCGGGGACTCTTTTGAGGAGTCTGAAATATTTGAGTGTTCACACTGGACAAAAAAAATGTAAGGAGCCTCACTGAGTTAACAAAAATTGTCTGAAAGGGACCAATAGTGAAAACACCCACATTGACAGTGACAATATGATGTACATTAGGATATTCTCGTAGAAAAAGCCTACACGCATCGGAATGTGCACCACGTCTCTGCGTATTTACTCACGGGTATGTGCGTGCATTTGTTTGGTAAATAGGCCTACACAGGGTCGATGTTTATAGCCTATTCTGCTTCACCTCTAGTGGAATCTAACATTCACTCATTCACTGTCACACAGATATGTCATCTCTCTCTCAGTTAAAATCACATTTTATTGGTCACATACACATATTTAGCAGATGATATTGCGGGTGTAGCGAAAAATGCTTGTGTTCCTAGCGCCAACAGTGTAGTGGTATCTAACAGTTCACAACAATACACAGTCATCTAAAAGTAAAATAATGGAATAAAGAAAAATATAAATATTAGATTGAACAATGTCGGAGTGATATTGACTAAAATATAGTAGAATAGAATACTGTATGTACATATGAAATGAGTAAAGCAGTATGTAAACATTCCAGTGAACATGGCCAGTGATTCCAAGTCTATGTATATAGGGCAGCAACCACTAAGGTGCAGGGTTACGTAAGCGGGTGGAAGCCGGCTAGTGACGGCTGTTTAAGTCTGATGGCCTTGAGATAGAAGCTATTTTTCAGTCTCTCGGTCTCAGTTTTGAATCACCTGTACCGACCTCACCGCTGGATGGTAGCGGGGTGAACAGGCCGTGGCTCAGGTGGTTGATGTCCTTGATGATCTTTTTGGCCTTCCTGTGACATCAGGTGCTGTAGGTGTCTTGGAGGGCAGGTAGTTTGCCCCCGGTGGTGCGTTAGGTAGATCGCACCACCCTCTGTTAAGCAAGGATAAGGAAAGGGTTTTTTATGGGTGGCCTGTGAGTGATAATTTGTTAGCTTTTGTTGTGTTTTATTATGGCACCACCACGAATGAGAGTGGGCAAGTAGCCGTCTAGCCTCGCGGACAATACCATACTCGCCCTTCTCTCTCAAAATACACACACTAAACAATTCACAGACATAACTAATCAATAATCAACACAAATCCTATTAAAGTGAATTTGAGGACTGGAACGTTCGTGAATGTTGAGAATTGTTGAAATCCTGCATCGTGTCATTCTGATTGGACCACTGGCTGTTACGAGTCCACAATCAATGAGACTACAATCAGAGCCTTGCGGAACGGGGAATGTTGATTTCTCTAAGACGCAACAAGGCTGACACCCAGTGGTCTTTCCGACAAACTGCAACCCAATAGAGCGTAGCGCGGGGAATAGACAACAAATTATTTATATAGACATTAGATTACTGATTGGGGGCGCTGTGTTGAAGCCACCATCTTGGCACTCCTACACCGTCGTAAAAAAAAAAAAAAACTATAGAAATGCATGTAATACATACTTTTAAATTATATGTGAGTGCCAATATGTCCTACCGGTGGCTTCAAAGCCCATAGCATCAGCAATTAAAATCAAATGTTATTGGTCATCACATATTTTGCAGATGTTATCGCAGGAGCAGCAAAATGCTTGTTTCTTGCTCCAACATTCCAGTAATACCTAACAACAAAAATACAAAAGCAATGTTTGAGTCCAGAATATAAATATGTATACAATGGTGTGTATAGACAGCATATGAGTAGAAAAAGTGTGGCATATTAGTTATATAGGACAGCAGGTAAACAAATCAAGTTTATTTTATATAGCCCTTCGTACATCAGCTAATATCTCGAAGTGCTGTACAGAAACCCAGCCTAAAACCCCAAACAGCAAGCAATGCAGGTGTAGAAGCATTATTAAAGTGACCATTATTCAATGACTATGTACATAGGGCAGTAGTTTCTAAGGTGCAGGGTAGAGTACTGAAATCCAGGGTTAATATATTTTAGGTCCTAATCTATGGATTTCACATGACTGGGCAGGGACGCAGCCATAGGTGGGCCTGGGAGAGCGTAGGCCCACCCACTTGGCAAGTGAGTTCATATCCACAAAAGGCTTTATTACAGATAGAAATACTCCTCCGTTTCATCAGCAGTACAGCTGGCTGGTCTCAGACGATCCCGCAGGTGAAGAAGCCGGATGTGGAGGTCCTGGGCTGGCGTGGTTAAACGTGATCTGCGGTTGGACGTTTGCAAAGTTCCCTAAAATGACATTGGAGGYGGCTCATGGTAGAGAAATGAACATTCAATAATCTGGCAACAGCTCTGGTGGACATTCCTGCAGTTAACATTTCAATTGCACGCTCTCTCAAAACTTGAGACATCTGTGGCATTGTGTTGTAGCATAACTGCACATTTTAGTGGCCYTTTGTCCACAGCACAAGGTCCAACTGTGTAATGATAACACTGTTTAATTAGCTTCTTTACATGCCACACCGGTCAGATGGCTGGATTATCTTGGCAAATGGGAAACGCCTAGTAACAGGTACATAAACAAATTTGTTCACAATATTTGAGAGAAATAAGCTTTTTGAGCATATGGAAAATGCGACCTTTCATTTCAGCTCATGAAACATGGGACCAACACTTTACATGTTGCGTTTATATTTTTGTTCAGTACATAACATTAGCTTCAAGTCCGTGGCCATATTTAAAAAGTAGTTGCACCTCTTTAACCATGGTGTTTAAAGACTCGCCAGGAGTCTGCAATGAAGTCCTCCTGAGTAAACAGGATGGAATGCATCTGCAGTGTGCCACATGCCCTCACATACTGGATAAGCAAAAAGTAAAACATTTTTGTTCATCTGCCCTTTTTTATTTTACCAAATGCGTGATATTCCCACCAGGGCATTGGGAGATATCATTTAAATATATTGTGAAGTCATATCAAAAAGGAACCTGGGTAAGTGGTGTTTTCTTCAGAAGTTAAACCACACCGGCACAATACAGAGTATCAGGGTCAGAGCCCATTTCATTTCCACTCAATTATGGAAATTCCAATAAAACAATTTTTCCTCATAGGGAAATTTGAATTTCAGTTTACTTCCCGAATTGAAATTCACCCCAACCCTGGCAAGTTTGCTTAATCAATCAGCTACTGGATAGATTTGAGTCTACAATGCTCAACTTCTACCCCCAACGACATGTCAAAACAACGAATCAAAGACAACTGCATGTTGTATTGAGAATGTTTTTATTCAAAGTTTATTCCCCCAAGTGCTTCCGGTCAGTCGATTAGTCCAGCGTGTGCCGGGTAAGGGCAGAGGGTGGTGCTTGATGATGGTGAGTTGCACATTACCATGCCAACACTAGGGCGGGTGTCTTACAATGAAACTAGAGAACCACACGACTTTACCAAGTTTGTATTTTTATCTGTTTTAAAACAGAAACGGAAAAAAAGTTCCAAAATAAAAAATAAATCTGCAACGGGATTTTACATTTAAAGGGGCCAAACTCCAACAACTTCCTGACACACGGGGATGGGGGGGGGTCATACATACATACACAACAGGTTAAAGGTCATCATCTTCATCTGGGAGCGCTGTTTCTGATGCAACCTGGAGAGGGGCGGGGAGACAGAAGTGAATAACGGTTAGGGTTACGACGATACACCATTTACAAATCAGCAACATTGATGCATGTTGTTMTCATCTAGCCATTCTGATCCAATTTCCTACGGTAAGACACTGATTAGATCAGAACCTTCTGATCCAATTTAAACCGATAACATTTGACTGTCTCGACGCAGTCCATCCACTGTGCGGTTCTACTCACTTTGAGGTCATGCTCGTACTGCGCTGCGAGGGAGGGGTCCATGAGGATCTCTGGTGGGGCGAGAGCGGGCATGGCCACGAACTCCAGGTTGGGGTCTCCAATCAGCTTCCGTGCTAGCCACAGGAAGGGCTTCTCAAAGTTGTAATTACTCTTGGCAGARATGTCGTAGTACTGTGAGAGAGAGAAGAGGGTTATAACATAGCTGTGGAGAACAAGGTCTAAAATGTTTATTTACCCATTATTTCATCAGGGCTTGTCTCAGTTTGCACAGAAACCCAGATACACTACTATACTTACTGACTTTATTGTCCCCATGGGGAAGTTTTGTTGCAGTGTCATATACATGTTTAAAGTGGTGTTTAAATACAAAACAAAATTGACAATACAACTTTCATACCAGTTACATACCAATAAAACACTATTTAAAAAAAAAAATGTTTTTAAAGACTGGATTGCTGGCCTTACTGAGTCGATAGGAACATTCGCCCGAACTATTTAGGAGGGATATCACACCGAGCACAAATTATTGTCTAGTTGTGTTTTTCTTGCAGAGGGGTGCCCTATACCTGCGCCCAGAGGGGAGTAGTTCAAAGTCCGGGTACAGGGGGTAGCTTGGTACAACACCGCTAGTCAACTGTATTAAAGTGTGTATATATTAAAGTACCTGGAGGTTCTTCTTGCGATGGAATACGATGCTCTTGGCTTTGACTTTCCTGTCTTTGATGTCTACCTTGTTGCCGCAGAGGACTATGGGAATGTTCTCACAGACTCGCACCAGATCACGATGCCAGTTGGGTACGTTCTTGTAGGTGACTCGGGACGTGACGTCAAACATGATGATTGCGCACTGGGCTGGAGAGCAGAAAGGAGGAGAGTGGAGAGGAACGAGGGAGCAGAGAAAAAAAAAGCACAGAAGGGGATTCAGAGAGTGAAGAGGCAAAGAAAGCAAGAGAAGGATGTAGAGAGGGAGTGTCACAACATGAATCTACCCAACATAGCATCCTTACTGGAGGGGGCAGTTTACCCAGAATAGCTTTGCATTCTCTACTAAACAGTTCCTGGCCCTGGGGTGGCAACTTCTTCACTGACTAAAAGTAATCTGCTTCAGGGCAAGTTTATTAAAAAAAAATATATATATATATATATATATATATATATATATATATATATATATATATATATATATATACACACACACACTTTTTCCCCCCTTTAAAATCGGTGCTGAACTTTAGCTCTCGGTTATAAGAACTGGCCAGTGATATTCCATACAAAACTCTGTAGGCAAGTATGTCAGTAGAGCAGGGAGTTATTTTTATTAACTAGGGCCCAGAGTTTTCCCTCCTGGTCAGCAAAACTTCCAGGCCAAGCAAACAAGCATGTTTATACAATACCTTGGATGTAGTAGCCATCTCGGAGCCCTCCAAACTTCTCCTGCCCGGCTGTGTCCCACACATTGTATTTGATGGCCCCCCTGTTGGTGTGGAAGACCAGCGGGTGCACCTCCACTCCCAGCGTGGCTGGAAAGARGGAAAGGGGAGAGAAGAGCAGAAACACAACAGGACAGGCGAAAGAAGGGAGAGATGAGAGGGAGACAGGGAGAGGTAGCGAGAAATAAGGGAGAGAAAAGAGGAAGTGGGCAGAAGAGGAAGAGACCGTTTAGAAACAGGTGCTGGAATGGTGGCTGTTGGTTTCATTCCGAGTCAATCCCTTGCTGCACGATGTTATCTGGTGCCTCCATGTACCCTCTCTTTCTTATTGGAGGCCTCTGCAGTGTGACATGGCTCCCTCCCAATGACTAAAACTCCAACAAACCATTCTACCACTACAGACTGAGTGCAAAAGCCTAAAACATGTGGATGTGTTGGGGGGTTCGCGCTATAAATGGGTGTGTTGGTGTAAGTAATTAAATGCTGATGGGGAGCAACTTACCAACATATTTCTTCTCAAACTCTCCCGTCAAATGTCTTTTGACGAAAGTGGTCTTTCCCGTTCCTCCATCGCCAACCAACACAAGCTGAGAGGGTAAGAGCGTTAGAAGTTGGAACACAATTGGCGGGGTTGGGGGGGGCGGCAGCTAGCTAGCCAGCCATGACCTAACTCAACATGATCCTGCTTCATGTTCTAAAACATAATAAACAGTGAATGTGTGAGATAGAAGAAAAAATCCTCACCTTGAACTGGACCTGCGGCTCTCCCTCTGCCATTGTGGAATGTGTCGTGGGTTTTTTATGTTCTCCTAAAACACAGACAGGGTGGTATGGTTAGCGAGCTAGTACAGTTAGCTGGCTACCCTGGCTAGCTGTATCAACTAACTAACTAGTAGTGGCTAATGAGATTGTAGTTTTGCAAAGGGGGTTCCCAAACTTTTCCCACTCGGGAACATTCTGCGCTGTCCATTTCTTTTGACACCCCTCAGAGAGAATTTTGCTAGTTTAAATCTTGTTTTCTGCAATTCTACACATTGTCTCATGTTTAATGGAATATTGAGTGACAAATTACAATATACATGGGCTAAAAAAACTAAATAAAGAAACCTTGGCTGACATGGGCTAGTTGATCTGGACATTTCTGACAAGTTATAAATAGCTCTCTAAAGTGTGCAATGACGAACAGGACAAGATTAACTGATAATGCACTATTACAACKTTCAAAAGTATGTTTAAAGCCCGACAGAGTTCCTTTATACAAATGTTTTCTTCTTTGGGTCCCCCGCCCCACAGCAGTTTGTGAACCACTGAACTACAACAACCAAACAACCATTCGACATAGCAGCACGCGTCCAAGCTAACCAACAAGARACCTTGGTAACTAGCTGCGCGTTTTATTAAACTAGCAATTTATTCCTAAACCTTTGCATATTTCCGGACATCTGACAAATCAGGATTTACAACGTGTAAACAATCCGACCGATAACCTAAATGCAGGCCTGTAGTTATGCCTTCTAAATATAGTATTAATCAGTTCATGTGATGTCACGTTAGCTAGCTAGCACAGCATGCAGTCTAAACGCCGAGGATGGCTAGCTAGCGCGCACGTTAGCTAGTTAGCATTTAATGAGTGCGCCATTCAGCAGGCTGCCGCACTTTTCTAGTTTCGGCTGGAACAATGTCTGTGCAGCACAATCTGTTCTCTGGTTAGTTAACAGTCTAAGTAATGGTTCTGTTATGTAACAAATTAACCCTGCACAAAACTGCTACAATCTGATATTKGTATGGACAATAACAATATAACGAAACATCCTCAATGAAATCTATAAACGAAACAATAAATTAAAGTTGCCATCTAACGTTAGCTAGCATTTCGCTACTAGAGCAACTCAAAGCTAACGTGGTCCTAGAAATCAATAAAACTGTCTAATAACTTCGCTTATTGACAAAATAATTACTAAACTGAAGAYATAAATACACCAATAACGCACTTARGTGTCTCTGATTGTCCCAATTTTGATTCACAATGATTAGAAATTGAWTTTAGACTAGCGTYACATCAGGAAAAATGTTCAGACTCACCCGGCGTTGAAACGAAGCGGAAAAGAGTAAATGGCTGCGTTCGCGGGAGATTCAGCGATGACCGGAGTCAGTTTCCGCTCATATCACGTGATCAACGCCAGCTATAAACTATTTTTGTTGTAACAATTGAGATATATATAAAAAAAAAAAAAACGTTGCGACTCTGTGATATACACGTAGTAAAGCTTTATCAGGACAGCTTTATGATGGTTTAAAAACAAATGAACGTTTTGTAAAATGTAACATGCACGTTTTGTTTTGTTGCCATGGTTGCTTTTTTTCTCAGTAATTTCTTCTGCAATTTGACCATATGATTTCTAGACAATGGAAAAGAGTGCAAGCTATAATATTTGTATTCAAGCTATGACAAACCATCACTTTCTAATCTTCATTCAATCACACATGTACTTCATACCCAAATCAGTATGAAAAAGTACAAACAGGAGGCCTTCAGAACACAATTTATTTTCTTACAAATAAATAAGMTACAATTAAATCGACAGTTACTTATTCAAAATCTCATATGACAACATTTGCATGAGGTATACACTTRAATCAAATAGTGATTAATGCAAATGTGTGCGCTTTTGCTTTTACACTTGTGCGTGTTTATTTGACTTTGACAATATGCCTACTGGCTCTATGTTAAAAGTATGATCTATTGCGTAGTTGGTGTATTATTAATTGACATAGGATTGTCTTAGTGTTTACAGTATGCATAGTATAGGTAGTTAGCCAGTATGATGGTGATTGGTGTGCCAGTATGATGRTCTATCTATAGAGGTAGTCTGCCTGTATGTTGGCAGCAATCTCCGACTCCCACTGATCTCCATTGTTCAGCAGCTTCTCTTTGTTGTACAGCAACTCCTCGTGGGTCTCCGTGGCAAACTCAAAGTTTGGACCCTGAAGGACATGAAAAAGTTAAATAAGTCAGGAAACCCCTAACCCTAGAATACACCAGATGTTGTAGAATATGCTACTGAAAGTTCTGTTCTAGAATGACCAAAGCCACTAGAATTTGACAAGCTCTGAGTGAGTGAGTGAGTGAGTGWGTGWGTGTGTGAGAGAGTGAGCTTGCCAGCTGTTTACCTCCACAATAGCATCAACAGGGCAGGCCTCCTGGCAGAAGCCACAGTAGATGCACTTGGTCATGTCGATGTCGTAGCGAGTGGTCCTTCTGCTGCCGTCTGCACGAGTCTCAGCCTCAATGGTAATGGCCTGGGGCAGACACGGGGGCAGCAGAGAGAGGACAGAATGAGCAGGCCGAGGGAAATAAACAATGTCAGTGTCCGAATACCAATACCTTCATACTAAATAATATGAAAACAGAAAGTGTAATAGTATGTGAAATTTCCAAAACAGTACTCAGATTGCGTCATCTAATGCGCGATTACRTTGACTCCCGCCATTCGTTCATTGTAGAACAGCGCATCAATTTATCTGATTATCAGTTGTTGTCAAACACGTGCTTCGGAAAAGACAAGTGAATTCTACTAGATCAAACGTGAAAATTAGTATTCAGTTTAAGTATGTAGTACGCTAATATGGGTATTCGGACACAACCAGTGTGTACCCTATGAGCTGTGCAGGGCGTATTCGATTACCGGGGGAGGTAACTGGACTTTGCAGGGGTTACCTGGTTGGGGTACCATTGCATAGTAAAGTATATGAAGTTACCGATACCCTGGATAGTGTTATGGACTGCAGGTACACTACATGACCAAAAGTATGTGGACACCTGCTTGTCGAACATCTCATTACAAAATCATGGGCATTAATATGGAGTTGGTCCCCACTTTGCTGCTATAACATCCTCCACTCTTCTTGGGAAGGCTTTCCACTAGCTGTTGGAACACTGCTGCGGGGACTTGCTTCCATTCAGCCACAAGTGCATTAGTGAAGTCGGGCATTGATTTTGGATGATTAGGCCTGGCTCACAGTCGGCGTTCCAGTTCCTCCCAAAGGTGTTTGATGGGGTTGAGGTCAGGGCTCTGTACAGGCCAGTCAWGTTCTTCCACACCAATCTCGACAAACCATTTCTGTATGGACCTCACTTTTTGCACGGGGGTATTGTCATGCTGAAACAGGGAAGGGCCTTCCCAAAACTGTTGCCACAAAGTTGGAAGCACAGGATCKTCTTGAATGTCATTGTATGCATGTTAAGATTTCCCTTCACTGGAACTAAAGGGCCTAGTCCGAACCATGAAAAAAAGCCCCAGACCATTATTCCTCCTCCACCAAACTTTACAGTTGGCACTATGCATTGATGCAGGTAGCGTTCTCCTGGCATCCGCCAAACCCAGATTCGTCTGTCGGACTGCCAGATGGTGAAGCGTGATTCATCACTCCTGAGAGCGCTCTTCCACTGATCCAGAATCCAATGGCGGCGAGCTTTACACCACTCTAGCCAAAGCTTGGCATTGCACATGGTGATCTTAGGCTTGTGTGCAGCTGCTCGGCCATGGAAACCCATTTCATAGAGTTGCCGATGAACAGTTCTTGTGTGGTTTTATCAACGATAAACCACGTTCATACATGTAGATAGATAGCTAAAGAAAGATATGGCCCGGAAGAAGGAAAAACAACAAAAACGTGCACCCAGAACTGAGTTTGGGAAAYGGTGGAACGGAGATGGYGGAAACTGAGCTTTYGTTTGAAACTGCTAGTGAGTCGAGTGAAGCTAATAGTACAGAAAGTGAGAATGAGTGGGTTACAGTGACAAAGAAAAAAAGCGAAACAAGAGAAGTAAAGCTGTTGGAAAATAGGAAAACACTAGAGACTCGTTTTTGGTCGGAGTCACGGTTTTGGATCAATGATACTTGGGAAATCCGTTTAACGTCTCCAGGAAAATCTGGAATGTGTTGGAAGAAAGTGTGGAGTCGGTGAGAGTCACAAGAAGTGGTCTTATTTAGTTGTTTTGTGTGTCTGTGGAGCAGAAGAAGCGTGTTTTAAGACTCAAAAAGATATCRGAGTGGAATGTTTCCTGTATGGATTTTCGTAGCAGGGCGCCTATCAAGGGGGATATTTCTGGGGTGGCGCAAGAAATAAAGGCAGAGGATGTTACTGAAGACATCGATGGAGTGGTTGGTGCAYGTCGATTGACCTGTATGGTGGACGGAGAAAAGAAGTTCACTTCATCCATGCTACTGTTCTTTGATAAAGAGTCTCTCCCTTCACATATAAAGTTAGGATTTATGATATACCCTGTAAGAGATTCTGTGCACAAGCCCCTTCAGTGTCATACATGTAAAAGATTTGGTCATGTGTCAAGTGTGTGCAAAAGGGAAAAATATTGTATGCCAGATGAAGGGAAATGCTGCAACTGTGGAGGTGAACATGTACCTGAATTCTTGGAATGCCCTGTTAGGCTGAAGGAGAATGAGTTGGCAAGGGTAAGGCGTGTCCAGCATGTCTCCTATCTGGAGGCGGTGAGAAAATGGGACAGAACAAGTGGCAGGGAAGAAGCAATGGTAGTAGAGCCACCAAGACCAGTGAATGTTTCTCATCAACCGAGGGATAGTGAAATGCTACATGTTAAAAAGATGGACTTTGTATTATTTATTGCAATGGTCATAAACTGTACAGCACAAGCAGGGAAGTCTAAGAAAATTGGAATCATTGTGAATGCCGCTGAATGTTTTTGGGCTCTTCGTGATTTCATAGCCGAGGCCGTGCAAGAAATCCCGTCGGTGAATGTAACCCCATCACAGTCCCCTGAGCCTGTGTAGGGATGTATTTTGGAGAGGACTATGATTGAAGAAGTATGATGTTTTTGTAAAAAATAATAATAATAGTTGTCTTGTTTTATTTTGTATGATGTCGTTTTCCCCTTTCCCGGAATGTTTTTTGTGTGTTTCTTATTCAATACCCTGTCCAGCTGGTGGCGGTAATGCACCATTAACATTGGATGCCAACCGCCGTTAAACCCCATCGAATAAGAAGAACAATTCTTGTGCTGATGTTGCTTCCAGAGTCAGTTTGGAACTCGGTAGTGATTGTTGCAACCGAGGACAGACAATTTTTACGCGCTTCAGCACATGGCGATCCTGTTCTGTGAGCTTGTGTKGTCTACCACTTCACGGCTAAGCCGTTGTTGCTCCTTGACGTTTCCACATCTTACAATAACAGGACTTACAGTTGACCGGGGCAGCTCTAGCGGGGCAGAAATTTGACGAACTGACTTGTTGGAAAGGTGGCATCCTATGACGGTGCCACATTGAAAGTCGCTGAGCTCTTCAGTAATGCCACTCTACTGCCAATGTTTGTCTATGGAGAATGAATGTGTGCTCGATTTTCTACACCTGTCAGAAACGGGTGTGGCTGAAATAGCCGAATACACTCATTTGAAGGGTTGTCCGCATACTTTTGTATATACACAGTGCCGTCGGAAAGTATTCAGACTCCTTGACTTTTTCCACATTTTGTTACGTTACAGCCTTGTTCTAAAATGGATGAAAAAAATTGAAAATCCTCAATCTACACATAATACCCCATAATGACAAAGTAAAAACAGGTTTTTAGACATAAATACCTTATTTACATATGAGACTCGAAATTAAGCTTAAGTGCATCCTACAACTTGATTGCTGTCCACCTGTGGTAAATTCAATTGATTTTATAAGGTCCCACAGTTGACAGTGCATGTCAGACCAAAACCCAAGTCATGAGGTCAAAGGAATTGTCCGTAGAGCTCCGAGACAGGATTGCGTCGAGGAAGGTTACCAAAAAATGTCTGCAGCATTGAAGAGTCCCAAGTACACAGTGGCCTCCATCATTCTTAAATGGAAGAAGTTTGAAACCACCAAGACTATTCCTAGAGCTGGCCACCCGGCCAAACTGAGCAATTGCGGTAGAAGAGCCTTGGTCAGGGAGGTGACCAAGAACCCGATGGCCACTCTGACAGAGTTCCTCTGTGGAGATGGCAGAACCTTCCAGAAGGACAACCATCTCTGCAACACTCCACCAATCAGGCCTTTATGGTAGAGTTGCCAGACGGAAGCCACTCCTCAGTAAAAGGCAGATGACAGCCCGCTTGGAGTTTGCCAAAAAGGAACCTAAAGACTCAGACCATGAGAAACACAATTCTCTGGTCTGATGAAACCAAGATTGAACTCTTTGGCCTGAATGCCAAGCGTCACGTCTGGAGGAAACCTGGCAACATCCATACAGTGAAGCATGGTGGTGGCAGCATCATGCTGTGGGGATGTTTTTGAGCGTCAGGGACTGGGAGACTAGTCAGGTTCGAGGCAAAGATGAACGGAGCAAAGTACAGAAAGATCCTTGATGAAAACCTGCTCCAGAGCCACTTGAACCCGATCGAACATCTCTGGAGGGACCTGAAAATAGCTGTGCAGCGACGCTCCCCAYCCAACCWGAYAGAGCTTGAGAGGATCTGCAGAGAAGAATGGGAGAAACTCCCCAAATACAGGTGTGCCAAGCTTGTAGCATCATACCCAAGAAGACTTGAGGCTGTAATCACTGCCAAAGGTGCTTCAACAAAGTACTGAGTAGAGGGTCTTAATACTTAAGTAAATGTGATATTTAAGTTAATTTTTATAAATGAGCAAAAATGTATAAAAAACTGTTTTTGCTTTGTCATTATGGGCTATTGTGTGTCAATTGATGGATGGAAAAAACGATGTAATCAATTTTAGAATAAGGCTGTAACCTATTGCAATGTGGAAAAAGACAAGGGGTCTGAATACTTTACGAAGGCAAGCAGGTATTAATGATGCATATGCCTACATAGTAGTTTGTAGTACTAGTGAGTCTAGTGGCCAGGGCATTGAGGGCAGTGTAGTGCTTTACCAGTGTGTTTATGTGGGTGTATATGGGTCACCTGGGCAGGGCAGACAGCCTCACACAGCTTGCAGGCGATACAGCGCTCCTCTCCGTTGGGGTACCGGCGCAGAGCGTGTTCACCACGGAAACGAGGAGACAGGGGACCCTTCTCAAATGGGTAATTGATGGTAGCGGGCTCGCGGAATAGGTAACTCATAGTCATCCCCAATCCTGGAGGAGTGTGTGGGAAAGACAGGTAAATAAATGTCACTTATGGTGTGTGTGTGCACATCACCGGAGTACCGCAAAGCTCTGGGACCCCACTAGCCTGTCATCGATGTCTAATTTATTTTACTTAATAAATCATTGGCAGTAACCCTCCAAAAAGTTATTCATAAACCTTTTTAATTTCCACATGTACTAGGAAGCTAAACGTTCATTTCTTGGGCTTCAGGAATGTGACTGTAAAAGTGAATGAGGGGAGCTTACTCAGGTAGTTCTATGTGGTTTTTAGTTTAGAAAACAACATGTCTGCAGAAGCGATAGTTACAGGGATGGTAAAACAGCTATATTGATGTAGCAACATCAGGAAAACTGTGGAGAAGGGAGTTGTGCTTCAAAATTAGCAAGTTTGTAACATCTTTAATTGAGCCTCTCATTCTTAATTGCCAGCCTCAACGCGTTACGGAAAGAGATTAACTGTCGCCTACAGGAAGCTCTGGGGACAGCTCATCTGGATACTGGACAGACGATAAATTGCCAGATGCAAACAGATTATCGTCTTTAGCAGACAACAGTTCTTGAGGGCGGAACAAAGATAGCAGTTTGCGTTTTTGTTCATACATGKTGAACCAGCGTTTGAGTTGTGTGGTTGCAATATCAACTGTCTCTTATCGCTGGTCTTTCTTGGCATGCATCATTCAAGACTGTGTTTAAATTGTGTGCAGCACAATGGATATATAATGCACAATGTCTCAGGAAAGACTGTCTGGGTTGGTAATACTCACTATAGAAAACAGTCAGGCCCCCAACCTGGACCTACAGGCCGTGGTGAAAACATTTGCACACAAAAAAGAAGGACTTCAGGACACCAGGGGAGTCTCTTGAGTTGGATTTAATTGACCTTGAATGTTGCAGCCCATTTGTGTAGGCTACTAGCCAGACAAAACCTAAATACGGTATATAGCAATAGATAGTACACTGCATAATGAAACAAACCCTAATAAGCTCGTGTTTTGAGGATGGACTGACTATTATTTGGCATTAATAGACTGGTTATACGCACAAATTTTATCCAAGCTGGGTGTGAGTGTAAGGATGGCTCATCTCAAGCAGATTCAGGTAACCTATACAGGACAGTTGCTTACTCCCCCAAACATTAATTGGTAGCTGATTAGTATGCTGTTGCATCAAACATTTATTTTAGAATCTGCAATGTTTGAATTTCCAACTTTAATTACATTATTGCTGCCAGCCAGCAGTCTAAAAATACCAGCATTGCGACACTGTGTATAGCTTTGTGAAATGTTAGGCTTAACATGAGAAAATGCCGACCAAATAGGCCTACCAATAAACATTTATCCATTAGCTAAAGCTAAGCTCTGGCACCCCAGAAAACCTATAAATGTTTGCCGTCGCATAGACATGTCGCAATTTCAGCACCATGGACAGTGGTTGGTAGAGTATGTACTTCGATTTGTATTTTTATTTTAGAGGGGGGGACTCCAGAGAAACTGTGTTACGCAAGTGGTGTGTGTCACCTCTGAAGAGCTCGGTCCACAGGAGAGTCTGAGCAGCTCGGTCTGTGATGGACCTCATATCAAGAGGAAGTTCCTTGGCATTCACATACTCTATACACACACAGACACACACAGACACACACAGACACACACACACACACACACACACAGAGAGTGGAGAACAAGATACGAGAGAGAGGAGAACAAGATAAGAGAGAGAGAGAGGAGAATAAGAGAGGAGAAAGAGAAGAAGAGATGAGAGAGGCAGCTATGAAGCCAAATGAAATTCGTTGTTATGGGTACTACTGAATATCAACATTTGTGTTACTTACTGTACATCCCTCTCTGCACACTGAGGCTGAAGTGTCGAACCAAACCGGGGCTGATAACTCCAAAGGTGCCTACCAAAGAAACAGAGAAGACAGTGACACATGTAGCCGTCACCCCCCCCCCAATGAATGCAATTTGATTTACAGGCGTCTAGTCTTACCTGGCCTGGGGCAGTAAAGCAAACGCACCGCAGTAGACATCAAAGCAAGAAGAACCTGGAAAGAGAGATATGGAGCATTTGTTGAATAGTTGGTCAATGAGGCAAATAGGCAAAATGGTGGATTCCTGATCCCACATGTCCAACAGCAGAAACAACCCTCTTCTCTCTGCCCCTACGTGACCTCCAGTGAGCACATCCTAAACACAAACCTCTTTGTGAGTGTATGTAAGGTGGTGAACAGATTGTCAGGCAGCTGCTTTACCCTGCACTTTCCTAATCTCCCATCCCCAATCTGGCTTTTAGGCCGACGTCACAGGTCACGCAAAGGCGCAATGCATAAACACTTTCCCAGCCAATCACACTGACCTTACAAATAAATACTGTAGGCTCCCGTACAATTATAACCCYCCAAAATCTACAATGTATAGGCTACAACTGTATGAATACGTTGTCACTAGCAAAGGAAGTTTTAAGACAAAGCGTGCAGTTTCTCGTAAATCACGAATAGTTTATAACTTTAACTAGGCTGTTTTGATAAATAAACCTTGAGGGAAAACGGTTCTATTTAAAACTCTGAATAATAACTCACTATCGACAGTAGGCTGTCTGAGTTGTATGGACCATATGATGGTGAAGCTGTCCAGGCAACAATAATTACATGCTGCGCACTTAAATATCGCTGTCCAGACCGGACCGTTTACTTCGCAAGTATTCTAAGCACTGTCATTGAAATTGCAGGAATAACGATTCAAAAACGAAATAAACATGTCAAATTACAACTTTGTTTAATAAAACAGCATCAAACATTGTAAAACAGAAAGAAACATACCTGCTCCAACAACCTGTGACAAAAGACGCAAGGGACAACCGCCACTGCACTGGCACTGTTGCCCACGAGAGGAGGGAAACTCAGAAGAGGCTTGTGAAACAGCGGTGTACTTACTGTAAGCCTGGGTAGACATAGTCGCCATTTTGAATGTGGCAAAGTTCTATGCACTTACTATCCAGTGCATATCAAAATATGGTATTATTCATCACACCACCCTCCTATTATACACAGTCACTTAGACACATACATACACACCAGTGGAGACTGGTGGGAGCAGCTATAGGAGGAGGGGCTCATTGTTATGGCTTGAATGGAATTAATGTATGGTTTCTATATGTTTGATACCATTCCATTTATTCCATTTCAGCCATTACAATGAGCCCGTCCTCCTATAGCTCCTCCCACCAGCCACCACTGACACACACACACATATATATACACACACAATAATGACTTCCCAATATGAGTTTGTGAGAGAGCAAGACTGAATAGCGGAAGTTTCTCGCTTTCGTTCCAATCTCGTTCTAACCAAACACTTCTCTCCAGCAAGCATTCCGCCCAGTGATCAAAGAGGAGAGAGAACTCAAAGGTATTTGATTTTACACCATTATACATCATTGCTACTTTACAACTACCGGGTGTGGTGACAGTCACAGTCTATGTCGAGGCAGGAAGTAGATAGGGCTTCACCTCTGCTTCCAATTGAACAACTTAATCTGTTGATGCTGTGGCTAGATTCTGTAGCAACACACTGTATGCATGAAGCCTAGATTGTGTTAAATGACTTTATTTATGTAACAATAGGCTGTAGATTTGATCGAAGGGTTTTAATATACAGGATAAGTCTTCTGTGTTGCACTTATACTTGCTTTAGCTCTAACACACATAAAGTACAGATACACACAACGGAGATAGATGGACACACTCCGGTACATCAATACAGAAGTGATGAGTATTTTTGAAACTGGGACCTCTCCTCTCTCAGTAGTAAGATGCTGAGTGCGTCCACTCCGACCCAGATGCCCCCCAGCGGCGAGGACAGTTCTGGTTCTGACAGGGGGTCAGAGGTCCGTGTTCCAACTCCAGCCACAGAGACAGACCGCTTCGGCTTCATCCTGGTGAATGGATCCACTGCCGGGTCAGTACGAAGCAGTCTCTGGCTTAGCAGCACTGATAACCAGTTTCTGTTCTCTCACTCTTTTTTTTAATGCCCATGTACAGTCTTTGTCATTTTATTTTTAAATCACCACTGTATGTCTAATAAATCACTCTGTGTTTATTTAGCGAAAACAACAAAAAAATATTTGTAATCATTTATTTCCCTTGACTTAAAAAATTTAACATTAACCTAACAAAGACAGTCGTGTAGGAATGAGGTTTGTGCAGTAAATGTAAATACATTTAAATAATTCGCTTTTTTATTATAATGGACTGATGGTACCTGCATCTGATGGTCATGGTGCTTCAGGACAACTGGGACCTCGGAAAGAAACTAGGTCAAATCATGACGTCAGTGATCTTCAGGTCAGAAAGTCAGTGCTCAAAAAAGATGCCCGAGTTTCCGACTTCCCAGTTGTCTTGAACGCACTGAAGTTGGAAGTCGGAGATTTCCGAGTTCCCAGATGTTTTAAACACGGCATTAGTCGCAGCGCAGGGAAGGATGGAGAGAGCAGCAAATGGTCCACCTCTCACAGTCCCTGCTCTCTCCTTCCTTTCCTCCGGTGAGACTGACCAGAGAGAGGGCGCACCGTCTTCCACCTGATGGGAAAACTCGAGTGGCACTGCCTCATGCACAAATTCATGTTGTTCCTATGACCAGAGAAAGTGAAATATTCCTCGATATTAAAATGGACACGACGAGCTGCAGATAATAATAACAATGCAGTGCTATCAAGACACTTGGTTACTCATTCAGCTCAAGTGGAAGATGGGAGAAGCACGTTTTCTGTTTTGTAATAGTGTTGAGTAAAACAGTGTTGAGAGTGTTAAAAACTTAGGCATTAACTCACTCATTAAACAGCAGCTCTTTGCCGTATTCTTTGACAGTCTCTCTCTGGTCGTGGTTTTAAAAGTAGTGAAATCTCACGTAGGCTAGTATCAAACTTTACTGTGGCCGGGGGTCATGGAAGCTGTAGTAACTGTGATTGGAGCTATCCGATTGGCCAGCGCAGTAGGCACACTCTATTTAGCCACAGATCTCCCGGTCCACGGACAAATTAAATAGTTCAAAATGGGAACACTTTACCTTTGCCAGGGCTTCTGAATCAAGTGTACCTACCATCAGCAGTGCAACCCGGAAAAAAGTMAATAAAAGGAGTACAAGCCTTTATTGTTGGCTTTTCTACAGAAATGTTTGGTGATCAACTAGGAATGCCTTGAAGATTGACCAGTTGATTGCGATCGACCGGTTGGTGACCACTGATGTAGGCTCTAGGAAACAAATTTGAAGATATTTACATACACAGCCATGCTTGGCTGATAGGATGGTCTAGAGCCCACCCCCTTACCCAGATGAACAGTCATTGGTCTATTATAATCAGATCACATTGTGACATCACGATATGTCCAAAAGTTCCATCCCACCTGAACAGGCTGAAATTTCAGGTATTTTTTTCAAAAAGCTCTTACACAAATAAGAGGGGGTGCTTTGCTGCAAGAGGGACTGGTGAACTTCACAAAATAGATGGCATCATGAGGTGGGGAAATTATGTGGATATATTGAAGCAACATCTCAAGACATCAGTCAGGAAGTTAAAGCTTGGTCGCAAATGGGACTTCAAAATGGACAATGACCCCAAGCATACTTCCAAAGTTGTGGCAAAATGGCTTAAGGACAAAAAAGTCAAGGTATTGGAGTGACCATCACAAAGCCCTGACCTCAATCCCATAGAAAATTTGTGGGCAGAACTGAAAAAGCGTGTGCGAGCAAGGAGGCCTACAAACCTGACTCAGTTACACCAGCTCTGTCAGGAGGAATGGGACAAAATTCACCCAACTTATTGTGGGAAGCTTGTGGAAGGCTACCTGAAACGTTTGACCCAAGTTAAACAGTTTAAAGGCAGTGCTACCAAATAATTATTGAGTGTATGTAAACTTCTGACCCACTGGGAATGTGATGAAAGAAATACAATCTGAAATAAATAATTATCTCTACTATTCTTCTGACATTTCACATTCTCAAAATAAAGTGGTGATCCTAACTGACTTAAGACAGGGAATTTTTACTAGGATTAAATGTCAGGAATTGTGAAAAACAAGTTTTGAGTTTGAGTTTAAATGTCTTTGGCTAAGGTGTATGTAAACTTCCGACTTCAACTGTAGCTTTTACACAATTTCAGTGCTATTTCGACCTGTGTGGAAATATCCTAAAAAACAACAGAGTGGAAATCACCTTTTTAACTGCACTGCCCTTTAAAGGATTGATTAGTTATGATAAGAGAAACAAACTGAGCAATAAGGCATTTCTGGTGATCAGAAGACACTAAAGACTCATCCTATAACTTGCAACTTCATGCAAAAAAACAATTGTAGCACGAAAGATCACAGTTCAGCGTCACAGTACTTTTTTTATATAGATACAAATATAAGTCATTCTTTATTTAGTTCATAGAATAAACCCAGCTAATAACCGAACACAAATATAACAGACATCCTCTTAACAGTCATCTCCTACACTCTCTCACTCTGTGTCCTTGAACATCCTGACCTGTTGCTATGGAGATAGTCACACCGCCACCATGCGGTTTTCCTGTTTCCTGTGTATCTTTACGGTGTTTTCGTTCTCTGTGACGAGACATGAAGGTGCAGTTGACTCAACTCAGTACATTTTGGTAAATTGGCTGCCTTAGAGAGGACTTTGGTCCTCAGAAACAGGAAAGAGTCAAAGTGAGGAGTTAGTTACCTGCCCTAGAAAGATACTGACTTTAAAATGTTATTATGACAGTTATGTTTAAAGTGAAAACCTTATTTTGCTTATGATATGTTGGTGCCAGGAGTGAAGGCCCGCCTCCTGAGCTCGTTAGACAGAGAGAGACGAAGTGGATCAACATCATCAGCCAATGGGATCGTGTCTTACTAAAGAAGTCCAGCAAGGTGTGTACTTGGCATTTTTGATGTAACCTCTTCTGGAACACCAGACCCAGGTATTTGCTCCTGCATGATCCTTACTCTCCACCGGTCTCTCAGGTCAAAGAGCAGTGTCAGAAAGGCATCCCAGCATCCCTCAGGGCTAAATGTTGGCCACTGCTGTGTGGTGCCACAGACAGAATGCACCGCAACAAGGACCTCTACCAGGTAAGATAGAGCAAACAACTCAACTATATAGATAGAATCATTTATTAGAACCTTACTGGGCCTTTATGGTATTCCTACCGTAAATATACAAATATTGCATAGTAAAGTTATCAGGTAAATCTCTCTCCCTCTGTCAGACTCTGGACTCCAGGCCTGCCCTACAGAGCTGTGTGGACGTTATCGAGAGAGACTTAGACCGCCAGTTCCCCTTCCATGAGATGTTTCTCTCCAGAGATGGCCATGGGTAAAACAGCCTCATGATACTCCGTACAATTTATGGAACGATGATGACATACGACACATCTTTCTCCATCTCTCGTTCTTTTTGTAGTGTTGTATAAATATTGTCTGGTGTTATCCCGTCAGTGTTCTGGTTGATCTGAGTGTTGTGTTGTGTGTGGGTAGGCAGCGTGGTCTGTTCCGGGTGCTGAAGGCCTTTACTCAGCTGAAGCCTGACGAGGGCTACTGTCAGGCCCAGGGACCTGTAGCAGCTGTACTGCTGATGAACATGCCTACTGAGGTACTGTTACAATCAGGGGTGCAACTTTGGTTTTAGAAGTGGGGGGGGGGATAATTATCATTATTACTTATTTTTTTATCCAGTCGGATAAACACTCCAAACAACCTAACTGACAGCTCGGAGGCGTCCCATGGTCCTAAAGCACACCGTTGCCTCGTTTTGTATCACATTCCAATGATAAAATTAGGGGGGATAAAAATGCAATTTCAGAATGTAGGACACTCCCCCCTCCGTCCCCAGTGAAATTGCGCCCCTGGTTACAATCACCATCCACCAACCTGAACAACATGAAAGGACTGGATAGGTGGCAAGCTTGAGCTTTCCCTCCGTCACAGCCTGTAATAACCGTTCATCTCTCTTAATACCTTTGCTTTCCCCTCCAATAGGAGGCATTCTGGTGCCTGGTACAGATTAGTGAACAGTACCTCCCTGACTACTACAGCCCTCTTCTGGTAAGATAATGTTACTTACTGCTCATGGTCAATTCGTGATCCAAAGAGTACTCAGAGTGAAAACTGCATATGTACAATACCAGTCAAAAGTTTGGACACACCTACTCATTCCAGGGTTTTTCTTTATTTTTACTATTTTCTACATTGTAGAACAATAGTGAAGACATCAAAACTATGAAATAACCAAAAAAGTGTTAAGCAAATCAAAGTATATTTGAGATTCTTCAAAGTAGCCACCCTTCACCTTGATGACAGCTTTGCACACTCTTGGCATTCTCTCAACCAGCTTCATGAGGTAGTCACCTGGAATGCATTTCAATGAACAGGTGTGCCTTGTTAAAAGTTAATCTGTGAAATCTTTCCTTCTTAATGTGTTTGAGCCAGTCAGTTGTGTTGTGACAAGGTAGTGGTGGTATACAGAAGATAGCCCTATTTGGTAAAAAACCAAGTCCTTATTATGGCAAGAACAGCTCAAATAAGCAAAGAGAAACGGCAGTCCATCATTACTTTAAGACATGAAGGTCAGTCAATCCTGAAAATTTCAGGAACTTTGAAAGTGCAGTCGCAAAAACCATCAAACGCTATGATGAAACTGCCTCTCATGAGGACCGTCACAGGAATGGAAGACCCAGAGTTACCTCTGCTGCAGAGGATAAGTTCATTAGAGTTACCAGCCTCAGAAATTGCAGCCCAAATAAATGCTTCACAGAGTTCAAGTAATAGACACATCTGAACATCAATTGTTCAAAGGAGACTGCGTGAATCAGGCCTTCGTGGTCGAATTGCTGCAAAGAAACCACTACTAAAGAAAACCAATAAGAAGAAGAGACTTGCTTGGGCCAAGAAACATGAGCAATGGCCATTAGACCGGTGGAAATCTGTCCGTTGGTCTGATGAGTCCAAATTTGAGATTCTTTGGTCCCAACCGCTGTGTCTTTGTGAGACGCAGAGTAGGTGAACGGATGATGTCCGGATGTGTGTTTCCCACCATGAAGCATGGAGGAGGTGTGATGGTGTGGGGGAGCTTTGCTGGTGACACTGTCTGTGATTTATTTAGAATTCAAGGCACACTTAACCAGCATGGTTTGCACCTGGTGGGACTATTATTTGTTTTTCAACAGGACAATGACCCAACACACCTCCAGGTTGTGTAAGGGCTATTTGACCATAAAGGAGAGTATCTCTATCCTCCTGATTCCAAGCAAAAATTAAAGCAGGAAGCACCAGTGACTCAGTCTATTAAAAAAGTGGTCAGATGAAGCAGATGCTAAACTACAGGACTGTTTTGCTATCAGAGACTGGAACGTGTTCCGGGATTCTTCTGATGGCATTGAGGAGTACACCACATCAGTCACTGGCTTTATCAATAAGTGCATCGAGGACATCGTCCCCACAGTGTCTGTACGTACATACCCCAACCAGAAGCCATGGATTACAGGCAACATTGGCACTGAGCTAAAGGGCAGAGCTGCCGCTTTCAAGGTGCGGTACTCTAACCCGGAAGCTTACAAGAAATCCTGCTATGCCCTGCAACGAACCATCAAACAGGCAAAGCGTCAATACAGGGCTAAGATTGAATCATACTACACCGGCTCCGACGCTCGTCTTATTTGGCAGGGCTTGCAAACTATTACAGACTACGAAGGGAATCACAGCCGTGAGCTTCCCAGTGACACGAGCCTACCAGACGAGCTAAATCACTTCTATGCTTGCTTCGAGGCAAGCAACACTGAGCCATGCATGAGAGCACCAGTTGTTCCGGACGACTGTGTGATCATGCTCTCCATAGCCGACGTGAGTAAGACCTTTAAACAGGTCAACATACACAAGGCTTCGGGGCCAGACGGATTACCAGGACGTGTGCTCCGGGCATGTGCTGACCAACTGGCAGGTGTCTTCAGCAACATTTTCAACATGTCCCTGATTGAGTCTGTAATACCAACATGTTTCAAGCAGACCAACATAGTCACTGTGCCCAAGAACAGAAAGGCAACCTGCCTAAATGACTACAGACCCATAGCACTCACGTCCGTAGCCATGAAGTGCTTTGAAAGGCTGGTAATGGCTCACATCAACACCATTATMCCAGAAACCCTAGACCCACCCCAATTTGCATACCGCCCAAACAGATCCACAGATGATGTAATCTCAGTTGCACTCCACAGTGCCCTTTCCCACCTGGACAAAAGGAACACTTATTATTCATTGACTACAGGTCAGCGTTCAACACCATAGTACCTTCAAAGCTCATCACTAAGCTAAGGATCCTGGGACTAAACACCTCCCTCTGCAACTGGATCCTGGACTTGCTGACGGTCCGACCCCAGGTGGTGAGGGTAGGGGGCAACACATTTGCCACGCTGATCCTCAACACTGGAGCCCCCAGGGGTGCGTGCTCAGTCCTGTCCTGTACTCCCTGTTCACCCACGACTGCATGGCCAGGCACAACTCCAACACCATCATTAAGTTTACAGACGACACAACAGTGATCACCGACAACGACGAGACAGCCTATAGGGAGGAGGTCAGAGACCTGGCCGGGTGGTGCTAGAATAACAACCTATCCCTCAATGTAACCAAGACTAAGGAGATGATTGTGGACTACAGGAAAAGGAGGACCGAGTACACCCCCATTCTCATCAACGGGGCTGTAGTGGAGCAGGTTGAGAGCTTCAAGTTCCTTGGTGTCCACATCACCAACAAACTAGAATGGTCCAAACACACCAAGACAGTCGTGAAGAGGGCACGACAAAGCCTATTCCCCCTCAGGAAACTGAAAAGATTTGGCATGGGTCCTGAGATCCTCAAAAGGTTCTACAGCTGCAACATCGAGAGCATCCTGACTGGTTGCATCACTGCCTGGTACGGCAATTGCTCGGCCTCCGACCGCAAGGCACTACAGAGGGTAGTGCGTACGGCCCAGTACATCTCTGGGGCTAAGCTGCCTGCCATCCAGGACCTCTACACCAGGCGGTGTCAGAAGAAGGCCATAAAAATTGTCAAAGACCCCAGCCACCCCAGTCATAGACTTTTCTCTCTACTACCGCATGGCAAGCGGTACCGGAGTTCCAAGTCTAGGACAAAAAGGCTTCTCAACAGTTTTTACCCCCAAGCCATAAGACTCCCGAACAGGTAATTAAATGGCTACCCTGACTATTTGCATTGTGTGCCCCCCCAACCCCTCTTTTACACTGC
The DNA here is from genome assembly GCF_002910315.2 of Salvelinus sp. IW2-2015. Taxonomy (NCBI): domain Eukaryota; kingdom Metazoa; phylum Chordata; class Actinopteri; order Salmoniformes; family Salmonidae; genus Salvelinus; species Salvelinus sp. IW2-2015. The sequence goes on from NC_036848.1 coordinate 14,780,823, forward strand.
TGCTACTCTCTGTTTATCATATGTGCACAGTCACTTTAACTATACATTCATATACATACTACCTCAATTGGCCCGACCAACCAGTGCTCCCGCACATTGGCTAACCGGGCAATCTGCATTGTGTCCCGCCACCCACCACCCGCCAACCCCTCTTTTCGCTACTGCTACTCTCCGTTCATCATATATGCATAGTCACTTTAACCATATCTACATGCACATACTACCTCAATCAGCCTGACTAACCGGTGTCTGTATGTAGCCTCGCTACCTTTATAGCCTCGCTACAGTATATAGCCTCGCTACTGTTTTTCACTGAAAGCTGACCTCCCTTTTTCGTCTTTTTACTGTTGTTTTTATTTCTTTACTTACCTATTGTTCACCTAATACCTTTTTTGCACTATTGATTAGAGCCTGTAAGTAAGAATTTCCCTGTAAGGTCTACTACACCTGTTGTATTCGGTGCACGTGACAAATAAACTTTGATTTAATTTGAGTGCTGCATCAGATGACCTGGCCTACACAATCACCCGACCTCAACCCAATTGAGATGGTTTGGGATGAGTTGGAGTGAAGGAAAAGCAACCAACAAGTGCTCAGCATATGTAGGAACTCCTTCAAGAATGTTGGAAAAGCATTCCAGGTGAAGCTGGTTGAGAGAATGCCAAGAGTGTGCAAATCTGTCATCAAGGAAAAGGGTGGCTACTTTGAAGAATCTCAAATATAAAATATATTTTGATTTGTTTAATGCTTTTTTTGGTTACTACATGATTCCATATGTGTTATTTCATAGTTTTGATGTCTTCACTATTATTATTCTATGTAGAAAATAGTATAAATAAGTGTGTGTGTCCAAACTTTTGACTGTTACTGTACATCAATATGTTTTTCATCAGTAAGGGGTTTGGTTGTTGTAACATAGCTCAATAGCATTTCTCCAGACACTTGTCTCTCTAATGTTGTCTATAGGAGGGGGTTCTCTTTGACGCGGCCATGCTGACCTGGGTGCTGAAAAAGACGTGTCCCGCAACTCACAAGCATCTGCAGAGACACGGCGTGGAGCCTCTGATGTTCGCCACCGATTGGCTGATGTGCCTGTTCACACGTCACCTGCCATTCAACACCCTCCTCCGAGTCTGGGACCTGTTCTTCTGCTACGGTCTGTTAATGAAGGAGGGAATGAATGAATTAATCTATCCATCTATCTATTCATTCATCTATGTTATCCAGTATATCTATATATTATGGCCATTCACCTGCTCGTCTGTCTGTCTGTCTGTCTGTCTGTCTGTCTGTCTGTCTGTCTGTCTGTCTGTCTGTCTGTCTGTCTGTCTGTCTGTCTGTCTGTCTGTCTGTCTTGTCCTGTCTGTCCTGTCTGTCTGTCTGTCTGTCCTGTCCTGTCTGTCTTCTGTCTGTCTGTCTTCGTCTGTCCTGTCTGTCTGTCTTGTCTGTCCTGTCTGCTGTCTGTCTGTCTGTCCTGTCTGTCTGTCTGTCTGTCTGTCTGTCTGTCTGTCTAATAGTGAAACCTAAAGAAAGTATTTTTCTAACACATATCCTGTGTGTCGTTCTCACCCTCTCCATCCCCCTCCATCAGGAGTGCGTGTGTTGTTCCAGGTGGCGGTTGTGTTGGTGCGCAGGGCTCTGGGCCGGGTGGAGCAGAGGGAGGAGTGTGAGGGCCAGATGGAGACTCTGGAGAGGCTGAGGGGTGTGAGGAAGCAGGTGCAGCAGGAGGATGATACCTTCATCGGAGAGGTCAGACACCTGCCTCATGTACACCGGTTATACTTGAACTATCCTACCATGCATGTACAATACACACCTGTGTCACCCCACTTTTACCAACACTCCATCTCCCTTTCACCCCCACCCAGGTGTGTTCTGTCCCTCTTTCGGGTAAGGATCTGGAGAGGCAGACGGAGAAAGAGCTGGAGAAGTGGAGGAAGGAACGGCCTGCCTCCACATTTGATCCCCGGGGTCGTTGCCACGGATATCGGATGGTGTGGGCGAGGGCTCGAGAGAGGGAGGAGGAGAGGAACAGGAAGGAGAGGGCGAAAGGGAACCTGTCCATCCCACCGATTCGCTCGCCCTCCCTCCTCTCTCTCTCTCCCTCGCTCCTCCGCAAGAGGTGGAAGAGAGGGAGCAAAACAGACACAGGGGAGTGGGAGGGGGTAGGCAGAGAGGTGAGGAAGGTTTCAAAGGAGGTGTGGGAGGAGAGAAGCGAGGGAGGGGATCTGAGGAGAGGAAGTGAAAAGGATGGTATTCCAGTGAGGGCTCAGGGTGTTCCACCTCCTGCTACAGAGGACAGGGAACCAGTGGAACTGAGAGAACCGTTAGAACACAAAGAACCATCAGAACAGGACAGAACCCAAAAGACCCAGATGACCCCAGATTCAGCCGGAGTAGCGTCCCAGCAACGTGAGCTCACCTCTGACCCTCGCGTCACCTCACAGGGCCAGGAGGAGCAGGGTGGTTTCAGCGAGACACAGGCCTCTGAGCAGCACGGCGACAGCCAGTCACAGGAAACTAACCACAGTAAAGGCTCCATGGAAACACAGGAAGTACTGAGCAAACAGTCAACAGAGAGTGCACGTATCATCACAGAGCACATAGTGACAGAGACAAAGGGGGAGGCAGAGGAACGCAAGGAGACAGAGACACATGCAGAAGCCAAGACAGAGGAGGAAACAGTGACAGAGATCCAGATTCACACAGAAGCCAAGACAGAGGAAGAAATGGAGGCTGAGGTACAGAAAGGACAACACACAGATACAAGTGTAGAAACAGAGACAGATGTGGGGTCAAAAACAGAGACTCAAACAGATGTTAATGCAGACACTGAGACAGACACTGAGACCGACACGCAACAAGAGGCAGATAGAAACTTAGAGGCAGAAACAGACATTGGGTCACTGAGAGAGAGAGACAAAGAGACAAACACAGAGACTGATACCAACAAGGAGATAGAGGCACGTACAGAGACACAGTCACACAAAGGGACAGCAATGGAGACACACACTGACAAGAAATCTGAGGCAGAGAGACAAACAGAGGTAGAAACTGAGGTAGAGGCACATACAGAAACAGAGACACCGGGAGAAAATGAGTCAGCGATGCACATAGAGTCAGACACAAGAGTAGAGGCAGACTTGGGGTCACAGATGGAGGCTGATACACACATAGAGACAGGGAAAGAGTCAGAGATAGAGGTAGGGACAGAGACAGGGACAGAGACGCGCACAAAGGAAACCACTGACACAGGGATAGAGGAAGTCACTGACACAGGGATAGAGGAAGCCAATGACACAAACACAGGGACAGAGGAAGCCAAGGACACAAACACAGGGACAGAGGAAGCCAAGGACACAAACACAGGAACAGAGGAAGCCAATGACACAAACACAGGGATAGAGGAAGCCACTGACACAAACACAGGGACAGAGGAAGCCACTGACACAAACACAGGGACAGAGGAAGCCACTGACACAAACACAGGGACAGGAGGAAGCCACTGAACACAAACACAGGAACAGAGGAAGCCATCTGACACAAACACAGGGACAGAGGAAGCCACTGACACAAACCAGGGACAGAGGAAGCCACTGACACAAACACAGGGACAGAGGAAGCCACTGACCACAAACACAGGGACAGAGGAACCCACTGACACAAACACAACTTCCCTATGGCAGGGACAGAGGAAGCCACTGACACAAACACAGGGACAGAGGAAGCCACTGACACAAACACAGGGACAGAGGAAGCCAATGACACAAACACAGGGATAGAGGAAGCCACTGACACAGGGATAGAGGAAGCCACTGACACAAGCACAGGGATAGAGGAAGCCACTGACACAGGGACAGAGGAAGCCACTGACACAAGCACAGGGATAGAGGAAGCCACTGAAACAGGGATAGAGGAAGCAACTGACACAGGGATAGAGGAAGCCACTGACACAGGGATAGAGGAAGTCACTGGCCCAAACACAGGGATAGAGGAAACCACTGACACAAGCACGGGGATAGAGGCAGTCATAGCGTCCCCAAATGAAATTCGGACACACACAGAGACAGCATCAAAGACAGAGGTACAATACACAGAGCCCTCTAGAATAACACCAGCCAATCAGAGCCATGTTTCTCCAGAGTTGACCTCAGGCCAAGACCAAACAGGCCAAGACCAGAAGATTCCTGAAAAACCCCAGGGTTCAGTCACCATCCATCCAGAGAAGAATCAGGAGACCCAGAACGTCAGAGAGAGTGAAGGAGAGAAAGAAGAGAAAGCATTAACATTTCCCTCACAGGAAGCCTCAACTGACATCCTTCCACCATCGCATCAGGGGGAATCACTGAAAGCTGACCTCACTCTCATACCTGGCAAACCAAAGTCCCAAAGTAAGAGTGAAAAGAGTGAGTCTCCACCTCCTGCAGACTCAAAGGCTGGATCTGGCAACCCAGTATCCACACACGCGGACGTCTCCCCCCAAAGGACTCAGGCCCGTGATGGACCTTTGGCAACCACTTCCGAAGACTTCCGGCTCTGCAAGTCCTCCAGCTCACGGAAGCTCACTCGGAGGCTCTCTGAGGATCTCTTCACCGACCCCAACCAATCACAAGCCACCTTCACACACTCTAACCAATCAAATGCAGGCCTCATTCAGTTCGACCAACCACAACCTAACACCACAGCTCCAATCCAGGTACCAAAACACCCAGAATCACCACGGCATGTCACAGGGAGCATCCCAGGCACTGTCCCACCTCAGACTGTGTCCAAACCAGGCAGAGGACCAACCGACACCCCCAGGCGATTTGGTCTCTTCCGCAGGCTCAAAGGGGAGCAGCCCAAACAGGACAGGGAGAAAGGGGAACCTAAAGTCCCTGTCCCCAAAATCCTGATCCAGGACTTTAGTGACGGGACAGGTGAGGGGCGCACGGTCAGGGGGGAGGAAGAGGAGGAGCTGAGCTCCAGAGAGAGGAGGAGGAGACGGAGGGAGCAGGAGAGGAGGGAGAAAGAGGTGGAGAAGTTACGGAAGAAGAGGGAGAAGGAGATGGAAAAAGAGGAGAAAGAGAGAAAGAGGGAGAGGAAGAAGCCTCAGACGAGAGGGAAGAGTTTTCAGGTGCAACACAGCAATGTCCCCCTCCCCGGAAACAGCGGCTCACAGACATTTGGTTCCAAAAGAAACTCTACTCCGTCTATGGAGACATACTTTTAACAAGCAAGGAAAGAAATATTTTACAAACCACAAAAATGACCCATAAAACATTTCCTTCAATTGTAGACTTTTCTGGAATGTAAATAAAACAATTATTTTTTCTAACTCAGGAAAATAGTGTTTGTTTTATTCTAGGGCTTGTGTACATTGATCATTGACATGCCAACATAAACAGGAAGTGCTTGTTGTCCAATTCCTCATAACTCCGGAGTCCCCAGGGTGATGTCATCATCATGGTCCAATAAAAAGGCTGAATGTCCCGTCACTGTCCCTCATCTCTTTAAATATTTGTCCTCAAAGGGATTCCATAAGTGGTGCGAAATGGATTTACACAGTCTCACAAACACACAGTGCTCCTGTTCCACCACCCCAATGTCACAGCGATGCTGCTGGGGTATCATCCTCGCTGTCGCTGGCCAGCACTTCCTGGCTCTTGATCGTTTGATTGGTTAGTTGAGAATCAGTGGGACAGACTGACCCGAAAAGCAGGGAGCGGCACAGAGCAGGGATGGAGAGGGAGAGAGGCGGAGAGATTTGATTCGATTTGAGTGGGAGAGCGAGARAGGGGTTGGTCTTACATTTTGAACCCAGCAGTTGTGTAACTCAGCCATTCGACAACAAAGCTCACCTTTTTACTGGTCTGTCARTGTCCTCTGTCTCTTCCTCCTCTTCCTTGCACTCTGATAAGCTACATGTGGCTGGGTTGTGATTGGGCGAGAGGGTCCGAGCTGCGGGTGCATCGGAGGGACCCGCTAATTCACTGGTCTCCATGGCGATGAGGTAGGAGTCGACGTTGTCATTCATCGAGTCGTCAGGAGCTGGCGGCGAGCGAGCTCTGGGGAGAGAGGAGAGGATTCTGGGTAAAGAGCAGGGTCCTGTACAAAGAGGTATGACTGCTCTGAATGTTTTACAGTTAATGTTCATTTACCATTTTGTGTTGTTGATGTTATGGTTACGGAGGTTGGAGTAGTCAGAGAGTGGCGAGCACGAAGTTCACCTCCAGAACACTGTCTGTTACACTTAACACCACGAGGCAGACAAAAACAGATACACACACAAATTAGTCATACACAGGTAACACAAAATATCCTAGGAACTTAATATTCATATGTGGCCATTGTCCCTCCCTCCCCCATTTTTACGCTGCTGCTACTCTCTGTTTATTATCTATGCATAGTCACTTTACCTCTACCTACATGTACATATTACTTCAACTAACCGGTGCCACTGCACTTTGACTCTGTACTGGTACCCCCTGTATATAGCCTCTCTACTGTTATTTTATTGTTGCTCTTKAATTATTTGTTATTTTTCTATTTTCTTATTTTTTCTTTATTCATTTTTTTCTTCATCTTAAATACTTTCTTAACAGTTATTTTTCTTGTTGGATTGTTGGTTGGAATCACGTTGGTAAAGGATTCGGGAGACAGACGCAGGAATGCGTGACAGGAGTCTTTACTGTACCCAAATTGCGGCGTGCCGTGTAAAAGCACAGGACGAAGACCAAACAAACACTATACAAAACGCAGGGTTGAAACCCAAACAAAAGAGCGAGGAGTACCTCGAATAATTAACACACGCGCACAATGATTAACACACGGGACGAGACCCATAATCATCTCTGCAATCCACAAGGGCACGAAAGCCAAAACACACAGCACAGGTACTCACACGCACCAACGGACATTGGAACAAAAAACGACAGCCCAATGGAAACCAGAGGGCACACTTATACAAGTACAATCAGTGGGAATAGGGGACAGGTGTGCGTGATGAAAGTTCCGGAGGGATCCGGGACAGTTAGGGGCTTGTAAGTAAGCATTTCACTGTAAGGTCTCYACCTGTTGTATTCGGCGCATGTGACAAATACAATTTGATTTGATTTGAATATGTATCCTTACCTGCCTGGCTCATCAAAATACAATGAGACAGGAAGACCTGTGGATTCTGCAAACACCARCAAGCCTTGAAAGACAAGGTAACACTTCATTAAGTGGCCTGGAATATTAAAAACTACTATAATTTTACAAAATATGGTTCTTGACTTACTAAAATTGTTTTTTTTTAACTCACTTCAACACTTCAATAGGGTCGAAAATAAAAACAGTTTCTCCTCAGCTGCCTCCTCACCTACATGGTTCCTGAACCACACTCATTCTCCACTCACTGACACACCTCTTCCAGAGAGGAAGGGAAGTGCAGCACTGTGTCAACCACAACCTGGAGGACAAAAAGAAGGAAAACCAAAGAGGCGCTTTCGAGGGAAGATCTGAGGAGAAGAACATTGACAGACTGATAGAGATTGAGAGAGAGGGAGAGAGAGCACGAGAGCGAGAGAGGGAGAGAGAGAGAGAGAGAGAAGGAGAGAGAGAGAAATGTGCTGACCAGGGCTGGGGCACGAAGCACGTTAGCACGGCTCTCTTTATCAAACACGGCCTGCAGACTCTCACTGTCCTGGAATGACAGGTTGTGTGTCTTCAGCCGCCCTACAGCTCTCTCTCTCACACACACACACACACACACACCCACACACACACACACACACACACACACACACAATATGCCATAGTTAGGGGAAAACTAATGGTGCGAAGAGGTTTAAAGGGGTTGACTCTCTTTATATCAAACACTTCTCTACTGTCTTCTCCAGAGATGACAGGGACCTGAACACAGTCTGCACACACTGGGAGAGAGGGAGGTTAAGTACAGATGACAAATATATCAGTTCTCTATGATACAATCAATGTGTCTCTGTACCTTGATGGCCATCTTGCAGTGAAAAGCATGTCCACAGGGAATGGTGTACCTGAATGGGCAAGACAAAAGATTTATGTGCTTTTGAACGGGGTATGGTAGTAGGTGCCAGGAGCACCGGTTTGAGTGTCAAGAACTCAAATCAAATCAAATCAAATGTTATTAGTCACATGCGCCGAATACAACAGGTGTAGGTAGACCTTACAGTGAAATGCTTACTTACAAGCCCCTAACCAACAATGCAGTTTAAAAAATAAGAATAAAAACATATATTTAATAAAGTAACAAGTAGTTAAAGAGCAGCAGTAAAATAACAATAGCGAGAATATATATAGGCGGTACCAGTACAGAGTCAATGTGCGGGGGCACCGGTTAGTCAAGGTAATTGAGGTAATATGTACATGTAGGTTGAGTTCTTAAAGTGACTATGCATAGATAATAACAGAGAGTAGCAGAGGCATAAAAGGGGGGGGGGGGTCAATGCAAATAGTCTGTGTAGCTACACAGACAATTTTTAGGCCTTCCTCTGACACGCCCTGTATAGAGGTCCTGGATGGCAGGAAGCCTTGGCCCACTGATGTACTGAGCCGTACGCACTACCTCTGTAGTGCCTTGCGGTTGGGCAGCCGAGCAGTTGCCATACCAGGCAGTGATGCAACCAGTAGGATGCTCTCGATGGTGCAGGCTGTAGAACCTTTTGAGGATCTGAGGACCCATGCCAAATCTTTTCAGTCTCCTACAGGGGGAATAGGTTTTGTTCATGCCCTCTTCACGACTGTCAGTGGTGTGCTTGGACCATGTTAGTTTAGTTGATGGTGATGTGAACACAAGGAACTTGAAGCTCTCAACCTGCTCCACTACAGCCCTGTCGATGAGAATTGGGGGGCGTGCTCGGTCCTCCTTTTCCTGTGTCCACAATCCTCTCCTTTGTCTTTGATCACGTTGAGGGAGAGGTTGTTGTCCTGGCAACACACGGCCAGTCTCTGACCTCCTTCCATAAGCTATCTCGTTGTTGTCAGGCCTACCACTGTTGTGTCATCGGCAAACTTAATGATGGTTTTGGAGTCGTGCCTGGCCGTTGCATGTCAGTCGTTCCCCTTTTGCCATATTTGTACATCTCAATTGTCAGTAGAAACCACATTTGTTTAAGCAAGTCAGCATATCAACTATTGTTTTTTGAAAAGGCAGTAAATGGAGCTGAATGAACTGTTTTCGCTGCCAACAAGGCTCCGCTGATAGCCAGATGTAGCAGTGGTAAGGTTTTGGGACTTCTGCTGTTGGGACTCTGCTGTTGGACAGCTTTATTGCAGCCCTAACAGTTTTGTGGCACCGTTTGTCAACGTTATGTTGCAAACAATGTATTGTTTAGTATTCTGTTTATCCCCGCCCCCCCCCCCCCCAGAAAATGGATTGCCCCAACAAGATTACATCTACAAAACCACTGCAAGGAGTCATCAGGCCAGGTAGTCCTGAGGCATGGTCCTAGGGTTCAGGTCCTCTGGGAGGGGAGGGAGAAAGAGAGGGAGAAAGAGAGAATTAGAGGGAGCATACTTAAATTCACACAGGACCACAGATCAGACRGGATAATTAAACCAGATATAACAGACTGACCCTAGCCTCCCGGCACATAGACAACTGCAGCATAGATCAACCTGGTCTCAGAGGAAAACGTATTATATGTTACTAAAATCGGTGCTACTCCATTTAGTTTGACATGTTATATTAGGTTACATGAAATAATATGATATGTAGGATGTGTAGTATGTTACAAATTCCAATAGGTATGATGTGTTAAAAATTCCAATTTGTTGTTTCTAATGGTGGCTAAGTGGCTAATGCTAATGTTAGCTAGGTTAGGGTTAAGGTTAGAGTTAATGTTAGGAGTAAGGTTAAAGGTTTACGTTTAGGGTTAGGGGAAGGGTTAGCTAACATGCTAAGTAGATGAATGCTAAGGTAACATGCTAAGTTGTAACAAGTCTACTGAACAAAAATATTAAGGCAACATGCTATAATTTCAACGATTTTACTGAATTACAGTTCATATAAGGAAATCAGTCAATTTAAATACATTCATTATGCCCTAATCTATGGATTTCACATGACTGGGCAGCGGCACAGCCATGGCGGGCCTGGGAGGGCATAGGCCCACCCACTGGGGAGCCAGGTCCAGCCAATCAAAATTCGTTTTTCCCCACAAAAGGGCTTTATTACAGACAGAAATACTCCTCAGTTTCATCAGCTGTCCGGGTGACTGGTCTCAGATGATCCCACAGGTCAAGAAGCTGGATGTGGAGGTCCTGGTCTGGCGTGGTTACGCATGGTCTGCTGTTGTGAGGCCTGGCTTATGGCAGAGAAATTAACATTCAATTCTCTGGCAACAGCTCAGCTCTGCAGTCAGCATGCCAATTGCACATCCCGTCAAAACTTGAGACATCTGAGGCATTGTGTTGTGTGATAAAACTGCACATTTTAGAGTGACCTTTTAATGTCCCCAGCACAAGGAGCACCTGTGTAACCTATGTAACAAATTATAGCAAAACATTTGAGTGAAATAAGCTTTTGTGCGTATGGAAAAGTTCTGGGACCTTTTATTTCAGCTCATGAAACATGGGACCAACACTTGTTGGTAATTTTGTTCAGTATAGAATCGATGATACCTTTCTGTGGTGCCAGGGCATGTATAGTGTTGCTTTAGCTAATGGTTTATTGGTAGGCCTATTTGGTCGTAATTTTCTCATGTTAAGCCTAACATTTCACGAAGCTATACATGGTGTCACAACTGCTGGCTATTGGCAATAATTTAATAACTTTTTCAGTGATTAAAGTTAGAAATGTACACATTGCAAATTGTAAATAAAATGTTCAATGCAACAGCTATTCTAATCAACCTGCAGGACATAAGCCGTCCTCACACTCTCTCCCAGCTTGGATAGAAAGATGTTGTGTGTAAAACCAGTCTATTAATGCCAAATAATACAGTCAGTCCACCCTCAAAACACTAGCTTACTAGGGACTGTTTTATTATGCAGTGTACGATCTATAGCTGTTTATAGCTGCTATTTAGGAACTTTTTATAAAAAATTACACATCAAATAGCCGTGATAAATTCATTCACTATTTATTGTTGAACTCAGCTGGTTTTGTCTGGCTAGTAGCCTACACAAATCAGCTACCAATTAAGTTTTGGGGGAGTAAGCAACTGTCCTGTATAGGTTACCTGAATCTGCATGAGATGAGCCGTCCTCACACTCTCACCCAGCTTGGATAAAATGTGTGCGTATAACCAGTCTATTAATGCCAAATAATAGTCAGTCCATCCTCAAAACACGAGCTTATTAGGGTTTGTTTCATTATGCAGTGTACTATCTATTGCTATATACCGTATTTAGCTTCTATTTATAAACTTTTTAATCAAAATTCACATCAAACAGCCTGACAAGGAGGAAAAAATTGTTGGCTTGAGGATAAATTCAGCCACTATTGATTGTTGAACTCAGCAGGTTTTGTCTGGCTAGTAGCCTACACAAATGGGCTGCAACATTCAAGGTCAATTAAATCCAACTCAAGAGACTCCCCTGGTGTCCTGAAGTCCTTCTTTTTTGTGTGCAAATGTTTTCACCACGGCCTGTAGGTCCAGGTTGGGGGCCTGACTGTTTTCTATACTGAGTATTACCAACCCAGACAGTCTTTCCTGAGACATTGTGCATTATATATCCATTGTGCTGCACACAATTTAAACACAGTCTTGAATGATGCATGCCAAGAAAGACCAGAGATAAGAGACAGTTGATATTGCAACCACACAACTCAAACGCTGGTTCAMCATGTATGAACAAAAACGCAAACTGCTATCTTTGTTCCGCCCTCAAGAACTGTTGTCTGCTAAAGACGATAATCTGTTTGCATCTGGCAATTTATCGTCTGTCCAGTATCCAGATGAGCTGTCCCCAGAGCTTCCTGGAGGCGACAGTTAATCTCTTTCCGTAACGCGTTGAGGCTGGCAATTAAGAATGAGAGGCTCAATTAAAGATGTTACAAACTTGCTAATTTTGAAGCACAACTCCCTTCTCCACAGTTTTCCTGATGTTGCTACATCAATATAGCTGTTTTTACCATCCCTGTAACTATCGCTTCTGCAGAGACACAACTCAAACGCTAAAAAACAGCTAGAAGAACGAGAAGGATTTTGTCATTTGCCACATATATCTTTGTGTGGAACGGTAGAAGTAATGTCTTTCCTAACGTGAGGCAAACTTACTTTGCTCAGACATGTAAAAATTGCTTTCTCTGACCACACTGGGCAGAGAAAGCAGAAGTTTGCCAGTGTGCACCTGTGACAGAGGCACACAGAGTGAGAGTGATAGAGATAAAGAAAGAAAGGGAGAGAGTCTGAGTCACTGTCACTTGTGGATGAAAGGGCAAGGGCTATAGAGTAGTTAGGCTATCCAGCCTCACTGGGCTTTCTCATTGGTCTGGATGTGTCTGCCTGTCTGCCTGTCTGCCTGTCTGCTTGTCTGTAAGGCCTGTGAAATGCTTATTCCCCTACTCTCCTCCCAGTGATGACATGATCCCTCTAGGAGCAAAAGAAAGAACAACTTCAACACGAAAATAGACAAAATGTGACTTTTATAGAGATAGGCTACAGAGAAACAAGAGAAACAAGAGAGAGAGAATTTGATCGTGAGCAAGACAAAGAGAGACTTAAATGAGTTTGAACTGTTTTTTTGACACTGCTGAGTCTACAGAGTGATGTTTCAACCTTTCGGACAACATATGGACAACTGGAGTGATCAGACAGGATATAAGGGGAAAGAATATGTCAACAATCCATCCGGAAAAAAGTGTGACATTGGAGAGACTAGGATGAAAAAGAGAAAAATCCTGCCATTCTTCCTAAGAGAAGAGACGCCAAGGCACATGCCTGAAACTGAACAAAGACTGTGGACAAACAAGGAATATTCCAGATTGTTCTCTGTATATAAATCTCAATAGCCGCTGGTCTGTCTAATCCATAATCCATATACTGCAAATCATATATATGTAATGTACAGTACCGGTCAAAAGTTTGGACAAAAACCTACTCATTCAAGGTTTTTTATTTATTTTGAATGCTTTTCAACAGGACAATGACCCAACACACCTCCAGGCTGTGTAAGAACTATTTGACCAAGAAGAAGAGTGATGGAGTGCTGCATCAGATGACCTGGCCTCCACAATCAGCCGACCTCAAACCAATTGAGATGGTTTGGGATGAGTTGGAGTGAAGGAAAAGCAGCCAACAAGTGCTCAGCATATGTAGGAACTCCTTCAAGACTGTTGGAAAAGCATTCCAGGTGAAGCTGGTTGAGAAAATGCCAAGAGTGTGCAAAGCTGTCATCAAGGAAAAGGGTGGCTACTTCAAAGAATCTCAAATCTAAAATATATTTGGATTTGTTAACACTGTTTTGGTTACTCTATGATTACACGTGTTATTTCATAGTTTTGATGTCTTCGCTATTGTTCTACAATGAAAAACTTTTGAATGAGTAGGTGTGTCCAAACTTTTGACTGGTACGGTATATATGATATTATTTAAAATATATACAGTTGAAGTCGGAAGTTTACATACACTTAGGTTGGGGTCATTAAAACTCGTTTTCAACCACTCCACAAATTTCTTGTTAAAACTTCTTATGACTGGGAACCCGTTAACGGGATCGATATGACAACAGCCAGTGAAAGTGCAGGGCGCCAAATTCAAACAACAGAAATCTCATAATTAAAATTCCTCAAACATCTTATACCATTTTAAAGGTAACTTGTTGTTAATCCCACCACAGTGTCCAATATCAAAAAGGCTTTACAGCGAAAGCACCACAAACGATTATGTTAGGTCACAGCCAAATCACAGAAAAACACAGCCATTTTTCCAGCCAAAGACAGGAGTCACAAAAAGCAGAAATAGAGATAAAATGAATCACTAACCTTTGATGATCTTCATCAGATGACACTCATAGGATTTCATGTTACACAATACATGTATGTTTTGTTCGGTAAAGTTCATATTTATATTAAAAAAGAGAGCCAGAAATACTCATAATAAACGTTGATCAAAGATACAAGTGTTATACATGGAATTTTAGATCCACTTCTCCTTAATGCAACCGCTGTGTCAGATTTCAAAAAAGCTTTTCGGAAAAAGCAAACCATGCAATAATCTGAGGTCAGCGCTCAGAGCCCAATCAAGACAAAAAGATATCCGCCATATTGTGCAGTCAACAGAAGTCAGAAATAACATTATAAATATTCACTTACCTTTGATGATCTTCATCAGAATGCACTGCCGGGAATCCCAGTTCCACAATAAATGTTTGATTTGTTCGATAATTTTTACTTTTGTTAGCGCGTTTGGTAAACAAACTAGTTGCAGACGAAATGTCCAAAAGTTCCGTTACAGTCCATAGAAACATGTCAAACGATGTATAGAATCAATCTTTAGGATTTTTTTTTACATAAATCTTCAATAATGTTCCAACCCTGGAGAATTCCTTTTTGTCTTCAGAAAAAGCTAATGGAACTGGAGCTACCTCTCCTGTGAATGCGCGTGACCAGCTCCTGGCACTCTGCCAGACCTCTGACTCAATCCCCTCTCATTCAGCCCCCCTTTCCAGTAGAAGCCTCAAACAAGTTTCTGAAGACGGTTGGCATCTAGTGGGAGCCTTAGGAAGTGCAACATGACCAATATCTCACTGTATCTTCAATAGGGACTGAGTTGAAAATCGACCAACCTCAGATTTCCCACTTCCTGGTTAGATTTTTTCTCAGGTGTTTGCCTGCCATATGAGTTCTGTTATACTCACAGACATCATTCAAACAGTTTTAGAAACTTCAGAGTGTTGTCTATCCAAATATACTAATAATATGCATATATTAGCATCTGGGACTGAGGAGCAGGCAGTTTACTCTGGGCACCTTATTCATCCAAGCCACTCAATACTGCCCCCAGCCTAACTATAGTTTTGGCAAGTCGGTTAGGACATCTACTTTGTGCAAGACACAAGTAATTTTTCCAACAATTGTTTACAGACAGACTTTTTCACTTATAATTCACTGTATCTCATTGAGGTATTTAAAACCATATTATAATCTCCCACAATAATAATAGAGTCTTGTATTGCTTTTAGGGTAAATAAATGATTACAGTTGAAGTCAGAAGTTTACATACACCTTAGCCAAATACATTTAAACTCAGTTTTTCACAATTCCTGACATTTAATCCGAATAGAAATTCCCTGTTTTAGGTCAGTAATAACGATATTTATTATGATCCGAATGTGCAAATTGTGCAAATTATTATTGTTCATTAATATCGTCATCCCTTTTGAGTGTCTTTGCCCATGGGAGAAGTATAACTTCATCTAATATTGTTGAATGAGTTTCCTGTAAACAATAGATATTATATTCCTTCTCTTTTAGCCAGGTAAATACTGATCGTCTTTTCTTATTATCTGCTAAGCCATTACAATTATAACTAGCTATACTTATTTCCCCATTTACCATAATGAGACACAAGTTTCAATTCTATTTATCATAATATATGTTTGTAAACTTACCATTAAAAGTACCATGATGATTGAGTGTCCATATAGCTGTACCTGTACCTGTACCACACTTCCGGCGCCGAAAAGAGATGGCCGCCTCGCTTCGTGTTCCTTGGAAAATATGGAGTATTTTGTTTTTTTACGTGTTATTTCTTACATCGGTACCCCGGGTAATCTTAGGTTTCATTACATACAGTCGGGAGGAACTACTGAATATACGATTAACGTCAACTCATCATCGTTC
The DNA here is from genome assembly GCF_002910315.2 of Salvelinus sp. IW2-2015. Taxonomy (NCBI): domain Eukaryota; kingdom Metazoa; phylum Chordata; class Actinopteri; order Salmoniformes; family Salmonidae; genus Salvelinus; species Salvelinus sp. IW2-2015. The sequence goes on from NC_036848.1 coordinate 14,796,613, forward strand.
CTACCAGGAATATGACTTTCCCGAAACGGATCCAGTGTTTTGCCTTCCACCCAATACAATGGATCTGATCCCAGCCGGCGACCCTGTGCGACGCCGAAAAAGGGAAAACGAGGCGGTCCGTGGTCAGGCTTCGGAGACGGGCACATCGCGCTCCACTCCCTAGCATCTACTCGCCAATGTCCAGTCTCTTGACAATAAGGTTGATGAAATCCGAGCACGGGTAGCATTCCAGAGAGAACATCAGGGATTGCAACGTGCTCTGCTTCACGGAAACATGGCTACTCAAGGGACGCTAACGGAGTCGGTGCAGCCAGCTGGTTTCTTCATGCATCGCGCCGACGAAACAAACATCTTTCCGGTAAGAAGAGGCGGGGGGGTATGCCTTATGATTAACGAAGAAGTGGTGTGATCATCATAACAACACACAAGAACTCAAGTCGTTCTGTTCACCTGATCTAGAACTCCTCACAATCAAATGTCGACCGCATTATCTACAAGGAATTCTCGTCAATCATAATCACAGCCGTATACATTCCCCCCAAGCAGACACATCGATGCCCTGAACGAACTTTATCTGACTCTTTGTAAACTGGAAACCACACACCCTGAGGCTGCATTCATCGTAGCTGGGATTTAACAAGGCTAATCTAAAACAAAACTCCCTAAATTCTATCAGCATACGATTGTTGCTACCAGGGCTGGAAAAACACTAGACCATTGTTATACTAATTTCCGCGACGCTTATAAGGCCCTCCCCGCCCCCCTTTCGGAAAGCTGACCACGACTCCATTTTGTTGATTCCAGCAACAAACAGAAACTCAAACAACAAGCTCCGCGCTTCAGGTCTGTTCAACGCTGGTCCGACCAATCTGGATCCACGCTTCAAGACTGCTTCGATCACGCGGATTGGAATATGTTCCGCATCGCGGCCAACAACAATATTGACGATATGCTGATGAGCGAGTTCATTAGGAAGTGCATTGACGATGTCGTACCCACAGCAACGATAAAAACATTCCCAAACCAGAACCGTGGATTGACGGCAGCATCGCGTGAAACTGAAAGCGCGAACCACTGCTTTTAACCAGGGCAAGTGTGACCGGAAGCATGACCGAATACAAACAGTGTAGCTATTCTCTCCGCAGGCAATCAAACAGGCTAAGTCTCAGTACAGAGACAAAATCGAGTCGCAATTCAACAGCTCAGACACAAGAGGGATGTGGCAGGGTCTACAGTCAATCACGGATTACAAAAAGAAACCAGCCCCGTCGAGGACCAGGTGTCTTGCTCCCAGACAGGCTAAACAACTTTTTTGCCCGCTTTGAGGACAATACAGTGCCACTGACACGGCCCCCTACCAAAACCTGCGGGCTCTCCTTCACTGCAGCCGAGGTGAGTAAAACATTAAACGTGTTAACCCTCGCAAGGCTGCAGGCCCAGACGGCATCCCAGCCGCGTCCTCAGAGCATGCGCAGACCAGCTGGCTGGTGTGTTTACGGACATATTCAATCAATCCTTATCCCAGTCTGCTGTTCCACATGCTTCAAGAGGGCCACCTGTTCCTGTTCCCAAGAAGCTAAGGTAACTGAGCTAAACGACTACCGCCCCGTAGCACTCACTTCCGTCATCATGAAGTGCTTTGAGAGACTAGTCAAGGACCATATCACTCCACCCTACCGGACACCCTAGACCCACTCCATTTGCTTACCGACCCAATAGGTCCACAGACGACGCAATCGCAACCACACTGCACACTGCCTAACCCATCTGGACAAGAGGAATACCCATGTGAGAATGCTGTTCATCGATTACAGCTCAGCATTTAACACCATAGTACCTCCAACTCGTCATCAAGCTCGAGACCTCTGGTCTCGACCCGCCCTGTGCAACTGGGTCCTGGACTTCCTGACGGGCCGCCCCAGGTGGTGAGGTAGGTAACAAACATCTCACCCCGCTGATCCTCAACACTGGGGCCCACAAGGGTGCGTTCTGAGCCCTCTCCTGTACTCCCTGTTCACCCACGACTGCGTGCCATGCACGCCTCCAATCAATCATCAAGTTTGCGGATGACACTACAGTGGTAGGCTTGATTACCAACAACGACGAGACGGCCTACAGGGAGGAGGTGGGCCCTCGGAGTGTGGTGTCAGGAAATAACCTCAACCTCAACGTCAACAAAACAAAAGAGATGATTGTGGACTTCAGGAAACAGCAGAGGGAGCACCCCCCTATCCACATCGACGGGTCAGTAGTGGAGAAGGTGGAAAGTTTTAAGTTCCTCGGTGTACACATCACGACAAAACTGAATTTGGTCCACCCACACAGACAGCGTTGTGAAGAAGGCGCAGCAGCGCCTCTTCAACCTCAGGAGGCTGAAGAAATTCGGCTTGTCACCAAAAGCACTCACAAAACTTCTACAGATGCACAAATCGAGAGCATCCTGTCGGGCTGTATCACCGCCTGTGTACGGCAACTGCTCGCCCACAACCGTAAGGCTCTCCAGAGGGTAGTGAGGTCTGCGAGAACGCATCACCAGGGGGCAAACTACCTGCCCTCCAGGACACCTACCACCACCCAATGTGCACAGGAAGGCCATAAAGATCATCAAGGACAACAACCACCCAAGCCACTGCCTGTTCACCCCCTATCATCCAGAAGGCGAGGTCAGTACAGGTGCATCAAAAGCAGGACCGAGAGACTGAAAAACAGCTTCCTATCTCAAGGCCATCAGACTGTTAAACAGCCACCACTAACATTAGCGGCCGCTGCCAACAACTGACTCAACTCCAGCCACTTTAAAAATGGGAATTGATGGAAATTATGTAAAAATGTACCACTAGCCACTTTAAGCAATGCCACTTATACAATGTTTACATACCCTACATTACCCTCATCTATATTATACTGTACTCTAATCATCTACTGCATCTTGCCATCTTTATGCATACATGTACCACTAGCCACTTAAACTATGCCACTTTATGTTTACATACCCTACAGTACTCATCTCATAACGTATTATACCGTACTCTATACCATCTACTGCATCTGCCATGCCGTTCTGACCACCACTCATTCAATATCTTTGTGTACATATTCTTATCCCTTTACACTTGGTGGTGTGTAAGGTAGTAGTGTGGATTGTTAGGTTAGATTACTGTTGGTTATTACGCATTGTCGGAACTAGAAGCACAAGCATTTCGCTACACTCGCATTTAACATCTGCTTACCATGTATGTGAATAATAAAATTTGAGTTTGATTTGATATTGATTTGATGATTGAAGTGTCCATATAGCTGTACCATCTGATGATTGAGTGTCCATTGATAGCTGTACCATGATGATTGAGTGTCCATATAGCTGTACCATGGTATGATTGAGTGTCCATATAGCTGTACCATGATGATTGAGTGTCCATATAGCTGTACCATGATGATTGAGTGTCCATATAGCTGTACCATGATATTTTATATTGTTTTCCACTATTCCACCCGTTGAAACCTCCTCCCCTCCCAAGTTGGGTTGTCGTCCATGTAACTGGCAGACCACCCCTGTCCACCTGTCCACCTAGACTTCCAGTCATTGCACTACCGCTAGTTAGCATTGGTTCACAAAATGACCTCTAACTTCCTTCATCCTGGACACAGAGACATTAAAATGGTATCCAGGAGTTCATCTGACACACAAGTACGTAGATAAATGCCAAAATCCCAAAGTATCCTTTTAAGATGCTCTTAAGCTGATCTATTAGTGCTGTGATGGGTCTGTGGTGGGAGGAGGAGTGCACAGGTTTTGCGTGTGTGTGTTTTGTGAGTGCATGTGTGTGTGTATATTGGGTGTGTATTGCAATAGAATCAGATACAGACACACACAAAATACAGCAGGCGCGACTCAGTCAATTCCGACACATTTATTTACTGGTTACTGTTGTTTTTTGAGGGTCCAAGATGATTATAGAACCACGTCATCTCTTCTCATACCCCTTTAAACCCCCCCATCGTTATAGAACATCACAAATGGAGGTTATGAGAGCAAGACAGAGATGAAGAAAGGGATGAGGCCAGGTAAATGTAACATATGAACTACATAGTATATGTACATAAGCAATGGGACCAGGGCAGAGCTTTTATGTATATTGATGTAACTGTTTATAAAGTTATTTTAAGCTACAGTAGAGTTCAGAAATAGTTTGCCCCAAAAGATCTTAAAACATATATATTTTTTTAAATTTAAAAAGTTCCTCAGACGCTAAATCGTTACCTTCCCTCACATGAACATGGGACTTATCAACAGCTGCTAATAAAATAAGGAAGTGGTGGAGGATCCTCTCTGCCGATTGGTTGAAGTGGACTGTCACTCAAAGCTGCTGGTCCAGGTAAAGGGAGACAGCTCCCGAGTCATCTGAAATCTTCTCCTCTGCTTTGACTGACAGCTGGCTGCAACTTTCTCGGGAGAGTAATATCTGTATCTGTGACTCAGAAACCTAGGGAGAGGAAGCGAGAGAGAGAGAGAGAGA